>NC_050576.1:233683050-233985723 GCF_011100635.1 Trichosurus vulpecula
TTGTAATTTAATCAGCAATTGACTTACAGAATCTAAATATAAACCCAGGAAGATGTCGTTAGGTGCTAGCATCTGGCCACTCCCCAGGCTGAAATATTCCCCTTTATTCTCTGGGGGGCTTTTCTTGGTGGGCAGGGGTTCCACTGGCCTTACTTTCTTTTTCCACTCTGAGTTGCAAAGAGGTAGCTAGGAAAATGCCAAAGAAACGGACTGAAGAACACGAGAGCTGGGCTGGGTCCTCTCTTTTTTCCCATCTCCACCCACACCCCTCCCCCCCATCCCAGTAACACAGTACAAATGAAGAAGAACACAATAACTGTCTAAAAGCATGTAGGGATGTTACACAAAGGGTACAAGATAAAGTACGTGGCATCTCACTGCCCTCCAACAACATGGAGCCCCTTTGTCAGAAGAGAATGAGTCTAAATCAGGAAAGCTACAGGAGTGTCCTCGTCGCAGGGACCACTGGACCCGGTGCTGGACCGCATATGGGCAAGACCATATACGTACAATTAAGAGTCTTCCTTTCCATTCACTTCAGCAGTTACTAAGCACCTACTGTGTGCAAAACTCTAAGTGAGCAGCTGGGAACACAGTAATGAAAATGATAAGGTCCTTTCCCACAAGGAGCTGTCTCCTGTTTCCAGATCCTCTTTGGAGAGCTTTAATGCCACCCTCAGTCCTTCAGAGGCGTGACTGAGTAGAAGACCACTTTGGCCATAGGGTCTGAGGGAGATTGGAGACTGGGAGGATGGTTAGGAAGCCGTTGCAGTCATCCAGGGATTAGGTATTGGGATATCTCTATTTTTGGGAGGGGACAGATGGGCCATGCAATACAAAAGGAGGAGCCCGCACATGGAAGAAATGGGAAAGAAAGACTCCAAAATGTTGAGCCTCCTGCTTTGGGGATGACAGGAAGAGAAGCGCATTTTAAGAATATAGACTCTCTTTACTAATAATTGTCCTTCCAATGGCATTTACAGTGGATGCCCAGTGAAGAAAATAATCCAGTTCAGCCATCATTTATTAAGCACCCAGGTTGTGCCAGGCGCTGTGAACTCACTAAAGAAGAATCCAATCGAATGTGAGGACCTTCGCGGCAGAGACTGTCTGTTTTTTGTCTTGGATCTTTAGTGCTGGGTTTCAGAGTCGGGGGGGACGCCTAGGTGAAATTAGTTTTAAATTTAGGTCATAAAGGGATATGTAAATGAAAATGCCCTCTGCAGTTGGGATCCTGGGGACAAGTTCAGGGTCATCTGTGAAACTGTGATGATTGTATAGAGGTGTACGTTGAAAAGTTCTCCCCAGGAAAGTGAGGAGTGAGACGGGTGGAGATTCAAGGACTGAGCCCTTAATTTAGGGAGTAGGGAGAGAAAGAGGAGGCCAAAAGGAAAAGAGAAGGTAGGAGACCCACAAGAGGATAAGGAGTTAATGGGAGAATTTCCAGCGATATTACTGTGACCCTTGGACCCCAGACCTTACGAGTACTCGGCATGCCTTCATCCTTGTCCATGTTCTCCGTAAGCTCACAATGGGCGTCCGGTCAACATGCTAGAGGCCTCCTTCTGTTTCTCTTGACATCTCCAGATACTAGTGACAAAGAACTTGGGACAAAGATCTTTTGGAAGGGGGAGACCGAGGACCTCTTGAATATTCACTGTCTGTGTTCAAAATGAACCCTTTGTGCCTACTGGAGTCTGGGGCTGGGGGCCAGAACACAATGTGTAGCTGTCATAGCCTAGCTGACTGGCCTGAGGGTTGTTGCAATCATCTGTGTGTTTTACTTCTCTCTTGTCCTATCAATCCATCAGTCTTTGATTGATTTTTACATATCTCTTGCTCTCTGTGTCCCCTTCTGGTTTTCAGGTTCTGGATTTTAAGCTGCACCTGGAGCTCAGAACTCTAACCAATATATAAAGGTTCAGGTTGAATATGTGAAAGACTAATCGGGTTTGGTTTTTCCCCCTTGTTTTATGACAGTCAGCTGCTGAATATGTGAAATCCCGCCTGCCTGAAGTCCTGAAACAGCATCTTCAGGACTACGAAAAGGACAAAGAGAACAGCGTGCTCTCCTACCAGGCCATCCTGGAGCAGCAGATTCTGTCCATCGACCGAGAGATGCTAGAAAAACTGACTGTCTCCTATGATGAAGCAGGTACGTCTGGTAGCTTCCTTCTTTGCCAAGGCTAGAAGAATGTATCTGGGCCATGGCCAAAATCTGTGCATTTTAAAAAGGGAGGAGATGAATGGCAAACACAGGGTTCAGAGCTATAAAGCATGTGAGAGAAAATTTTCTTATACAACATGAAATGTAAGACATGTCTTTTGATTCCCGAAACAGGTGGTTAAATACCAAATTACTTTAAAAAAAAAAGCTGTTTTACTAATAGGATTTTCTGGTCTCTTATCTATTATGTGTTCCTATTGATCTAATCTTAAATGTCACTTCTCTAGTTTGCTCTCCTTCCTTGAAAACTTTGTTAGTCTAGCTGAGAAATCATTTACTCATTCATTCAGTAGGCATTTATTAAGCATCTACTGTATGCAAGGCACAGCGTTCTCTTCTAGGGTAACAGAGGCAAAAATAAAAATGGACTCTGCCCTCAACATGCTTATGTTCTGTTGGGGGGCAGAATATCTAATGAAGGCATGAGAGTCTGACAAACCTTTTCCTTACTCTGGGCCTGACACATAGTAAGCACTTGATACATGTTTTTTCCTTCCTTTCTTCCATGAGGGTTATTTGGGGTCCGGGCCTTCCTCAGTTTGGAGAAGGCTTTAGAAAGCCAGGAAGATGCTTAGCTCTAGGCAGGATGGCTGCGGTGCCCTGAGAGCTGGACCAGAAGAAGATGGTGGCCCCAGTCATGCCCCTCAACCACTGTATGGCTATTGGTCGAGGCACTGAGTCCCAGTGGTTTTTGGTTTCTAAATCTATACAGTGAGGATTAAATAACTGTGAAGCTTAAGTAATTTAACATTTATTATATGTTAACATACAGTATGTGTTATAACATATGTGTGTATATGTATCTATATCCATTCATCCATTCATCCGTCCATCCATCTCTCTCTCTCAAATTGTCTCCCCTTCCATCTCCCCCTTTCCTCCAACCCCCATTAGATTGTGAGCTCCTTGAGGGCAGGGACTGTCTTTTGCTTCTTTTTGTAGCCTAAGTGCTCAGCACAGTCCCTGGCATATAGTAGGTGCTTAATAAATGTTGATTGACTGAGATAGCTCTCACCTGGAACACTGTCTTTGCCCTTCTCACCACCATTGCATGTGCATCATCTCCCTCAGTCTTGGGCTTAAAACTTGTTTCTTCTAAGGCCAATAATAATTGCTAGCATTCATTTGCAAAACACTTTACTTATGCTATCTTTGAGCCTCATAATAACCATCGAAGGCATTTTAGAAGGAGCTCTCCCAAGAGCATTCAGCATTTCATTAGATCCTCTTGTTAAGAAACCCTACTCCATGCTCATTGAAGGAAATCTTTTCAATAAACAGAAAAGAAGAAATAAATTAGGAAGATCTGTAATCTAGTCAGGAACAATTTTTCCTAATAGCACAGAATATATCTGGGTCTGATTTTGGGTGGGTGGGGGCCTGTAGAGATCAAGTATTTCCAACAACCAGTGGGAATACCACTGGACTTTGAAGCCTGTGATATGTGTGTGGCTCCGGTGCTTGGTGCTGGGTTAGTACCTCGCACATTTTCCACTTGACTCCCTCCTCCTCCTGAAAGGGCCCTCTGAAGTTTAGGAAGTGGCTCACTGGAAAGTAGCCCAGTCTCTAGGGAGGCCTGTCCTTGGACAAATCCTCCTGAGCCACATAATGGAGATCTCCTCCATCTGTGGCTCCAGAAGCCAAAGAGTGAGGAACAATTCCTGAGGAATTGCTTCAAGAATTGGCACAGAATGCAAGACCGCAAGTGCTCGGCTCCCCATCCTGCTCTTCTCCCCCACCTCCCCTTGAATTGGTGTGGATGCCTATGCCTACACCTGCCCCTCCCCCGTGCAGAATCTTAGGATGACAAAGCTTGAATGATGGTAATGATGCCCTGGAAGGTTTGCAAAGAGCTCTGCATAGATGACCTCCCGACTGTTCTTCACCACAACCCTGGGAGTTAGGTGCTCTTTTAGCCTCATTTTACAGCTGAGGAAACTGAGACCTGAGCGATTAAAGGACTTGCTAATAAGTGTCTGAGGCAGGATTTGAACCCAAGTCTAGCACTTAAGACCTCAGCAGTTAACTGCCCGGAAAAGGACTTCAGTAATCCTCTAGACCAGTCCAGTCTCTCATTTTATAAGTGAGGACAGAGAAGACCCAGAAGGGGATGCACAGCTGCTGAGTGATGCAGCAGAGAGAGTGTGGGACTTCTGAATTCTCAAGAACTAAGTTTGAGTCCTGCCTCAGACGTTTGCTGTCTGTGTGACCCTGGGCAAGTCACTTAACCTGCTTCGTTTTCTCATCTGTAACATGGGGATTATATTTGCACCTATCTGATGAGATATTTATGAAACACTTTGTGAGCCTTATGGTGCCATATAAGTATTGTCATTTATTGTTGTTATAGCAGCGTCACAGCCTGATCTGGAACCCAGGGGTGCAGATTCCAAGCCCAGTGCTCTTTGCCTTGTACCCTATTGCATCGATTCAGTTCACTTCCACAAACACCCACTAGGTGGCGCCCAGGCCTGCCAAGGACTAGGGAAGCAGTTCCTGTCCTCAGGGAGATTATAGCCTGCTCAGAGAAGGGCACAGGTGTAGAACACCGGCATGGATGGAGGAGTCCAAACCTCCTTTGTCTGGATCACCAGATCCTCCCTTCAAGGAGTGTCCCTTGGGGGAGCCAGGCCGTGTGCACAGATTAAATCAGTCCCTTAATTACCTGGAACACCGAGAACCTGAAAGTTTCCCAAAGCGCTTCCGAGTCACTGAAACACTTGTCACAACCTCTGTGGCCTAGAGCGGTGTTCTTTACCCCGAGGAGAACCGCCAGCCCCTAATTTATGAGCCGTGCTTTACCCCTGAGCCTCGTGAAGTCAGTGTCCTAGTTTTCAAGATTAGATGAGAAGCAGCCCCCATTAGAAATGGAGCCGAAAGCAACGGCAGAGAGAGAGAGCAGAAAAGGACAGACACATGAGCTCAAACACACTGTTCCTGGGGCCATTTAGTGCTAGGGCAGTTCACCCCTGTGCTCCTTCCCTCTCTCTGAGTGGGCAATGCTGGAACACAGCGTAGGACAGTGGGGGGCCAGAAGGCCCACCCCAGGTTTTAGACCAGCATGCTGTGTTCCAGAAAAAGATGGAACGGGCCTAGGCAAAGATGTTCACCCAAAGGGTAAAACAGAAACAAGCATTTTGGTGCTCGGAGGGTATGCTAGAAATGGCAGGAGCCTGGGAGGTGGGGAACCTGGGTTGTTGTCTGAGTTCTGGCTCTGGGCACCCTGTGACCTGGAGAACACCACCTGACTTCTCTGGGACCTAGCTTCCTCATGTCCTTTCCAGCTCAAGATTCCATGCTTGTAGACTTAAAATACCTGGAAAGCTTGGCTCTGTCCAGAATAACTTGTTCCTCCTGGGGTATATGTGTGTAAATGCATTTGTGTTTATATACGTACCCACTTGTGGCAACGTTCATGGCCTAGAGCTACGTTGTTTACTTGAGGGAGTGTATACATTTCAAAGAATGAAAAGGACCAGAAATTGACTTTTCATGATTTGTTACATATGTTGGCATTCTTGGTCTTACACATTTGCATCCTTTCAGTAAAAGTACAGGGAACCTTCTTGAAGATTAATCCTTAACTCATACCTCTCACCTCTCAAAGGGGTGGCCTGTTGGTGTGGAAGGAGGCATACGTTACCAGACTGGCCAGTGTGCTACTTTACCTTGCTATACCCTACCCCTTTGTTAAAAAGTGTTCTCTGGATGTAGGGGGAAGGGTGAGGGTGGAATCATCAGGAAGTGATAGTTATGTTTTAAAAAGACTATTAATAAAACACTTATTGAAAAAATTAATCCTGAAATATAAAAATACAAATGGGCGTATCTCGTATTGTTCCCTATTTATACATGCAAAGACAATACAAGCCCTCCCCAGGTATCTGCATTTCGTTATCTTCCTGAGGGAAGGAAACTCAATCTGGCTTGAGTCTCTCTGCAGATCTATTCAGTCTTACATTTCCTGGTGGTGTGGGTTGGTTCTGAAAGACTGTGAGTCATACTGTGTTTTGAGAGAAAAAAGCTTTTCTAAGCTATCTGTCTTTTGTGAATCGATGTTTAGTTTGGGAGATTCCCACGTTCATATATCCCAATGCTCAACGAAACCCAAGTCTATGCTCTTGGGACCATTGGGATGGATGGGTGCTAATCTGTTTCAAATCGTGACAGAAACTCGGCCTCTGTAGAAAAAGGGCTTTGGGTAGAGACCTTTCTGAAGAAGTCACTTACATATATGCACACGTATTTAGGCATATACAGCCATCCATATATATGCATACATAGATACACACACATGCGCGCGTGCGCGCGCACACACACACACACACACACTAAGCAAGAGACCTATGAATGTCCTCCATAAGGGAGAGTTTCATTAGATCTCAGGGAATGTCATGTCCCAGAGAGGAAACTTTTATAATTATTTGGGCAGAGAACCATTACATTCTCCTCCCCTGATTCAGTCTCCATATTCTGAAAAAGAGGATGGGGCCTAACCTATGGGGTCAACAGAATTGAGAGAAAGTGGTTACTTACATCTGGAAGTTTCTGTTCCTTCTTACCTTCAGGCTGAATTTCAGAGTGATTGGAGCACACACACCCTACCAAAAGAGGAGGAAGAAAAGCTGAGTGATTTTTCCTTTAGGGGAAGAAAGGAGCCCAGCCTGTAGAACCCTTCTCAGAATCATGTATTTAAATACAGAACATAAAATGTTTAGGATTACCAACGAATCCAACTTTACTGAAATTCAGCCATCAAAATATTTTTTAAAAAGTTGACTTCCCCAGGTTAGGAACTCCTGAGCCAGAGGGAGTGTAAAGCAGCCCATAGGATGCTGACTCCTGAGTTATGCCCACTACAGGCCCGTTGGCTGCCCAAGGCCCCTCCTCCTCAGAGATGAACACTCAAACTTAGCTCTTATCAATGGTTTTCCTCTTGTGGAAGTGGGGGCTGCTAGAAGCCCATCATCTTCCAGTATTTGCTTACTGAGGGCTCCATTCAGTTCCACAAACACTTATTAAGCACCTGCTGTGTACCAGCCTTGAAGGTGGTAGGGATACAGAGACCAAAAAAAAAACCCAACCCCCAAAACCAGGCCCCATCCTCAGGGTACTTAAATCTAACTTGGAAACAGATAAGTAAATACAAGATCATTTAAGGAGGGAAGGAACATGGACCAGGAAGGAGAAGGGATCATCGTAGGCTGCATTCCTGGATTAGTGAGGCCATCTATTAGGCCAGTTCTTTATTGAATAGAGAGGAGTAGTCCCACAATGAGGCTGTCTGGTGGCATCAGCTGACCCTTGGTCATCAGAGGTGAGGCAGTGAGGCAGGACCATGGAGAGCGTGCTGGGCCTGGAGGCAAGAAGATTCATCTTCCTGAGTCCAAATATGGCCTCATTACTAGCTGTGAGACTTGGGCAAGGTCTCTGTTTGCCTCAGTTTCCTCAAATGTAAAATGAGAATCATAACAGTGCCCACCTCCCAAGGTTGTTGCAAGACTCAAATGAGATCATGATTGTCAAGCACTTAGCACAGGTCCTGGCTGACAGTAGCTGCTATATGGAGGCTAACTACTGTTATCATTACAATTAGTTATTCCAGTAGGGCACAAGTAGGAAAGGCATTGAGTGCCAGCCAGGTAACAGACCATCCTAAAAGCAACCTCAGGACCCATGGAGAGGCTCATCATCAGAGTTGGCCGTGAAGTTATACATCTTTCAGGCACAGTAACTCTCGAAGCTGGCCCCTGAGGGGATGATGGATTTACTCTTTGTGTTGACAAAGGGAATTACCAGCTCTCTGAGCAGAGAGGAGCCTCTACATCCGCCTTATCTAACCCATGCCTGCATAAGAAGCCCTCCTCAAACATACCTGACAAGGGGCCAGCTGGCTTGACTTGAGGTCCTCCAGGGAAGGAGAAGTGACCCCTCGAGGTAGCCCATGCCAATGTGGCCAGGGTTCCTAGTTAATCTGAAATGTTGAAGTATGTATGCGTTGGTTAAGCATTCGCTTTGAGCCAGGCATTGTGCTAAGCACTGAGGAGACAAATACAAGTGGAAAAGATGGTTCCTACTCAAGGAACTTACATTTTAAGGGAAGACAAAGCTTAAAAGGTGGTGGAAGGGTGGGGAGGTTTCTGGGGAGGAGGCCAAAAAGTCCAGAGAGTCAGGAATGAAGTGAGCATGGTCCAAGCATCTCGTGAAAAATGGTGATCCTGGCCAGGGACTCCCTGAAGAGGAGGGGCCACAGGGTAGAGGCATCACCAGGGTGGGGAGGCCAGAGCACTCAAGCATCCTTTTGAGAAGGGTCTGCTTCTACCCACAGGCCTTACTAGAAGAGGGAAGGGAGAAAGGAGGAAGGAAGGAAGGAGGGGAGAAAGGAAGGAAGGAAAGAGGGAAGGGAAGAAGGGAGAGGAGGAAGGATAGAAGGAGGGAGGGGAGGAAGGAGGGAGAAGGAAGGAAGGAGGGGAGAAAGGAAGGAAGGAAAGAGGGAGGGAAGGGAAGAAGGGAGAGGAGGAAGGATAGAAGGAGGGAGGGGAGGAGGGAGGAAGGAAGGAAGGAGGGAGGGAAGGGAAGAAGGGAGAGGAGGAAGGATAGAAGGAGAGAGGGGAGGAGGGAGGAAGGAAGGAAGGAGGAAAGAGGGAAAGGAAGGCCGGCATCTTTTTTTCAGATTCCACACTGCTTCTCCCACCCAACTCTAGATGCTGAAGACCTTTGAGACACAGCTGCATGCAGTTAAGATCCCGGGAAGGCAGTACTGTACATTCTGCATAAAGAACATTTAAAAGGGAAAAACAATTGCCCTCAGCAATTCAGAAAGTGGTAACAAGAGGATTCTTTGCTATTGAGCTTTTTTTTGATGGTTCTAAAAAGCCACCTTAATTGTGCTATTAGAGGCCTTGTAGCTCGGGGCTCCAGAAAGAAGCTGATTTGCCATCAAGAAGAAAAGAAATGACTAAGCTTCAGAAACTGAGCCTGGGAAAGGTCTTGGGAATTATTTAGGATCCTCTTCAGTTTTTTAGGAAACATAAAAAATGCAGTAAAAGGCTCTTTGCAGGAGAGTCTCCCGTTCAAACAAATGAGGTGCATTTCTCAGCTGTGTCTGAAGGGGGCAAAGCTGCCCGAGGTGTGTCTTCAAGCTCTGCCCCCTTCCAGCTGTCACAAGCTTGGCTTTCAGGCAAGGTCTGGGGAATCTGACAGGCAGAGTCAAGATGGGGAGAAGAGAGATGTTTGTTACCCACCTTTGGCATTCTCTTAAGTCTCCAGTGATTTTGGGGTTTAGCCCTTGTCTCTTTTTCCTTTAATGCAGTTCTCATTACCACACATGCCCTTAGCTTGGGGGTCTGCCTGGACTGGGTCAGACAGCAGAAGATGGAACTAGCGTTTTTGGCTACTAAGGCAGGTGGCAGGAAAGGTGCTTTCAAGTGGCGATTTTAAGGACAAATGGGGGCAGGGTGGGGAAGGTAACACTTTTGGACTGTGTGAGATGCCATGAAATCACTAATGGGGAGCTTGGTGGAGAGGGGGAGGTGGTGTGTGAAGGAATAGTCCATGGATGGGGAGGAGCTGAGTGGGCTTGGGAGAGGCCCTTAGAGGGAAGAGGCAAACTCTCTGGAAGTCTCCTATTATATTTGACTGTTCTTGTTAACTAGGGGCTAAGCTGGGTTGTTTCTAAGCAGCTGAAGGAGAGAGTACAAGCGCTGATAGCACCCTTTAAATTTTGGTGCCTGGGGCAAAGCCCGAGTTTCTTCACCCTGGTTCTGTCTCTAGAGAGCACTGTGGTAAGATAGTTCTTCACTAAGTCACACTGTGATGTCTCATCGGTGTAGAGAACCTTTGGTTCTCAGGGTCAATGCCATAAGGTCTGATAGGTTCTAGGATTCTGGAAAGGTATCCAGTTAACTTCCTGAAGCATGTGGAGTCCGCTTCCCGAGGACCAATCTAGCTGAGTACTAGAGGCTCATCAGCAGTGACCTTGATAGCTAGCATTCACATAGCCCGCTAGGGTTTGCAGAGTTCTTCACAAATGTCATCTCATCTTCTCTGTCCAACAGCCCTAGGAGATAGGTGTTTTTACTCTCCCCATTTTACAGATGAGGAAATTGAGGCAGACAGAGGATTTGCCTAGGGTCACAGGGCTAGTAAATGTATTGGCAAAATAAGTATTTGCAGAAAGACCAGTCATTCAATAAACATTTATGAAGTACCTACTATGTGCCAAGCATAATGCTAAACACTGAACCACCATGAAAATAATAGCAACTTATTCACTACCATGTGTTGCAGAGGGTTAAGAGGTCAGAAATTGTATAAACACTAATATATACTTTGATAGTAACATCTGTGAAAAAAAAGCATTAGTAAGGATGGTAAAACCTATTTGGACGGGTCAGAAACGAGAGAGGTCAAAGCTGAGAGACAACTCAGAGGCCTTCTGCAGACCACGCCAGAAATGTTTTAGAGACAAGGATTGCTGAGCAGCAGCTATGGCAGGCCTCAAACCGCATCACCAGAAAATGAAGTCGGGAGTGTTTTAACCGAGAGGAGATGACTCCATTCTTCTAAGAGAGTCATTCCTGAATCTGCTGTCTTTGTTCAGTGAGACTGTGACTCCTGCCTCCCACTGATGAAGAGGGTCAGGCCAGACACAATGTAGGGAGCCCCGAGTTTGTGAAGAAGAAGGTCTGGTAGAGAGTCCTGACTGAAAAGGGCTTCCCTGTGGATGGCAAGCTCATCGCCATCCTCCCGACATGGTGCTGGTTGCCTCTACTTCCAAAACACTGTACTCATTCAAAAGAGTTGGGCCTGACCATCCGCATGGGAACAAGAATTTTTTCCCTTAAAAGAGAATCACACTGGTGTATTTTTTTCCCCTGTGAACAAAGATAAGGTTTAAAATACAAATGTGTACAGCAGAATGCTGGGAATCAAGAGCCGATGCTCAGCTCCATCATTAGGAGGTGGCAGCCCTGCAATTAAACCATGCACATAAGTGGGAGATGACAGGGGTCGCCATCTCATCAAGCCGCCATTGTTTTCCACAAAGGAAGTAAATGTTTCTACCTGCTTCCTGAAACAGCATTTGATTACACAGACTGAACAAGATGTAGCCACTTAAAAGAAAACTGTGGTGGCAGATGTTCACCCTTCCCTTTAGCTGCCTAGGGACAGGTCAGGGGTATCATCTCCATGTCTTTGTCCCACGGTACAGAAAAATTCTATGATTCCCTAATGCTTGCCATTCCTTTGAATAAGATCCGAGTTCAGACGAGATCTGTAGTCTGAAAAAATAGATGTACTCAAGTCAAATCACTGCTGCTACCTGCCAGTAGCACATAACTGGATGTTGGTCACGATGGGATGTTCTTCTGAGTAGAAAGCAAATGCATCTAGGACCTGATAGTCTGGAATAAGCTGCAGCTGGGTGGCTTCATGTCCCACTGAGATAGTGTTCAGTTCAACCTTGGGGAGTGAGTAGCCCTTGAAAATTCCATCTGGTCGATGGCCTACCAAAAGACAACATTTGTGTGGCCCCTTTTGGCACGTGAGATCATTTGGCTCCTTTGGCTACTGCTGGAAATTCACTGTGTCATCGGTATGCTCTTATCTAAAGAACGTGTGCTCAGGCGGGATTGATGGAGAATTTTCACTGTGTGCGCTGTTCCCTGCACATAACCTCGCTCCTGGGGCTTTGCTATAAATCTGAGGGAACTTTAAAATAATCCTGCAGAAGTTGCTAAGGCAGTTTGTCACCTGAGAAGCCTGAGGTGGAGCAGCCGAGAGATGGGAGCAGGACGTCGGCCGTTGCTGGAATTTGGAGCTGTTCTCCCTCCTGCCTTAGCCATGAGCCAGCAGCCCCGCTCCACGCCTGTAGGGGCCAGCTCCCTGGCTCATTGTCAGTTGGTCTGTCAGTTCAGCAAGCATTTCATTAAGTGCTGGGCACTGTCCCAGGCACTTGGGATACTGAGATGAGAGTCCTCAAGGACTGCCCTTAAGTGAAAATATATTGAGGGGTAAAGGGGTGGATACTTACAAAGGTATGTACTGCAGAGGAATTAGGTGGGAAAGGTAGACACTGGCAGTTCTGAAGATCTCTAGAGGCTTCACAAAGGAGGTGGTCCTAGAGATGAGTCTTCAAGGAAGCAGCAGAAGGAGCATGTTCCAGGCAAGAGGGCCCAGCCTGCACACAGGCCTTCCTTCCTTCAACCTTTACTCTTCACCCAGGGGCCTGAGGTAGGCCGTCCATGCTGTTTGTCGGCTTGGGAAGTTTGTAAGGTCTCTATAGCATTTTGATATACCTCATTGCAGAGAGTTTCCAAAGGAATTTATATGAAATCCCATTTATGAGACAGAGAACCAAGCACTCTTCAGGGGAGTAAGGCTTGCTTTTGTTTTCTCTTCATCTTTTTCTTCTCCTCAACGTGAGGTCCCTGCAGAACATGGCCATGGATCTTAGGGTTTAGAATGGGGAAGGGCCTGCAGAGGTCTAGTCCAGTCCTCTTGGTTTTATAGAAGAGGAAGCAAAGACCAAGCTTGTTGAAGTTTTGTAAGGATTAGCAGGGCTATGATTTGAACCCTGGTCCTGGGCTCCAAATGTATGACTTCTTTTGTTACACCAAATCTACAGTGGGCCAATATCAAAGTAAATTAATCTACACTTTTATGAACAGTGAGTTTAGGAGTAAATACAGAAGCAGCGAAATCTAGAAAGGCCTGACAATGGATTGTACAAAAGTTTGGAGGTGGAACACCAGCAATTTAAGAGTGCCGTGTTGAAATATAGTTTTTGAAACATGTGCTGCTTTTCTGTGCTAATGTAATAGCCAGGCCCCTGGAGCTCTGAGGCCTCTCGCTCTGGACCTCCTGGCTAGCAGCTTCTGTAGGTCCCTTTTAGGTGATGAGTACCACATCCTCTGTTACCTGACCATACAGTAGCAAAAGCATTTAATTAAGATGTAGAGGGACCATCTGTTGATTTTTTTTTAAGCAGATCTAAACTCTTTGACTTACTGTGACATGAGTCTGGGGTTTGTTTGAGACCCTGGTGGACTACCGGATAAGGTTTACCTCTTGGCCAAGAATCTCCGAGTAACCAACCCTAAACACTTAATCTTTTTAAGGAGGGAGGCTCATGAATCTTTGAGAGTTTTCTGAGTTTGTTTTAGGTTAGCCTGCTTATTCTGGTGAGAAGCGAGTGTGGACCTCCATTGGATTGCTCTTTGTATTTCAAAGACCCCCTCGAGATGTTTCAGTGGTCCTATGTATTACAGGGTCCCAGAGGAATTTGCTCTTAGGACAGCTTGATATTTACCAGAAGGTGAAGGCATGACTCCCAATCAATCCCAGGTGGGAAGAGCCCACATTATGTCTGGAAGCTCTGGAGGGACTGGGCTTTTCCTCTTATGGGGTGAAGCTTAATTTCCTTTTGTTTTCTTGATTGTCTTTGAGTTGGAGATTTTGTTATTGTTCAGTCCTTTCAGGATTAGAGAAGGGCTTTGCAAATGCCAAGCTAGGCAGCAGCTTGGGCTAGCATCTGGGGAGAACCAGCTTGCTGTGTAAACACGGCTCAGACTCCACTTTTACCCCTCTGGGGACTAGACGCCTTAGTCATTCATCAAAGCCTTCTTCTCTTTCCACTGCCATGATGCTCCTGGCATCACTTCTCCACCCCTTGTCACTCAAGCATTAATCCCAGTTATTCTGCCTCTCTTGTTTGCCTTCATGAAAATATCATTAGTAGGGAGTTAGCATAACCCTGTACCAGCTTAGTCCAAGCTCTGTTGTTGGGGGAAGGAAAAGATTCCCCCCTTGTCTTGGTAATGTCCTTCCTGCCCTTGAAATTCAGTGGTGGTTCAGTCATTTTTCAGTCATGTCTGGCTCTTCATGACCCCATTTGGGGTTTTCTTGGCAAAGTTACTGAGTTCATCCTCTGGCTCCTATGGGTTCTGCTGGTCCTGTGTCCCTGGGCTCCTTTTATGGCCTTCTGTTCCATCCTGTTCGTGTCTAGCTAGTTCCATGGGTAAATGTCCTTTAAGGATAAAGGGTCTGCTTCCTTTCCTCCATCTGGCCTCCTCTGATTCCCTTGAGAGTTTACATTTGAAATAACACATCCTTCCCAAAACAAAACAAGTATTCAGGTTATTGCCAGTATCCTGAGAGGCCCTCCACTTTCACATGCCTCCCATTTAAAATAGGATAAATCATCACACTGTAAGCCTTTATTCTTTAATGAAAATGGAAATTTAAAAAATTTACAATTCATGTAATTAATTTTTAAAAATTTTAGTGTCAAATTCTCTGCCTTCCTCTCTCCCCTTTCATTGAGAAGACAAACAATTTATAGGTTATATATAGGTTATACATGTGCAGTGGTGTAAAACATATTTCCATATTAGTCATGCTGTGAAAGAAAACTCAGGCACTCCACCCCCCCCTCCATAAAAACACCAAGACAAATAAAGTAAAAAAAAAGTATGCTTTGATCTGCTCTCAGACACTCTTATCAGATCTTTCACTGAAGGTGGATAGCATTTTTCATCATGAGTCCTTTGGAATTGTCTTAGATCATTGTATTACTGAGAATAACTAAGTCATTCACAGTTGATCATCCTTACAATATTGCTGTTATCGTGTATAATGTTCTCCTGGTTCTGCTCATTTCACTTTCCATCAGTTCATGTAAGTCTTTCCAGGTTTTTCCAAAAGCATCCTTCTAATCACTTCTAATAGCACAGTAATATTCTGTCACAATCATGTACCACAACTTGTCTCAATTTCCCAAACCTTTGCCACCACAAAAAGAGCTGCTATAATTTTTTTGGTACATAATAAGTCCTCCTCTCTCCCCCCTTTAAAATCCCTTTGGAATATAGACCTAGTAGTGCTATTGCTGGGTCAAAGGATATGCACAGCTTTATAGCCCTTTGGGCATAGTTCCAAAGTGCTCTCCAGAATGGTTGGTTCAGTTCCACCAATAGTACATTAGTGTCCCAATTCTCCCACGCCCCCTCCAACATTTATCATTTTCCTTTTCTGTTATATTAGCCAATCTAATAGGTGTGAGGTGGTAGCTCAGAGTTGCTTTAATTTGCATTTCACTAATCAATGGAGATTTAGAGCATTTTTTTATATGACTCTAGGTAACTTTAATTACTTTGTCTGAAAACTGCCTGCTTATATCCTTTGACCATTCATCAATTGAGGAATGTATTCTTAAAAATTTGACTCTCTCTCTATGTATTTGAGAAATGAGACCTTTGTTGGAGAAATTTGCCATAAAAATGTTTTTTCCCAGTTTTCTGCTTTCCTTCTAATCTCAGCTGCATTGATTTTGTTTGTGCAAAAACTTTATAATTTTAATGTAATAAAAATTATACATTTGACATCCTGTAATGCTCTCTATCTCTTGTTTGGTTGAAAAAGGAAATATTAGGCAAGCCGTCCAAGTCCCTGTGGGCAAGGCAAGCAGGTGGGCCATGGTTGGTTAGAGGAGGGAGCACCTTTGAGTCTCAGCAGCCTTATCCAGCCCCTGCACACCTCTCATTGAGAAGAGAATTTATAGGTTTTATGTATAGACACACAGCGTCTCCTCTATTTATATGGTTCAACCTGGCAAGCATGACCTTTGGCATATTAGAAAAAGAGCTGGATTTGGAGTTAGACGATCCGAGATCCAGTCCTGGCTTTGCTGCTTAAATGCCGTGTGTTGACTGGTAAGCCAGTACGCTTCTTAAGGCCTCGTCTTTCCCATCTACAAAATGAGGGATCAGATGATTTCTGAGTCCCAGGTCTCAGTGCTGTGGTCATCGCCCCTCCTAGCTCAGCCTGACCATTTGTCATAAATGGGGTCAGACTTCTTGTGTATTCTAACTGGAATAGACCCAACCTGGGGAAATGCGGGACTGGACAGAGAGTTAGTCAGGGCCACCAGATGGAGGGAGGGTGGAGGGGAGATGAGGTGCCAGGGCACGGAAACAAGGCCAGGTTGGTTTTTTCTAGAGGTTACTAATGAGGAAATGGGCCCAATGTGAGTGGCTGGTCAGGTGGGGTAGGGAAGGTGTTATCCTGTGCCTGGCACATAGTAGGTACTGATTGAGTCAGAGATTCCAGGAGTCTTTTTGGCAAAGCTGGGGTGGGGTAAAGGGCCTGGGGAAGGCCAAGGGCCTAATGACAAGGGTCCTGAGGTTTGGAAACAGAGAATGCAGCTTCTGGGGACACAGGTGAGGAGGCAAGATGGGGACGCTGGAGTAGCCAAGTCAGAGTAGAGACCAGTGGTCAGCCTCAGGATCAGAGGATCCTGGACTGGAGCTGGAAGGGGCCTCAGATGGCATCATTTTATAAGTGAAGGTACCAGAACTCCAAGAGGTGAAACATCTTTTCCTTGGTGGGTCTCGGTGGCCCCGGGGCTAGAGCAAGGCCCCAAGTCAGGAAGTGCCAAGTTCTAATCCTGCCTTGGACATCTCAAGCTCTGTGGCCACTCTGTGACTCTGTCAGCCTCAGTTTCCTCTTACGCCCATGGTCACTCAGGCAGTAAGTACAAAGCCAAGGTTAGAAGCTAGGCCCCCTGACTCCTTGCCTACTGGAGTATGCTGATTGCCACAGCCTGAAAGCAGGAAGGTGAGTCATGTAAAATGAGGCTGAAGTGACTTGCCCAGGGTCCCCCAGCTAGTAAGTGACTGAGGTGGGATTCAGAGTCCGTTGTGGGTTAGAGGCAGATGAGGCTCCTCCATCTAGCCAGGAGACCCACCTGACCCCAGGACAGCCTCCCCACTAAGTCTCAAGTGCTCCTGAGGACGTTGCAGGGTCATTCCAGTGTGTAGACAGTTGTTCATGGTGATTTTGCCTTTCTCCCCGTGGCCCTGTGAAGGCTGGGGTGCCCCAGACTTTAGCAGGCCCCCTCAGCTGCCTCTGCCTCCTTGCCAGCCATGCTCCATGGGAAATCAGCATTCCAGAGCCGCCAGAGAAAATGCGCTTGTCTAAAAATAGCTCCACGTGGAGAAGATGTGAGCCACGTTTAAGCCACGCTATAAAAGCTTTAGAGAAGCGAAGGAGGTCGAATGGGACAGATGTAGTCAAATCCCTTTTAAATCCAGAAATCCCTCACTAGCTGCCACAGGGCTCATTTTTTAAAGTGTGTTTTGAAGTCTTGTAGAATCCAATCTCATCCTCTACATGTTCCATATCTGGAGGTTTTTAGGGGTACTCCGTAGGACTCTGTCCTCTGTTCCCTGACATTGGGTCCTGAGGTCTCAGTCATAAATGTGAGTCCCTGGCTTTCATTGACCAGGATTGGGTTTTTTTTTTCTGAAAACAATGACACCTTGCTGAAATTCGTTGCTTTAGTTCCTAAGCAAGTTGTTTTAACTTTCTGGGCCTGAGTGGGTAGGACTAGATGACCTCGGGGTCACTTCCAGCCCTGGACCCACAAGAAGAGGCACCTGGGCCGGGGTTGAAAGAAGCTGGTTACAAGCCCAGAGTTTAGAGATGCCAGGTGGAGGTTCTCCATACCTAGACTGTGCCTCCTGACATGCTCACTAAGGCCATACTGTACCTAGCATACTGACTGTATCTGCTGAGGGCCCAGTTGCCATGGGTGTAGCCAGGCCAGCACCACACACACATCATAAGGTGACAGAGATATGGTGAAGGAGGAAGGATGTTGGGTTTGGAGTCCGAGGACTCAGGCCTTCCACTTATCCTCCAGGTCAACAAGTATGGTGCCTGTGATCTTGAACAAGGCCTGTTTCTTCATCTGTAAATTGTAGGGGTGGGGCAAAGAACTGAATGTGCAGGAAAATGGAATAATATAAAAGAAAAGACAATGAGAAAGGCTTCAGCTCAGCCTCTAAGGTCCTTTCTGGCTCTAAATCTGTGCTCCTTGTCTCTGTTCATCTCCTTGGTGTGGTGGTATTCCTATAAACAAAAGTCCCATCTCAGGATTCCCCATCTAAATCTCTGCTCTTTCCCCCTTTATTTCTCAACAACCCCGCCCCCCCACCTTTAGAATTTGGGTTTGACACCATCTTGGGAGGAAAGGGCACCCAAAGAGCTTTGGCTGTAATGTTGTTAGATGATGGGATTTCAGAGCCCAAAGTAGTTCCAGAGTCAAGGTCTAAGGTCCTGGTGAGAGGGAAATGGGGGAGACTGAGAACAGTGGCTAGAAACCAGGTGACAAGATTTGGAAATAGACCACTGCCAGCATTGTTTCGAGAGAACCCTTTCTGGGTGTATCTGTGCCTCTCATGGAGTTAAAGAAAACCACATTTAGGGAAGTGTAAGGGAAACAACCTGTCTCTTCCATCTCACTTTTCTTCTGTATACTTTGCCATCTTCTTCTCCATGTCTTCCTCCCTTCACACTTTCTTCTCTCCCTCTCCCCATTCTTCAGTTCCGTTGTTCCCCTATCTCTTCCTCTTCCTCCTTTCCTTCTCTCTTTCTCTCCTATCCCTTCCAATTCCCTTCCACTTTACTTCTTTCTCTTGCTCCCTCTCCCATCCAGTCTTCTGTTTTCCATTCTCCCTTCATCTTTCCCATCTGTTCCTCTCTTTTTCACCCTCTCATTTGTTTCTCTCCCTACTCTCTGGTCTCTTTCCTTGTCTTCTCTTTTCTCCCCCTTTTCCTCTCACTTTCCTTGTTTTATTCTGGTTCTGTGGACTTAAGAGGACCTTGGTTTACATTCCTCCTCTGACACTTCTTACCTGCATGACCTTGGACAGGTCACTTGGCCTAAGTTTCATGATCTGTAAAATGAGGGGGGTGGACACGATGCCCTACAGAGGTCCTTCCTTTTTCTAATTCTTTCTGCCTTCTGCTGCAGCCCTGTCTCCCTCCTCCCAACACTCTTCTTTCTTTTTAAAACAAGCTCTGAGCCCTGGAACACCAACAAACAAGACTATTGATCAGTGGTAGGGTTTCTTGAAAACAGGAGACCTCAAAGAACATCTCCAATCATGTATTTCCAGAGAGTAACCTCATGTATTAGACTCTGGCAAAAGTAGCAGCGTCTTTCTGGGCCATATTAGTGATGTTTTCCACTCACTTCCTTTGGCGATTCCTTTCAAACCTAGTTCCATTTTGTGGCCAAAGAGTCTTAAAAACTGCTTCATGTTTTCAGGAAGATGAATGGAGGTGGGGGTTTTCAGTCAGGATGAGGCAACATGAAGATCTATGGATGTGTGTATAAATGAATGAATGAATGACTAGGAATGAAGGGGGGAGAGCCTTTATTAAGCACTTACTGTATGCAGAGTACTTTGCTAACATCTTGAGGAGCTTTTGGTCCATGGGGAACACCACTCACAGGGAGAATTTCAGCTGCTACTCAGATGGGAAGCTGCCATGGTCCTGGTGGCCCAGCTGCAGAGCATATGGTGCTAATGCCTCTTCCTTAATGCCATTTCCACTAACAAAGTCACATTCGTTTGTGATGATGAACCATTTGACAGGGCCAAGGACTTTGGGACAAACACTTTCTTTCCTGGGTCTCCATTAGCTGTGGCTGTAGCCTGTGCAGGAGCAGTCCCCAGGCTAGGTCTCTGTAGGAACTGCTTCCAGGCTGGGGGCCTGGGCTGGAAGCCCAGCTATTCCCAAGGCTCTTGGGTTCAGGGCCTGAGGGGAGATGGAAGTCTTGGGGCAAGGAGGTGACTTGCCTGCCACATGCTGCCTCCTGCCTCTCCCTTGGAGTGTCTGGCTGCTTCGGCTAAGCTGCCTTTTCTGCCCTGTGCTTGGCATTTGGTTGGCTACGGCTGGCCCCTTCTCTATAGGAATTGTTTCCCTGAATAGTGACTGTGTGGACTGTTTGGAAGCAGGACCGATGGTGAGGGTGGGAGTCTGGAAGACTGCCTTTCCCAGGTCTCTTGTGCCTGTTGGTAGCACTTGGTCCGCAGGTGTTGCTAAAGAAGATTGCCCCTTCAGAATAATGATTTCTCTCTTCAATGGTGGCCACGGGGGCTGGACTAGAAGTTGGCTTGGCAGTTTGTTGGTGGGAGGGGATGACTTCTGTTTCAAGGCTTTTGGTGTCGGGGTACTGAGCTCTCTCCGTCAAGGTCAATGGGAGATGGTGGCCGAGGTGATGGTCATGTGTTCTCTGCTTCTAGTTCTACCGGAGCCCCTGGGTCTGATGCCCTTGAGGAAGCTCTGGGCTTGCCCTACCAGCTCTGCCCCTCACCTGTGCACCCTTGGATAGGTCATTTTGCTCCTGGGGCCCAGCTTTGAACTGAGCAGATTCTGAGGGCCCCTCTCCTTCTAAAGCTATCAGCCTCTGTTAGGTGATGGGCAGGATCACAAGCCAGAAAGAATCGAGAGGATGTGGAGGGAGACACGGCCACCAGAGCACTGTGAGGATGCACTTTAAAAAAGAAAGAATGGAATACCTGCGTAGAGATCTGTCACAGACATAGTTCTGTAGTTCATTCGTATCGTAGACTCATAGGAAATTGAATTTAGAGAGAAGCGAGGTGAGGCTGTCAGCCCAGCCCCTTCATTTACAAATGAGGAAACTGAGGCCCACAAGGTGAGGTGGTTGTCCCGAGGTTACATTGACTGCCTGGCTGATGTACCCACCGACTCCCAGATGCTCTTTCTACTATACCATGATGTTGTACCGAGTTTTGAAAAGGCCCGAGAAGCAGGTTTTCCAAACTCCAGGCATTTGATATTTTTTTAAAATAAATCACCCAGGAGAAATCTGGCACTTACTAGAAATAATTTGAATTGATCCAGAGTTCAATTGAGTCATTTACAGTTGTTCCCCCAATAGCAATTTCTAATGGCAAGTTGTTTGGCCGTATTTTTCGTAAATGCGTAGCATTGTACCAAGGCAGATCTTACTGAAATCTCATTAATCTATCTGTAATCGGGTTAACAGAGATACCAGATGCTTTCCCTTCAGTAAAGATGAAGAACGTGGTGATCGATAGGTCATTTACAGAATCAATTCTACTCACTCAAATCTAGGTGCTTTTAAAAGGGTTTCTAGATATTTAATTTCATTGACAACATGATCTGAAAGCTCTTTACCCTCCTTGGGCTTGAGGCTTTCTATCAGTAACTCAGACCTTCTTATTAAGTCAAATGACAGTAATTGCTTGTTCCTCTCCCGTATCACCTCTAAGAAGCACAAGACGATTACTTAACCAATTCCTAGAACAGCCTGCAAATGAGATGTCAAGGAGGATTTTTTTTTTAAACCGAATGTAGTGTTTCCCAGAGGTTAATAAACCTGATGGAGCTCCTAGCCCCAGGAGAGAAGAAGGGAGCACAGAAAGATTGCAGTCGGCTTCCTGGCATCTTTGTCTATAGGGCTTGATGTAAGGGCTTCGGACTTCCCTAAACTTTAAATGCTTGTGGAATTATAGAAGTTTGGAGTTGTGAAGGCCATCCAGATCCATCTCGTCTGCTACAGACCCAAAGAAGAATCCACACTACAGCCCACCCAGTGCAGGATCATCCATCCTTTCCTTAAGCTGGGAGCCAGCATCACTTTAGGACAGCTCCCACCATTAGGAAGTTTTGTTTGTTTGGGTTTCCTTTCTCAAAAGCAAACTTAAATTTCCCTCTCTGTAACCTCTACCCATCACTCCTGGTTCCATCTGATGGGGCCAAACCAAGCAACCATAAGCCCTCCTTGCCATGCCAGCCCCTCAGGCCTTAGCAGACAAGCTGCCTTTTCCCAGCCCAAGTCTCTCTTCTCCAGGTGATACATCCCCAAGCACCTTCAGCCTGTCCTCATGTAGCAAGGACTCTGCAGCCTTCGCCAATGTGGCCATCTGCCTCCAACTCTCCCCAGCTTATCGGTGTCCTTCCTATGCTCTTTTGCCCAGAACTGGCCACAGTGCTCTAGATGACCAGGGCAGACCATCTGCACCGCGGGACCACGACCTCCTTATTCCTGGAGGCCATGCAGCTGTTAATGCAGCCCAATGTGGAGTCCACTAAAACAGTCCAACCCTTTCCAGACAAACTGTATTCCAAACATCTTTGCTGCATTTGTGAAGCTCATTTCCTGATCCGTGTTGAAGACATTACATTTAGTTCCTATTCACATTTTATGTTATTATTTTCAGCCCATTATTCCATCCTATCATGTCATCCATTGTGTTAATTATCATTGTTAGCTTTGTATCATCTAGAAACTTGATGAAGATGCAACTCAGACCAATTTTCAAGTCACCGAAAATTTTAAACTGCATAGGGCCAATCCCTGGGGCACTCCGCTGGAGACTTCCAAAAACTTCAAAGTTTGCATGGAATCATTAAAGCCCATCCACTTAGCCAGATCACAAGCCATTTCACTGCACCCATGTCTAGTTCACATCTTTTTTTCGCAGCAGCCCGGATAGACTTTATCGAACACTTTGCTGAATCTAGAGAAACAATGTCTACACCAGTCCTCTGACTGACCACTTTAAGTGACAAGTGAGAAGAGAAATAAGGTTCATCCCACATGACCTATCTTTACTGAAGACATGAGGATTCTACAGTTGCTGATTCCTATGCTCTAGGAGGGTCACCACCACCACCACCCCGGGGATAACAAGTCCAGCTCCCTGGCCTGGAGTTGGCAGATTCCGTTATCTCCCCTTTCCTGAAAATCAGAACAGCATTTGGCCTTCTCCAGAGCTGCAGTACCTTTCCTGTGTGCCCCAATTTTTCAGAATAAATGGGCCTAGCCTTTTAGTTTGTTATTTTTAAAAGAAGGAAATACAGTAACCATAGCCTCGTATTGACAAAACAGTTCTGTAAAAATATCACACCACTTTCTAAAGCACAAGCTCGTTAAGTTCCCAGCAACGGCTCATTGTGCCAAAGAGCTGTGTGTGTGTATGTCTCTGAGCCGCACCGTGGCGAGGACAAGGCAAGCAGGCCTTGGTGTCAAAACCTAGAATTTGCTGAAACAAAGGGAAGCTGCTTCCCGGGCAGAGGAATTAGTCTTTGTTTTTCTCACTAGGGGCATGGTGGCAGAATTAATACAGACCAGCAAGACCTGGGTTCAAACCTGCCTCTAACCCCTCCGACTTTATGACCCATTGAACTTCTCAGGCCCCTTGCAGGTCCCAAGCCATTAGCATTCCCTCTACCCATGAACACAAGTCTTCTTCTCTTCTTGAATTGCAAAGCTGAGTGGAGGGCCCATTTTCTTGCTGCTTGCTCTGAATGCCTTTCATGGTGCTTGGGCCTGGTCCTGAGGTGGCTGCCTCCATCCTTTAGGTGCTCCCCTGATGACTGGTGTCAGTGGATTCTGAGCTGAAAGGGTTCCAAGGGCCCACTCCATGGCCCTTCAGCCCATAAAAGGGAAGCTTTCTGGCCTGGGAAAAGGAAAACCCCCAACTAACCCTTGACCCCTGCCACCCTCAGAATCCGTGTGTGAATTCCTGGTGTTCCTGGTGTACTTCAGCTGGTCTGCTTCAGCCAACTGGATGCAGATTCCTCAGGGTCTGGCTTTTCAAATGTCCAAATCCTACTCCTGGTTTTGAAGAACGGGCAGGATTCAGAGAACTGAAAAGCTCAACCCTGAGGAATCTGCATCCAGTTGTTTAAAGCCGAACAACTTGAGTGCACCAAGCACACTTAAGTATTATTTGCCAAATTAGAGACTTAAAATATCCTTGATGTTGACTGATGCACATCTAATCTATGAAGAATTAAAATTGCACATGACCCAAAGGGCCGTGGGAATGAGTACCCAATGGCATGTTGCTAACAATGAATTATATACAAGAAAGGACCCCATGTTTGATCCTCACAGCCACCCTGGGAAGTGTCTTTGTTATCATCCCCATTTTTTTGATGAGGAAACTGAGCCTGGGAGGTTAAGTGACTTGCCCAGGTAGTCACACAGGTAGTCAGTGTCTAGAGCAAGAGTCACACTCGGGTCTTACTAGCCTGAGTCCAGCCCTCTCTCTACTCTGACACCCAGCTGGCAAAATACAAGGAGAATTCAAAGATGTCTCTCTCTTTTTTTTTCTTCCCCCAGCCTGGCTGCTCCTGCCATTAATGGAGTTTACAGATTCTCTTTGCCTCTCAGTGGAGATGACTGTGTGTGTGTGTGTGTGGGGGGGTGTTTTGGCCAAAAATTGCCTCAGCCTGACTGAGGCCACCCTGGTGACCAGTGGCCCCTAACTTAACCGGGCTGGTCCTTGAAGGACAGGTGCCTGGCCCATCACTGGAGTGTGCACCCCAAGCCCTTCCAACATGAAGAGCCTTGCAGAGCTTGTCCCTGCTTACTGAGGCAACAGCCAGCCATAGTCACTTCCACATTGGGCTGAGACATCACCCTAGAGATTTAGTGGAGGACTTCAGCTGCTCTGGATCATAGGCCCACAACACTCATACCATTGACTGATTCAGCTAGGCACTCAATGTATAGTGCTCAGGAAGACCTGAGTTCAATTTTAGCCTCAAACACTTAATAGCTGTGTGACCTGGGCAAATCACTTAAACCCTGTTTGCCTCAGTTTCCTTATCTGTAAAATAGGGATAATAATACCACTTATCTCCCAAGTTTGCTTTGAATATCACATGAGATGATGACAGTAAAATGCATAGCCCAGAGCTTGGCACATAGCAAGCGCTGTATAAATGTTAGCTATCGGCTATTGTGAGTCCCATCTTTCATAGCTGACAAGGAAAGTGTTAAGCTTTAATGGATTTCCCTCTTGGATGAGCAGAAAGAACCATTATCACATATAAAGCCATAGAGTTAACTGCATAACTTTAGCAATGAAATATTGTGCTTTAAAAAATAATTCAGCCCAACTTCTGAAACAGTCTCAAATGAAAAAAAGTTAGAAATCCAACTATTGGTAAAAGGATATCAATGGGAAGCTTTTAGATGAGGAACTCCAAGCTGTTAATAACTGAATTTAAAATACTCCAAAATCGCTAATAATTAGAAAAATACAAATGAGGATATCTCCATGGTTCTATCTCACACCTGTCAGATTGGCAAAGATGACAAAAACAGAAAATTGTTGGAGAGGCTGCAGGCAGACAGGCATGATTGGTACAGTCATCCTGTAAGGAAATTGAAAGCTAAACTATATACCCTTTGACCAAAAAGAACCATTACTAGGTAAAGACCCTCCAAGAGATCAGTGAACAAATTATGTACAAAATTGTTCACAGCAGCTCTGGGTTGTAGCAAAGAACTGGAAACAGAAGGGGGTACCCATCACCTTGGAAATGACCAGTCGAATTATGGTCTATGGATGTAATGGAATGTTAGTGCACTATAAGAAAACATAAAAGGGGTCACTTCAGACTTGGGAAGACTTTTATGAATTGTTGTGAAGTGAAGTGAACAGAACCAAGAGGGTAATTGACACAGTAACAACAGTATTGTAAAGATAAACAAGTTTGAAAGACCTAAGAACTCGGATTGATGTAGTGACCAACTATGCTTCCAAAGGTCTGATGATGAAACGTGACAGCCACCTATTGACGGAGGGACGCAGAATGAGACTTGCACCTCTGGACATGGTCACAATGGGCATTTGTTTTGCTGAACCATCCATGTTTGTTGCAAGGTTTGGGGTGTGTGTGTGTATGTGTGTGTATGTGTGTAAAATAATGGCAGGGGGAGAAGGAAGGAGGAAAAAATAAGAACAGGGTCCTCCCCCCAAAAAACCCACCCCAAAACCGAGAATAGAAGGAATCCAAGACAACCAGGACAACTTTGAAAATTACATGTTAGATTTTTTGAATGTCCTTTAAAAGAAAAGCAAACTCTGCATAATGGAGACTTACAGTTTCATGGATAATCTTCTCTAGTCCTATAATATATGTGTAAAGGTCTATATTGTTTGGTGTTTAAGTTCAGATTTTTTTTTTCAAAGGTTGGTGTTTAAGTTCAGGTTTTTTAAAAGGAAAATCTGAACAGAAGAGAGCAGAAAAAAGTTTAGAAGGAAACAGACAAGCTAGACAGCTTTAGAATCAGATGGTGAATTTATTATATCCTTTTAAAAAAGCAAGCTGTACATAAGAGAGATTTCCAGTTTTACATATAATCCTCTTTTTTCTGTTCTACTTTATATATGGAAATCTCTCCCTCCATCCCCCTCTTCTCTTCTCTTCTCTCTCTCTCTCTTTCTCTCTTTCTCTCTCTGTCTCATAATTTTTTTTTCCCAAATGAAATCCAACCACTGCCTAGGCTAGTTTCCTAGCAGCCTGTTTCCATTCCCCACTCATCTCACAGGCCTCTAAGAGGAAGGAGGCCCCCTTCTCCCTGGTGATGTCTTGAACTGTTGTGTCAGACCCTATTGATTTCGCTTGTTATCTCTCCTCTTTCTTCTCACACCACAAATTAATCTTTGTCAAAGGCAGTGGTGAGATAATAAGTCTCTATATAGACTGCCCTTTTCTCAAAACATCCCTTCTATTCTTTCTGAAAAGCCTTCTTCAAGAGAATTTGAGGTAGAGGGGTCTAGGATTTAGGGGGATGTGGAAGGAATCCGGGCACCAGACATCAGGCATCAACAGCAGCCCAGAAATGGAGAGTGCATAAGTGCCCATTATATGCCTGGGGGTGGCAATTTATTTTGCTTTAAACCACAGTGTTTGGTATGGTATATGGTGGCATTCAACAGCATAGAAAATGCCTTCTCCATGATTAAAATGAGACAGCACATTACATTAGGAGAGGGACCAACATTCAGTGTGAACGGCGTTCTCCCATTCCACAAGTAATTCTGATCAACATCAGGGTAAAAATGGAAACTCTTCACATCTGCCTGCTTTGATATCCTCATTTTCCAGAATAACAGACGGACACAATTATACTCGTAAATCCAAATCACATCCTGGTATTTTTTCAGGTTAATATGTTCAATGGGAACAGGAGCCAGTTTAAACACTGAGGCCCTAAGATTTTCACCCTTGTTTTTGCCTTTGGGATTTGGTGGGGGAAGACTCATGGGAATCATATGTACACAAAAGGAGTATTCCTTCAGTCTCCCATGTGTCTGTGTTCAGGACCCCCCAGTCCTATGTGTGGCCAAAAGGCCAGCCGTCGTGTTTGGGGAAGGTGACCTTGACAAGCAGAAATGCAGAAAAAAGCAGCCTGATGGATGGGTGGGGATGAGCAGGTGGGAGGAGAGGACTAGGGAAGGAGATGATAGACAACAGGATGAGAAAGGGTTGGACTATCCATGGATTGCTGTCTTAGGTTGAAAAGGAATTCTGTCCCACTGCTGGCATCTTAAATGTCATTATATATGTTACATAAAAACAAATCAGTGCATCTTCATTATGACAATACTGTTTTTACTTGTAAGTTACCATATGGAACATGATATCTCTTAAAAATATGAAAATGAACTCACTCAGAGCCATGGAAAGGTGCGTATAGGATATGAGAGAGGACAGCAAGATATCACAGACAGGAAATGAGGATGGAGAAGCAAAGAAAAGGATGGCATCCCAGAATTGTCTGGGCTGCTTAATCAATAAACAAGCATAAGCATTTAACACATCCCCACTGCGTGCCTGCACTGTCCTTGATACTGGAGATGATGCAAACATAGGAAACCATCCCTACCCTGCAGCATTTTACACTCTAACCAGAGGAGACAACGTGTGTGTGTGTGTGTGTGTGTGTGTGTGTGTGTGTGTGTGTGAGAGAGAGAGAGAGAGAGAGAGAGAGAGAGATGATTGGATCTGTGAGCTGAATGGATATGGGAAGTGAGTGAGAGTGAGGACTTGAGTAGGACCCCACGCTCATCCTCAGCAGAAGGAAGAAACCACTTCCTGCAGAAGAGGAGCGATTTTGGGAGAAGACGTGTTCAGGTTTGAATAGGAAATGTGGAGAAAGTAGGGGTGAGCCAATGGAGGACCCATGTGCTCCTTACTATATCAAGAGAAACTAGAAGGTCCAGTGTAGGCAGGCTTGGATGAGTCACTGCCTATAGTATCATAGGGAATGTGATTACAGCTCCTTTCAAATATTGGAGTATTCTTTCAGTTGATACCATGTGATATCAAATCATGGAAGACCCCATTCTCTGAAGAGTTAAACTTGAGGGACCTCCAAAGAGCAGTGGAGAGGGGGCATTGTGGGTGTGAGTAAGGTGCAATACCTGACCAAGCCAGAAGTCTATAAGAGAAGGTGACATAAGGAGAATCTAGAAGAGGTGGTGTAAGGGAAATTTATAAGAGAGGGTGACAAGAGAGATGGATGTCCAGCAAAGAAGATGGACTGGTCATGAGATCTAGAAGGGGGGTAATAAGAGCAAAGTTCCTGTATTCCTTGGAATCTAGACAATGTTGAGTGTTTTCCAGTAGAGTCCCCAGCATACCGGTCAGACTCCTCAGGATGATTGATGGGAAGGTGTGGACAAGCGTTGCACCAGAGGAGAGAGTATGGATAGGTTGTGGCCTGTATTGTTGGAAGGGGTGCCTCCATTAACAAGATCAAAGGTTTTTTTGGTGCTTCAGGAAATTCAGAGTTTTATCCCAACACTTCTTCCCCTTAGCAGGGAGTGTTCAGGAGTTGTCATGGCCAAAGATTTCATCACCTGGTGACTGGGCCTCTGACTAAGCCTTCAGCTTAGCTAGACTAGTCATTGGTAACAGACACCAAACCCATCACTAAGCACCCCCACACATACACCCTGTGCCCTCAAGGAGTTTCCATTCTTGGAAGCTTTTCTGTCTTGCCAGGGTTTGAATTCTTCTCTATTAGCAGCCTTCAAAAGCCCAAACTGCCTCCGTGGAACAGTAAGCCCATCCAAGTCAGGCACTAGTGGAGGGGGTAAACGAATAGATGAGAAGAACATCAGGTCACCACACCAAGATCTCTATAGCTTTTTCCTGTGGTTGTCAAAAGCTTTTTTTGTTGAGGAATTAATGTTGGTGGTCTTTCTTTCACTTAAGGGCCTATGAACCAGCAGGAAAGCAAAGTGGTTGTTTACAGGGCACCTCAGTAAATTAGCTGCCGTCTGAGAAATGATTGTGTGACGGACATGTGCTAGTCCTTCATAAAAGCTGATTTCCAGAGCACAGGGATGGTGTAGTTGTAAAACAATTCGTCAGAAGCATCTGAAATCCTGGAGGGGGTTTTCCGGCAGCTGTGTCCTGTTAATTCTGTTGCTGGCTGAGTGAGCCAGGGATGTGGGCTCACATCTCTGAAGCGGTCATCATTTGTATGCTGGCGATGCATCTGCTAATTAAATCCATGGAGTTCTCTTCGTCACCTTCCACTCAGGACCCACTTTCCTTGCTGTGCTTTGCTGTGGGACGTAGCCCAGCAACATCTGATACCTACTTCAGGGTGGAGCTGGTATTTTAGCTCTGGTGTCTCTTTCCCTTTTTTTCCCAATTGGATTCTGTGAAATCCACAGACTGTTTTCCATTACTTCCCCCTGGAGAATCTGTTTTCCAGGCTAGCACCTGTTTAGCCTGGCTAGTTAAAATCTGCTCAATCCATGTGGGAGATTCCTGTGAACTGGATGCCACCAGGCATGGAGTAAGCAAGGAGGCCTGGCAAAGGACTGACAGTTTATTCGTTAGAGTGAACGGTGTGATGTACCTTCTAACAGCCAACCTGACCCTTGGTTCACTTATTTATTGCCTACTCTGGGAAAGATCTAACCATAAGATGCCCAGTGACCTGTGCCCAGCTTAATCCAGACTGAGAATTGGAGGAGCCTGTAGCCCAGAAGTTCTTAAGAGAGTCTCTGGACCCACCGTAAGTTCAGCTGCTGACTGGATGGCTAAGATGATGTGGCCCTGGAGGACCATAGAGGCTGGGGCCCTTGGGAATGAACATTTTAATCTCTGGATCCTTTTACATTCTTAAGTATTGATAGAAGAAACTAAAGAAGTACAAGGTAATTTGGGGGAGGGAGAAAGCTCTATCAGCTGGGAAGGATCAGGAAAGGTTTTGTGTAGGTTTGTCGTATCTCTCTTCCCCACTGTCTTGTGTCCCCAGCTCTCAGTAGTTGTTTAGTAAATATTTGTGAAATTGAGAACTGTCCCAGATAACTACAGCAAGACAACCACCTACTCACTGTGTGGCCTTTGGCAAATCACTGAACCTCCTGGCTTCTCAGTGTCCTCATCTGTGGAACAACAGGCTTGGTCTGGATGGCTCTGAAGCCCCTTCTGTCTTCAGAACGATCCCTATTGTCCATTTCAGTCCTCTTTGGGGCTTAGAGATGTTCCTCCAGTGCCAACCAAATTCATTCAAAAAATGATGAAGGCATTTTCCCCAGTGAAACCTTGGATTGGGAAGTACCAAGAGTGCTGCTTTGAGGAGGGTGTAATCTGAGGCAGGGGAGGGGGTGAGGAGGAGAGAAGATGATGTTTGGTTGACAACGAAGTAAGATTCAAGGCAGAGTATGGTAAAGGCAAAAAAAAGATCTGAACAAAATGCAATCAGAAATTTGAGTGCTTCTCTTATGTGGGAGGCTGTGTCATCATCATAGGGAGGACAGAACACTGGACTTGGGATCAGAGGGCAGGCTTGGAAGCCTGGCTCTTCCAGCATGACTTGGCCCAGTCACCTGAGTTCCTTGGCTCTCAGTGTTCTCTGGTATAAGATAAAGGAGTTGGGCTGAATGATCCTTCCAGCTCTAGGAAGGAAAGGGTGAGCATCTCTCAAGCGCTTATTATGTGCCTGCCAGTGCTAAGTACTAGGGATACAAAAACAAGCCCCATAGAAGACAGTCTTGGCCCTCAAGGAGTTTCCATTCACGCCAAAGTCAGCTGAAAGGGGGTTGGAGGCAGGGCTGAAAGGGCCCCCCTTGGGAACATGGTTTTGAAGTCCAGAAGCCTGGAACAGGTTCAGGCAGGGAATACTAGATAATATGCGAGAGGCTGCATGGTTCAGTGAGGGCCTTGGGCTAGGAGTCAGAACACCTGGGTTCTGATCCATCCAGAGCTCTTGGTAGCTTGTGACACTGGACAGATCTCTTCCCCTCATCTGTGAAATGAAGGTGTCAACTGGATTACAGTCCAAAGCAAGGGTCCAGAATCACAGTCTTGTTTGTGATTTCTTGTGCATGTTGCATTTCTCATATAGCATTTTTCTATCCAGGGTACGTAGTATCTGAACCAAACAGAATCCACCTTTATAAAAAAATTTCTCTTTGTTAATATATTGATAAAATAGGCAGTATCTCCTTATAACATAGGCAGGCAGGGGGCGGAGCCAAGATGGCAGTTGGAAAGCAGGGACTTGCCTAAAGCTTTCCCCCAGGACCCCCCAAACACCTATAAAAAATGGCTTTGAACAAATTATAGAACTGTAAAACCCATGAAATAGCAGAGGGAAGCAGAGCTCCAGCCTAGCAGATGGTCGCTGGGTGAGGTGTTTCATATGGAGCTGGGAGCTAAGGGGAGCAGAGCCCAGCGTGAGCCATGCCCAGACCAACCAGACCAGGAGCCGGGGCAGAACAGGCCCTAGCACCCTGAATCAGTGAGCTGTGGCAGTTAGCAGACTTCTCAACCCACAAATACCAAAGACAACAGAGAAGGTTAGTGGGAAAAGCTGCTGGGACAGAGTTAAAGGAGTTTGCGGTTCGGCTACTGCCCTGGGGGCAGCAGAGGTGGTGCAGCTCTGAGGACAGAACTCCAGCTGCAGTTGCTTCCAGCCACAGGCCCACCTGGTGGGAGGAATTAAGTGGCAGATCAGAGCAGAAGTGCAGACCCTGCTTAAGATCTGAGTCACAGTCCAGGTTGGCGGTTCTTGGGGAAGAAGGAGTGCTGCTGTGGCAGAGCTGGCTGTGTAGAAAATGCTCTGAAAACAACAGCGCAACCCTTCAAGCTTGGGACAAAGTACTCTCTACTCTACAAGCAGTCATACCCCGACAAAAAACTCAAGGGTCAAGAAAGCTGGCTGGGAACATGGCCAGGCAGCAAAAACAGACTCAGATTCAGACTTTGGAATCTTTCTTTGGTGACAAAGAAGACCAAAACATACAGCCAGAAGAAGTCAACAAAGTCAAAGAGTCTACAACAAAAGCCTCCAAGGAAAACATGAACTGGTCTCAGGCCATGGAAGAGCTCAAAAAGGATTTGGAAAAGCAAGTAAGAGAAGTAGAGGAAAAATTGGGAAGAGAAATGAGACTGATGCAAGAAAACCATGAAAAACAAGTCAATGACTTGCTAAAGGAGACCCAAAAAAAATACTGAAGAAAATAACACCTTAAAGAATAGATTAACTCAAATGGCAAAAGAGCTCCAACATAGGCAGGCAGTGTGGTCTAATGAACCTTTTGGTCTCGGGACCCTTGAAGACTCACCTCTCCCCAAAGAGCTTTTGTTCATGTGGGATAGATCTATTATATTTATCATAATAGAAATTAAAAATCTTGGTTTATCATGAAAGTAGTTTTGACTTCCAAGGACTCCTGGAAGGATCTTAGGGGACCATAAGCCACACTTTGAGAACTGCTGGGGGACACTCAGCCCCCTGGAACCAGGAACAGCTAGCTTTCGACGGACCCCAGCAGCTGCTTCTTGAGGCCGGGTGACCCTGGTCAAGTCTGAGGCTCTACTTTCTTCTCTGAAAGAGGATGGGTCAGTGACCTCCAGGGTACCTTTCCAGCTCCAAATCTCTGATCCTGTAGGTCCTCCATGGCTGGAACTCAGGTGGCATATTGACTGTTTTAGAAGCAGCAAAGGGAAGGGGCTGCCTTGTGGCAGGGGTGACCAGCCCTGGTTTGATGCAGTCATCGGAAGAGGTCTGTGTCTATCCCAGCAGTGCAGGGGATGAGAATCTCCAGTGTCTTGCAGACAAAATTAATTTGGGCTTTTTAAAAAAGAAGCATTTTTGGGAATGGTGGGAGTAGCATCAGACCCAACTAATTGTGAGTTTTGCCACTTCCGCAGGGCCAACGCAGCCTGAACACTTCTGTTTTGTGATGGGAGTCACTAACCCTGGAGGCTTTGCTCCAGCCCTTTGGGAGGAATGGGGATTGCTCTGGTTTCCACAGCCTCTGGAGGGTTGGGAAGTGCTCTCCTTACCCCCAGCAGCCCTTAGAGGTCAGTGGTACAGCAGTATTTAAGAGCCTTGTCCAGCTGCCATGCCCCACTCTCACAGCCACCGCACTCCTCCCCTCCAGCTGTTAACTGCTAGAGGTCCCCAGAAAGGCAAATCCATCCCTGCCTTCAAGGGCCTTACCTGCTAAGGGGGAGGATTTATCTAAGAATGGAAAGCCAATGAGTGGCAGAATCAGGATTTGAACCCAGGCCTTCCCTGTTGACTGCTCCTCTCACCATGCCAGACTTTCACTCACTGTATTTCAGCCTCATCAGTCAACACCCTTTATGACCATCCTATTACCATTTTATAAAGCCTATGATTGTATTTGGATAGTGAAGCCTAAGAGAGAAGGCAGTTAACTCATTTGACTCTCTTTGGTGACTCATCTTGGCCTATCTTTACCAGAGTAAATTAGGTTTTCACTTTGACATTATTTGATTCACCTGCCAATGTCAGGAAGCACTGAGTGGACCGTGGACCAAAGAAAACCGATACCAAGTGCCGGACAAGGCATCAGCCAGGTTGCCACAGATTAAAGTCCTTTCCTTACAGTGTGTCACTTACACCCTTCTCTGCAAGGGTATTCAGGGGGGAAAGAATCTGGAGCACATCACAAATATGTCATTTCTATATTCATGTCAAAGAGGTTGAGGAGGTGGTTTTTACAGGCCTCTCATAGGATGTTTTTTTTTTTGAGAGGGGAAGGCAAGGCGATTGGGGTTAAGTGACTTGCCCAAGGTCACACAGCTAGTGAGTGTCAAGTGTCTGAGGCCACATTTGAACTCAGGGCCAGTGCTTGACTCACTGTGATGCCTGGTTGCCCCCCTCTCATAGGATGCTAGAGCCAGAAGGGACCACAGAAGTGGTCTTGTCCAATATTGTCAGTTTATAGATGAGGACATAGAAAGGGGAAGGGGCTTGGAAAAGGTCACCCTGCTGGCCAGATCTCCTGATTCTCAGAGATTCAGGATTTGTTTCTCTCTATTTCATTGCACCGGTCTTCCCTTCGTTTATTAATGAATTAGCCTCTAACCTCAAACAAGAAATTTGCAAATGTAGCTTATCACATCCTGACGATTGCTTGATGAGGCTAGATTCCTGAATAATTTTCATTTAGAAATAAATAGAATAATAACAAATTGATAATAGAATATTCATCTACACAGAAGGCAAAGCCTATCTCATTCAGATAATTTTATGAATTGTAATTGTAAAATGTAACTTTTTGTATTTAAATTAATGTCCCACACACATCATGCAAGATATAAAAAGACCAGTTATGAAAAGGAAAATTAGGCTCAGTTTGGGGTTAATTTCACATTGGTGAACATGACCCATACTTCATTTTTAAGCAATTTTTTTAGCTTTCAAAATGCATTTTTTTCTTCTCATGTACAGATATTCTAGATTGCCTGACCCCAGTGAAATGCTGGATTTTAAATTTAAACTCAAGAATATTTTTTCTTATCAATTCACTTTCACAATTCACACAAGAAACCACAGAGAGGAAGCTGTGGAGAGAGAGTCCTGGGTTCAAGTCCTACCTCAGACACCTATGGGCTATGTGACCCATGGTGGGGTAGAGGGGTGGGCGGTGCTAAAGTCAGCTTTTACAGAGAGCTCGTTGTTAAATTTTCATTTTGGGGGGCAGATCCAAGATGGCAGCTGGAAAGCAGGGACTTGCATGAGCTCCCCACCAAGTCCCTCCAAAAACCTATAAAAAATGGCTCTGAACAAATTCTCGAACTGAAGAACTCACAAAATAGCAGAGAGAAGCAGGGCAACAGCCTGGATGGTCACTGGGTGAGGTCTATCACGCATGGAGTTGGGAGCGGAGCCCAGCGTGGGTGGTGGCAGGACCAACCAGACCAGGAGCCAGGGCGGAACAAGCCCTAGCACCCTGAATCAGTGAGCTGTGGCTGTTACCAGACTTCTCAACCCACAAATACCAAAGACAACAGAGAAGGTTAGTGGGAAAAGCTGTGGGGAATGAAAGGAGTTCGTGGTTCAGCCTCCACCCCAGGGGCAGCAGAGGTGGTGCAGCTATAGAACTCCAGCTGAAGTTGCTTCCAGCCACAGGCCCACCTGGTGGGAGGAATTAAGTGGAGGATCAGAGAAGGAGTGCAGAGCCTGCTTAAGATCTGAGTCACGGTCCAGGTTGGCGGTTCTTGGGGAAGAAGGAGTGCTGCTGTGGCAGAGCTGGCTGTATAGAAATAGCTCTGAAAACAACAGCACATACACTCAAGACAAGGTACTCTCTACTCTACAAGCAGTCATACCCCGACAAAAAACTCAAGGGTCAAGAAAGTTGGCTGGGAACATGGCAGGGAGCGAAAACAGACTCAGATTCAGACTCAGACTTTGGAATCTTTCTTTGGTGACAAAGAAGACCAAAACATACAACCAGAAGAAGTCAACAAAGTCAAAGAGCCTACATCAAAAGCCTGCAAGAAAAACATGAACTGGTCTCAGGCCATGGAAGAGCTCAAAAAGGATTTGGAAAAGCAAGTAAGAGAAGTAGAGGAAAAATTGGGAAGACAAATGAGAATGATGTGAGAAAACCATGAAAAACAAGTCAATGACTTGCTAAAGGAGACCCAAAAAAATACTGAAGAAAATAACACCTTAAAAAACAGACTAACTGAAATGGCAAAAGAGCTCCAAAAAGCCAATGAGGAAAAGAATGCCTTGAAAGGCAGAATTAGCCAAAAGACCACTGAAGAAAACACTACCTTAAAAATTAGATTGGAGCAAGTGGGAGCTAGTGACTTTATGAGAAATCAAGATATTATAAAACAGAACCAAAGGAATGAAAAAATGGAAGACAATGTGAAATATCTCATTGGAAAAACCACTGCCCTGGAAAAGATCCAGGAGAGATAATTTAAAAATTATTGGACTACCTGAAAGCCATGATCAAAAAAAGAGCCTAGATAGCATCTTTCAAGAAATTATCAAGGAGAACTGCCCTGATATTCTAGAGCCAGAGGGTAAAGTAGAAATTGAAAGAATCCACAGATCGCTTCCTCAGATAGATCCCAAAAAGAAAACTCCTGGGAATATTGTTGCCAAATTCCAGAATTCCCAGATCAAGGAGAAAATACTGCAAGCAGCCAGAAATAAGCAATTTGAGTATTGTGGAAACATAATCAGAATAATCCAAGATCTAGCAGCTTCTACATTAAAGGATCCAAGGGCTTGGAATACAATATTCTGGAGGTCAGTGGAGCTAGGATTGAAACCAAGAATCACCTACCCAGCAAAACTGAGTATCATGCTCCAAGGCAAAATATGAACTTTCAGTAAAATAGAGGAATTTCAAGCTTTCTCAGTGAAAAGACCAGAGCTGAATAGAAAATTTGACTTTCAAACACAAGAATCAAGAGAAGCATGAAAAGGTAAACAAGAAAGAGAAATCATAAGGGACTTACTGAAGTTGAACTGTTTTGTTTACATTCCTACATAGAAAGATGACATGTATGATTCATGAAACCTCAATATCATAGTAGCTGAAAGGAATATGCATATATATATATGTGTGTGTGTGTGCGTGCGTGTGTGTGTATGTATGTATATATGTATGTGTATGTGTGTGTATGTATATATATATATATATACAGAGAGAGAGAGAGAGACAGAGACAGAGACAGAGACAGAGAGACAGAGGGCACAGGGTGAGTTGAATATGAAGGGATGATAGCTAAAAAAAATTAAGGGATGAGAGAGGAATATATTGAGAGAGGGAGAAAGGGAGAGATAGAATGGGGTAAATTATCTTGCATAAAAGTGGCAAGAAAAAGCAGTTCTGTAGGAAGGAAAGAGGGGGCAGGTGAGGGGGAATGAGTGAATCTTGCTCTCATCAGATTTGACCTGAGGAGGGAATACCATACACACCCAATTGGTTATCTTACCCCACAGCAAAGAAGGAGGAAGGAGATAAGAAAGGGGGGATGATAGAAGGGAGGGCAAATGGGGGAGGAGGTAATCAAAAACAAACACTTTTGAAAAGGAACGGGGTCAAGGGAGAAAATTGGATAAAGGGGGATAGGTTAGGAAGGAGCAAAATATAGTTAGTCTTTCACAACATGAGTATTGTGGAATGGTTTTGCATAATGATACACATGTGGCCTATGTTGAATTGCTTGCCTTCTCAGGGAGGGTGGGTAGGGAGGGAAGAGGGGAGAGAATTTGGAACTCAAAGTTTTAAAAGCAGATGTTCAAAAAAAAGTTGTTTTTGCATGCAACTGGGAAATAAGATATATAGGCAATGGGGCATAGAAATCTATCTTGCCCTACAGGAAAGTAAGAGAAAAGGGAATGGGGGGGAGTGGGGTGACAGAAGGGAGGGCTGACTGGGGAATGGGGCAATCAGAATATATGCCATCTTGGAGTGGGGGAGGGTAGAAATGGGGAGACAATGTGTAATTCAAAATCTTGTGGAAATCAATGCTGAAAACTAAAAATATTAAATAAAAGAATTGTTTTGAAAAAAAAAGCATAGATAAAAAAAGAAAAAAAATTGCATTCTGAGCATTTACACTGCAGAAATCATCAAATGCTACAAACCAGGGCTTGATTTATTGTTTTGTTGATTGGGTAGGCTTAAGAAAATGTTAATCATATAGATGAAGCTTAAAAATGTGTTGTACTTTTCAGAGAGCCAGTTGTTAAACATTTACCAACAGACTGTTGGGCCCTGGGTACAGCACTTGACTTCTCAGGCAGCTCTGTAAGACGGCGTATTGCAGAGCGGTTACCAGCATCCATGAGCCGAGGACGTCCCTCACCAGGAGTCCCTTACCATGGCCTGTTTTTGCACAACTTCTGTCTAGCTCACTATTTAAGCATGGACTTTATGTTTTTAAAAAGCGTCATTGTATTTAAAAATACTAACGCCAGCCTTAGCTCTCAGGCTGTCCACAAATAGAGGGTGGCTGGATTTGGCCCTCAGATTCCGTGGCCCAGCAGTTCGCTGGCCACTCCCTTAAACTAATAAAGTCACGGGTCCAGTCAAAAAAGAAAGAGGGGAAGATACCAGTCCTGGGACACTTAGGGCCAGCAGAGTGATCGATTCAGGGTCATTCAGTGGATTGAGACAGTCCAAACATCCAGCCCACAACAGAAGATTGTACTATTTCTTAGCCCACTATGGTGCTTAAAAGGCCTAACTCAGAGACACATTTGGTCATTTCAGGCCCTGTCTGAAGTTTATACTTAAAACTTTGGACTGTTTTAGCTTCGACAAATGGCTTTTCGCTTGGAGGAATGCTGTCAAATCCAAGACAGCTGTCTCGAGACCGGCTTTTTTCAGCTGTGCTTTCTCAGTTCAGTTCAACAGACATTAAGCCCCTGCTGTGTACAACACACTCTGCTGGGCACAAGCTATACAAAGACAAAAATAAAGCAAGGCTCTGCCCTCGAGGGGCTTACATTGTACTGGAGAAACACAACATCAGGATGTCTCACACAGAGTTAATACCCTGAATGAGTGAATGATGAACGAATGACACTTATTAAAGGCTGATTATCTGTACCAAGCTCTGTGCTGAGTCCTGGAGATACAAATACAAAAACAAAGATGCTCCTGGACCACAAGAAGATTACGTTCTAATGGGGACACAATGCACAAAGGGGAACGGTGGCCAGGAAGAGTGACTTTGGTCCTCAGAGGGACCGAGATGGTGAAGAAAGGCATTGGGGTGAGATCGACACACCTCATCCAAGAAAAATGGTGGAGTTGGTTTGGTCATGGCTCTGACTTGGTTGTTGGGGGAGAGAGGGAAAGCATGGCTAGGGCTTTCTGGAAATAATATTCTGGGAGAAGCTGTCTCCAGTCAGGAGAGAATTTTCCACCTGGAACATCAGGAAAGACATTAAGTAAGAGGGGCGTATGGCACTAGCACCTGTAAGGGGTGGGGCTGAGAAGGGAGAGCCTTTCAGTCAGGGAGGTCCAGCCAGGTGCATGGAGGTCCAGACCAGTCTGATTGGGATGGAGGGTACGTGAAGCAGGGTAGTGTGAAATCACAAAATTGGGGATGGAAGTGGAAGGCTTTAGAGGTGGGCTGCAGATTTTGTACTTTATCCTACAGTCAATAGGGAGCCACTAGACATTTTTGAGTAGGGGTGTCAGATCAGTATTTTAGGAGTGTGGTTTTGGCACTGTGTGGAGAGTGGGTTAGAGACGGAAGAGGTTGGAAACAGCAAGGCAGTGAGGATGCTGGCCAGCAGCGGGCAGTAAGGAAGGACCTGTCCTCTGGGTAAAGGCCTCATCAGTGCAGAGCAAAGGACAGATCCGAGAGATGTCCTAGAAGTGGAATTAACCAGATGGCAAATGACGGGAGCAGGGGCATGAAGGAGGACAGAGAGTTGAGGATGACGCAGGGTGGGGAACCTGGAGGTTGGGAAGGATCATGGTGTCCTTGGCTCACCAAGGGGGTGAATGAAAACCGATTTGTGCTAATAGTCAGAGGAGGCTAAATTCATTTATTTAGTTATTTTTGGTGCCAACTGCAGGTGTGAGCACCAGGAACCACTTGACCCTCTGGGTCTCAGCTGCATTTTACATATGAGACATTGAGGCCCAGAGGACAGTGACTCGGCCCAGGCCTGTCAGGGAGCAGATCACAAAGGCAGGATTCCAACAGACATTCTCTGACCCAGTCTGGTGCTGTTTCTCCTGTATCAGTGGTGTCCTGATGCAGCTCAGAACAGATTAAAATGTAATTGGGAAATAGTAGCAAAGCATAAATCGTAGTACATTTTAAAACTAAATCAATGTGTGGCCCACAGGGATCTTCCTATATGGATCATTATGGTGTTATTAATTATAGCATACTGATTGTGTTACTATTACACGCATTAATGTGTTATTATTGACGATAATAATAGCCACTCTGCTAAGTGCTTTATAGTCGAGGTCTCATTTGGTCCTTACAATGCCCGGGGAGGTGGGTGCTGGGATTTAGGGGTCCCATTCCTATTTGGGTTGGACACCGCTGCTCTAGATCCTTGCCTTCACAATATTATGTGAGAATATTCCCCATTATTAGTCAGTCATCAGGTATACCTCCTCTGTGCCCAGAACCGTGCTGCTTACGATCTATAGGTGTGTCTGTGTGCATATACATACATCTATGTATACATATGTAATTATAATGCAAATATATATTATAATACGATACATTACAATATTTTTATGATATATGCAATACATAAAATACAAAATTATCTTTGGGCTGACCCCAGTGGAAGGATGGGGCATTGTTCAGCCAGCTGACCGTAATCTTCAGAACTTGTTAAAGTTAGAACAGAGAGCACGTATCCTCAGACTGGGATGTGTTTCTGCCCCGTGGTACTACTGAGCCATACCCATCAGAAGCCCCCCTCTCCATTCATCGTTCAGATCGTGAATTGGGCAGTCAGGCATATTTCATGGGGCGGCCCCTGTAGTCCATGGTCCCATCTCATCCATCCGTCTTAAAGTGAAAAGGGATTGGAAGAAGGTGATCTGTAGAGATGGTTTTCCTTCGCTTTCCCTCCTTAAGGAGAGCCTAAGAAGGACCCTCAGATTTAGAGCTGGAGGGTCTTGGAGTTTCTGTTCATCATTTGTCTAGTCCATCTCCCTCCTTTTACAGATGAAAAGACTGAACTCCAGACAAGTAAGTGACTGGTCTAAGGTTCCAGAGGTACTAAAGAGGGCAGAAGCAGAGTGGGAGGGAGAGTCAGAAAATATTTCACCGTCACGAGGATGAGATCTCTAGAAGAGCATTATGCTGGGGGGCAGCTGGAAGCCTCAGTCCATGGCCCACGTGTCTCCCCTAACCCATGGAGGTTATCAAGGGTGCATATCACCGTTTATGCCAGTAGTCATGGAAACACCCTTCTAAGGACCCTCAGCTTTTGTCTGCTAAAATGTACAAGATGAAGCTGTTCTTCCACCAGAGCCTGTCTCTGTAACTGGTCAGCTTTCCTGGGTTCTCTCTGTGTCTGTCCTCAGCCACTGGAGCACTCACACAGGCCCTGACTACGGAGAGTTTATAATCTCACCCAGGAGGCAGGATGGGCACCTGCACGGAGCCAAGCCAGCATCCTTCTGAATTGGACCAGGCTCCTCACAAATCATAACAATGGCTTGAATTTATATAGAGCCCTAAGGTTTACAAAGCGTTTTACATACATACTACATTTGTTCCTCACGATAACCTTGGGACACGGAGCTGTTATCCTCATTTTTGTAGATGGGGAAACGGAGGCAGAGAGAGGTTAAGTGGCTTGCCCAGGGTCACACAGCCAGTAGGTCAACATCTGAAGCAGAATTCAAACTCGGGTCCTACTGACTCCAAGATCAGCGCTTGATCCACTGAACCACATAGCTGTCTCATAAAAATGCATACCCATGGCAAGCCTCATGAAATGGGCTATCCAGCCAGCTTTTGAAAGAGAAATTCATTGGCAGAGAGAGAGAGAGTCTGGGGTACCCGCTGGGCTGGGTTAGCACCTCCGGGCGCTTAGCTCCCACCCCTGCGCGGGTCTGCCCTTCTCAGACGCATGTTTGTTGTCTACATCCACAAAGAAAGGGAAATGCCAAATTGCAGTTCATAAAAATCAAGGTGCGATGGATTTTCCCATCTGTGTTCACAGCCTCCCTGTTATGTCTGTGGACCCTAAGTAAAAAGCCTCCTACTGGAAGGCCTCCAGCCTGCCGGCTCATCTGGGTGGAGCTGAGAGTCACATCCTCAAGGCTTGGTGTCCTCACTCATCCCATGACAAGCTTTTTCACCAGGCCCCGAGGTGAGCCAGGGCATGGAGAGGTTCCCCACCCCCAACCCCCATCGTCCTCCCTTTCCTTTGGGAGAAACATCCACCCCACACCAGGGGCCCCAGGAGAAAAAAATCTCCAGGACTCGTATCCTCAGTAGCCCCAAAGCCTATTAGAAGGCAGAGTCTGCCATGGCAAGTGAGCATGGCTTTGACCACCGACCTCTCAGTGACTGGCCAATAAATAGACTCACATTCCCTATAAATTAAAAAAAAGAGGGCTGATGGGATATTTTATACCTCTTGCAAAACAAAATCAAATCAGGACCCTGGGCTGTAGAACAGGAGAGAACTTGGCCATGATCCTCGAGTTCCACCTGCTCATTTCACAGCTGAGTGACTCTGGCCCAGAGAGGTTAAGTGTACCGTCCAAAGTCACACAGTGGGTAGCAGGGCCCAGAACCAAGCCCTGGTCTTGTGACTCCAAAAGCCCTGTTTTTTCCACTAGAGCAGGCACTGTTTTCAGGGCTCTTTTCTTTTTGGCACCTTAATTGCTTGTTTAAAAAAACATCCACCAAGCGTGGTGTGGTGACTGACCTTCAGGAGGAAGAGGCTTCTTCCACAGGGGGCCTAGAAAGGTGGTTTCTGCCACCATGGCCACTGAGATGACCCAGTTCTGTGGCTGGGCTGTGGGGCTGACACCACATCACATTCTTTGACTTGCTGGTGGGTGATAAAGTGGCCTGGGCCAAAGCGGAGGTGCCACCACCTTGTTGTTGGACATGACCCTTGGTCAGCCTCTGCTCGGTCCTTCCGACCCACCTCTTCCAATGTGACCGATAGCCCCAGACAGCTGATGGAGACCTGCCCTCCAGACCTCATGTTCTGGGGCAGATGCCCTCCTCACTGCTGACTTCCTGCCTGACTCCTGGCTAACACTTAAATGATGGAAGCCCATGGACCACCAAGCCCCCTCTGCCCTGGCCTGGAGGGAGCTAAACCTGTTCTGCCTGTCTCATCTCACCTAAACATGGAAGGAAAGGGAAGATAGTGCCTACTGTGTGCCATAGCATCTCATTTTGACCCCACAACCACCCTGGGAGTTAGGGCCTGTTATTATTTCCCATTTTATAGATGAGCAAACTGAGGCAGGCATCAGTTAAGTGACTTGCCCAAGGTCACCCAACTAGTAAGAATCTAAGGCTGGATTTTAACTCAGGTCTTCCTGATGCCAGACCCCTTGGACCACCTGGCTTGTCTCACCAGCTGCTCCCCTTCCGCTTCCCTATTTTATCTCATCTAACATGAACTCAGTTTCTGTGATGGCTAGTGAGGTGCCCAGGTGTGGTAGAAGGGAAAAGAACATTGTATTTGGAGCCACAGGACCTGGGTTCAAATCCCAGCTCTTTTGGGCAGGTTGGGTTAACTCTGGACTTTGATGACTGGAAGAGAGAATGAGGCCTTGTACAGTTAGGCCTCTCTTCAGTCCAACTTCTGCTCTAGTCAAGCCATCACCCACAATGCCATCGGTCCTCTTTGAACAAAGGCGAACAACAACGCAACACACTGGCCTGTGTGCCCAGGATGCCAGGAAAAAAGCAGAGGCCCTGCCCCAGGACCTTATGTTCTCCTAGGGGGAAACACAGCTTCACCCATAAGAAAATGCCAGACAAACAGGAAGTGGGGGAGCCAGGGAGTATTTGTGTTTTGTCTTCTCCTACTGGACCTGTGCTGCTATCCCCACATCCCCTACACCATCCCCCCCCCCCCCGCCCCCGACAGACAGACACACGCGCACACACCAAACACACCCCAGAACATACTTGCACACACCCTTACAGGGAGGCCTCCACTCTCTTCAGCTCACTTGGTTGTGGTTCAGAACTTGCCCGGGGGTGTGGGACGGATCTTTTTGTGATCCCTTCCTAGTGGGTTGAGTCCCCAGCTGTTGGTTTTTGAGGCCTGATTCCTCAGTAGATGGGAGCCAGGCCGCTGATGGCTTCTTCTAAGAGGGCAGCATTTTGGCTCCAAGGGTCAGTCGTGTGTCCCTTCAGAATCACGGTCCCCCAGAGTGGCTGGAACCCAGCCAGCAGGTCGGCCACTCATCCCTGCAGCTGCCTGTGCCTTCGGACTCCCAGAGATTTTATAATGAGAACATTTGAAGCTTGTGATAGGTGTTGAAGTAGATGAGCTGAACAGGGTGTTGGTAATCTGCCCTTGCGCTGTTAGAGCTGCCTGCACACCTGGCTGTTTGAAACCAAAGACAGGATTGGAGGAATGTGGTCAGTAAGAATGCAGCCTTTAAGACAGGGGTCTTGGTGTAAAATTACCACCCAACCCACCCCCCACACACACACACACATGCACTCAGTATTCTCTGAAAAGAACTCTGGCCAATATTCGATCTGTGAATGCAAGGATATTATTGTCCCATAAGAAATGACAAATGTGTCAGATTCAGAGAAGCGTGGGAAGAGCTGAATGAACTGACCCAGAGTGGAGTGAGCAGAACTCTGAGTGAGCAGGAGAGCAGTTTATATGATGACCCAACAGTAAGGTCACGAAGATAACTTTGAAAGACTAGAAATTCAGTCCAAACAGGGAGCCCCGGTGACTTCAGACTTCAGAAGGCAGTTGATGAAACAGACTTTCCACCCCTTGGCTGGTGGTGGCCTAGGGGACACATTCACTCTCAGATGTGGGAGAGGGGTAATCAGAGAGAGAATAGAATAGAATAGAATAGAAGGGATTGGGTTGGTAAATTCAGAATAAAAAAGAAAACTTTGATGGTTTGTTGGATCAAGTTCCAGACTTAGAGCAGAAAGACTTGAGTTCAAATTCCGCCTCACTTACCTGGGGTGAGTCGGCTCGAATCTCTCAGGTTCTTTCCTCCTCATCTCTAACATCAGGGTTGTTGTGACCATCAAATGAGATAAGCTTTGTAAAGCATTATGTAGAACTCATTTGATGGAACTGTGGGCTCATTAGGAGCCCCCCCCAGGCTTGGCAGATTATGCACCCCCCCCCAGGCCTTCTCATCCTACAGAGTGCTGTCCATGTTCTTGAATCCATGCCACCTGACTAGAGACCTTCTCACGGCCCTCTCCTTCTCTCTCAGTCTTTCAGCCCTTGTCTCTCGCTGCCTGACTGGTCCGTCTTTCCTCCTAGGCACACGTTTTCCTGATGATAAGATCATAGAGACAGAGTTGTATGAAATCTTCAAGGTCACAGGGTCATGGAGGGGACTTTTGAGGCCATTGAATACAATCCTCTCATTTTACAGATGGAGAAACTGAGGTCTGCCAGGGCTAAGAGTCTTTACTCTTAATTGAGAATGGCAGGTCCTCCAATCTCCAAATTCTGAGCTCTCGTCACTGCACTGAGACTTCTGGCGATGATAACATTTATGCCCCTTCTCCCTTATGGCTCCTTGTTCATTGGAGGCTGTAGCCTGACCTTTGGGTCACTTGACATTCTGATTCTTCTGATGATCTCTCACTCACAGCCATGAACCATCACTGGAAAAGTCATTTGGAAACAAGTAAATAAATTGTGAACACGTTACCAAACTCTAAATAAGGTCCCTTCAACATAATTAAACCCTTAAGTAAGAGTTGGAAGAAAGTCAAGCAAAAAAAGACTAAGAAAAGCTGAACAAAGATTTGAGTGACAAGGGAGAGAGACAGAGGTGTGGGCCTTTGGCTCAGGTCCGAAATGCAAGGACAGCTCTGCCTTTGCAGGGGTCAGAATGGAATGATATCGATGTGACGAAAGGTGAACGGTCACAGATGCCGAGGCCCCTCAAAAGCAGTCCTTTTCTTTCATGATTAACTTCTCTGGCTGAATTATGTACACCATCATCAATGTCATGAGATGGCTGGGTGCACTTTCTTTGTTTTTAGCATGAAATGACATTTGCGTAATGTCATTTCATAAGAAGAAAAGGGAACTTAGAACCTCATGTCAAATTAAACCTCCCATACAGAGAGATCCTGCCTGCTGACATTATAATTTTATTTGGATTTTTTTAGCCAGCTTACTAAACGCTGATTTTTGGAGGTGGGCATGGTACAAGCTGTGACATCTGTAATTTCACTCACGTAGAGAACTCCCTGTGTGCAAACTTCCCCCACTGGTATAGACTGCCTTCTTTAATGTATCCTCAGATAATTGTGTGGGGCAAAGAGGCATTAAGTGACTTGCCCGTAGTCGCACTGCCAATAACTCCAGTCTGTTATATCAATGAGGCAGCCAGGTGGTCCAATGGCCAGAACCCTGTACCTGGAGTAAGGATGACCTGAATCCAAATGCAGCCTTAGATGTTTCCTAGCCATGTGACCCAGGGCAAGGAAGTCACTTAACCTTGGTCTGACTCAGTTTCCTCATCTGTGAAGTATGGGTATTAATAGCACCTATCTTTGTAGGGCATCTTGAGGATAAAATGAGATTGTATTGTGAAGTAAGTGTTTTGCAGACCTCAACGCACTTTAAAAATGGTAGCTGTTACGAATATCGTTACCATTGTGGTTGCCTTGTTTCTCACATCTCATCAGTTTGTTCTGATTGGATACTTGGACTGGAGGATAGGGCCATGGGCTCCAGGGCCTCTATTTATAAAAAGGGGACCGGCACAGACTTCTCCCCATTTCCCTCCAGCTACACGGTTTTTGGACTCGTCCATTGTGCCTGGCAAATGGTAGGCACTTAATAACTGTTTATCGATGGGTCGATCGATGTTATTGTTATATTCCTGACCCCAAGATTGGCTTTGGATCCACCAAGCCGTTCTGCTTTGGCAGGATCAAAGGTTTTGAGTGGGAGGGGTCCTCAGAGATCGTGTAGACCAGATGTGTCGTCTCTGGCCACAGTCCCCATGTGGCCCACCCGACTCCCACCTGAGGCCTGAGCCAGATCAAAATGTGATTGGGGCGTGCTTAACAAAATAAATAAAAATGCAGTACAACATAGATAATATTAATTTGGAGTTTTCTAAATCACATCTGACCCGTAGAAAGATCCATTTGTGTCTGAGCTTGACACCACTGGTCCACACCAACTCTCTCATTTTACAGATGACGTGACTGAGACTCAGCGAGGTCAAGGCACTTGCTGAAGGTCACGCAGGTAGTCAAAGGTAAAACAAGACCTGAACTCAGGTCCTGAGATTCCACATTCATCACTCTTTCCACTAGTCAGCACTGCCTTGAGGATACACGAGGAGAAACAGGTTTTGCCCCAAAATGTTGCAGCCTAAATGAAGGTTTCCCATCTAAATTGGTTAATCAGCATTTGTCAAATGAATGCAGAGGATGAGAGAGATTAATTTTAACCTCATGCTTTGGTTGGCTGGAAGGAAAACCACTGAAAAGCCCCTTAATGAGGGGCCTGTGAGCCTCAGGTTCTAATTTGTTGGACTGCACATTGAGGCCCATTGAGAATCCTGAAGGGCTTAGTTTCTGTGTCTGGGTTTTGGTTCTTGGGAGGTCTTATTCAGTGTCAAAGGGCTACACTTATTGGTATGTACAAGCTAGAAATTTTTATTCTTTTTAAAAAAAATTCTTTCTTACATTGAATTCATTTTCTGAATCAAAAAGAAAATTGGTAGTTTTGGAAATTCTTGTGACAGACACTCAAGAATCAACTTGTACGCCCCATGGTGGGAGTTCTGAATAGTGTGATATTGAACCTGAGGGAATAGACCCTCGAAGGACAAGATGGGGACATCATTTGGTTTCTGGCCCCTGGAAGGAAGGTGGGTGAACTTACTGTCCTTGTCATTCTGTCACTTCCTTCTGTAAGCAGAAAACGAATTCAGTGTACAAAAGCCAGAAAGCCGGTGTCCTCTGCTAACGTCCTGGCGTCAAAGGATGGCCAGACGTTGACTCAGAAAACCCCAAATTGATATTATCTATGTTGTACTGCATTCTTATTTATTTTGTTAAGCGTGCCCCAATTACATTTCGATCTGGCTCGGGCCTCAGGTGGGAGTTGGGTCTTGGGAGTGAGTGACCTTGGGCCCTCCAAGGCTGTGCCAGCTGAGCCCCAGCTCTGGGAAGTGTTTCTGTCAAGCTGGAGAGACTGCAGGCATCCAGGTGGGTGCCTGGATGTCCGCTGAGGATGGCTGGGCTCAGCCACCAAGCAAGGAAGGATTTTGACCCCAGCTGCTCATGAAATGGATGGGTTGTGTTTGGCGCAGTGGAACAGACAAACATTTATTAAGCACTTACTACATGCCAATTCTGCAGACACAGATAAGCCAGGCAGTCCCGAGGGACAACGCACAAAGGACACATGTTGATATTTAATTCATGGCAAATGGACACACCATAGGCAGGGGAAGAAGGCCCCTGAGAACCTTAAGGCCAGTGACACTGGCCACAGTGGTCAGAGTGAACAAGCATTCTAGGATAACTTCATCTGGGGAATTGGCCAGAACTGTCACTGAGGGTGCAATGAAAGCTTCGCAGCTGAGTCCTTCAGTAGGTTGGCCCCAGGCAGGTGAAGGCCAAGGGACTTGTGTCTGGGAAGCCCAGAGCTGGCTGTTGGCTTGCTAGCGGCCCCGGCTCCATCCGCCAGCACCTGGCTGAAGGCCAAAAGGACCTTGGTGCCTTCTGCATGCTCCAGAAGCAACAGCATGAAGCAACATAGGGCAATGTGCACATGGACTTAAATGTTTGAGATTTAGGGCATTTGTCTTCCAGAATTCCAAGTATCCAGGAAAACAGTTTATGGGGGAAAAGTCACTAAACCGTGCCCTTTGACTCAATCATGCTGGACTCATACCACACCCAACCAGCAAGAATTTAGTGGTAAGAAGGAAACATTTGTTTGTGCCAGGCCCTGTGCTGGGTGCAGGAGATTCAGAGACAAAGCACCAAAACCATCCCTCCTCTCAAGGAGCTGACATCACGTAATGACAGCATGTGCTGTCATGTAGGCAGAATAAAGAAGAGATAAGTACAAGGTGGGCACATGCTCGGTAGTTAGGGAATGGAGACCCAGCTGTCACTTGGGAGAGGTCAAAAAAGACTCCAAGGAGAAAGTGCTGCTTGAGCTTGAAGAACGGGGTCTTAAAGGAGAGACGAGGAAAGGTTGCATTCCCGGCATCAGAAACAGCCCGAGCAAAGGTGCGGAGAGGGGAGTGGAAGCCTAGAGAGATGGCCAGTATGGCTGGGTCATACCATGCCCAGAGCAGAGCGGGGCCTGTGCTGGGCCTGGAGAGAGAGCTGGGGCCCGAGGTGCAGGAGGCTGAGGGTAGAAAGAGCCCCCACAGGGCTCCTCATCCAGAGCCGCAATCTGCACCAGCAAAAAACTGCAAACAAAGTGGGTGCCTCTCAGCTGAGGCTCTACATTAGAGCAGAATGGGTTATTAGCATTTCAGTGGCATTGGACGTTTGCAAAGCACTCCCTTGATTGTCACAACAGCCCTGCGAGGGAAGTGCCGAAGGGGAAACTGAGGCACGGAGAATATAAGAGACTTGCCCAGACTCACTGTATCTGAGTCTGAGGCCAGATGGTTGCTACGTGATATGTATTCAGTGTTACTGTACTGTAAGAAACATTCCTGGGCTGCAGAATAAAAAGAGCAGTCAGCGATAGAACGTACTGTACGTAATTACAGTAATGCAAATGGAAGCGATTCTCACAGGCAGCTGAACTCAAATTGAAGACAGGCAGAGAGGCGGGGGACCACCGGTGCTGGATGCTGCATGCTTTGTCAGCCACAAACAATGTGTTAGTTTCTTTACTTAACTGTTTTCTTCCAGGTTTCTTGCAGGGGGGATGGGGCAGGATTGGAAATGGGATGGCACTAAAAGAAGGTTTGTGTTAAAAAAAAAAGACATTTAAACTTTAAAAACAAAACCAAACCAACAAGGTTGCCCCCCTCCAGTAGATCTCTGTTTTATTATAAGTGATTCTGTTAAACTGTTTTTCAGTGTATTCTCTCTCTCTCTCTCTCTCTCTCTCTCTCTCTCTCTCTCTCTCTCTCTCTGTTTTTTCCTTTCAGAGATCTTATTTTGGAGGGTGGCTGTGAGAAGCTAATATTCAGACCAATAAGGTGTTTATCAAGGGGCAGATAGGATGATAAATAAACATTAAATAAAGGGGGGGGGGAATCCACAAGAAAATCCCCACAAGTGGCCCCCACCCAAGATCTCTTTTGACCCAGTTTCCCTCTTTCTGGGTTTGGGGAGGGGGTGTTGGGAGGATGTGTGCCCAGTGATGGCTGCCTCCTGCCAAGACTTACAGACAGTCCTGGCTCCTCTGAAAGCCCAGCTTTGGGCTTCCACAGTCACCTGCTCATTCTCTTTATCTGTGAAAACGTGACTTCACTCCGAGCCGACTTTCTCAGATGATGGAGCTGTAGGAAAACGAATCTTTCGGGCCATAATCATTGAGCACAAGCCGAATGGGGAGTGCTGTGCCACGCCAGTGTTCTCCTCTAAACAGGGCAGCATGTTCCTTTGGGAAAATGGCAGCACTTAGTGGTGTCACATTAATTTTGTGGTGTCATTGTGGACTCAGGCAGGGCATCGCTCCCAATAGAATTGGGTTTGATCCTGGCTAATGGAGTGGACTCATGTTGTGTAAAATTACACCCATTTAAAGTGGTTTTAACTAAGATTATGGGACTTTACATGTAGAGCTATAAAACCCCCACCAAGCCCCCACTTTAATTCATTCATTTAACCATGATGAACCCAAGGCCTGGGGACATTAAGGGACTGGCAGGGTCATGTAGATGTAGTAGTTGTCAGAGGCAGGATACAAACCCAGGTCCTTTGATTGCAGAGTCTATGTTCTTTCCCCTGTGGCATGTGGGACAGCAGAGGATATCAGTCTCACATCTTCATTTTACAGACGGGGACCTTGAAGCCCAGGCAGGTCAAATGTCTAAGGTCACACCAAGTAAGTGGCAGAGCTGGAATGTGCATTCAAGTCCTTTGTTCTCTCAGGTGCTGTGACTCCAAGTTTGGCGTCTTTGGCCCCTTGATCGTTGGTGATCGTTTGTTCGTTGCTTCTGCCATCCATCTACTTATCCATTCATCAAGCATTTTTTCAGCTCTGGCCATGTGAATGAGTCTAATGAGTAGGAACACAAAGACTGCTGTACAAGACAATTCCTGCCCTAAATGCGCCTCTCCCAGTACTGAAACCCAACTGGTCAGCTCGTCTTGGAAACTTGGGAAGGTAGGCCTCCACCCAGTTCAGCAAACATTCATAATGGACTGCTGTTTTGCAGAGCATTGTGTTAAGTATTGGGGAAGTTCCCAAAGACACAGTCTTTGTAGGTGCTTAACAATTTTCCAGCCTGTTAGGATGAGATGACATCCATCAGAGCTGTAACTGGAGTGGGGTGACTGGGGCTTTTCCTAGGGGTGCTGACATTTAGAGGGTGCTCACAGCAATAAACTCCTTCATCAGCATAGAAACAAGTGAGCTGAGCATGTAGTAAGAATAATTAGAGTAGGATGCTGCCAGATGGCAAGCCCTAGTCCTCACAGCTTTCACCGTATCTTTGTGGGTTTTCTCCCCGACCCACCCCCGCCCCAACTCTGTCTTTAACAGTCATAAACCTTGTTCTTACCTGAGTACGCCTTTCATGCTGATTGTCCTGGTGTTGTTTTAGGAAGCTTGTCCCAGGCATTTAAAAATGCCAGTGATAACTCTTTCACACATGCACATAACCATAACACAAAATAAAACATGATTAGTGAACGAGAGGCATACAAGGCAGAATGAAACAGGAATGTGGAGGGGGATGGTCGTTACCCGCCAGGGCCTCCAAGAGGTGGATCAGATGTACCACAAAGTGCATTTGGAAAGAACATACAGGATTGACATCCTAGGGTCTCCTGGACCAAGCCCCCTTTTCTACTTAACCCTGCTATTCGTGTTATCTCCATCATTGATATTAGAGGCTGGGGGTCTCTACCTCAGCATTCTTCATGCTAATGCTTCACTGGAAGATGTCTTCCTCACACCTCACGCTCTATAAAGTAGGTCAGGAAAGTAAGATATCCCCGTGTTACAGATGAGGAAAATGGGGCCCAGAGGAAGTAACTTACCCAAAGGCCGTGTAACTGTTGAGAGCTGGCATTCTCTTGAGGAGGTAGAGCGGTGAGGATCGGCCTTCACTGGCTGGCTGACTTCTCTGGCTGACTGACTTATCCACGTAAGGGGAAGGTCCTCTGTACCCAGTAACCAACTACATTTAGGCAAAGAATACAAAGTTAGCAAACTCTCAGTTTAGGAGATGTCATCTAATCCATGCCTGAGGGCTTGTTTGGAAGTTTTCCTAATCCCAGCGCCTTTGTGGTCCATGCCAGGGTGCAGAGGTGGGAGTCATAGACCAGACCACTCATTGACTGACTGTCCCTGAGGGTCTCCTTCTCCTCAGTCTCTGTGAATCTGCCCAGCAACAGCATCCAGGTAGAAGAATAGAGATTCTAAGAGCTGGGCTCTTGATTGGAGAGCCCATCCTCTAGCTCTCATGAGCACCATTGGGCACCTGAAGAGCTTTGGGGCTGGGGAGCCAACCCTGACATGTACACAAGCCTGACTCATGATCCTTGGAATGCTTAGATTCATTCTCAGGACCTTCTCACTCAAGATTACCCCACAATAGCGTGTGCAAATGAGCAAACACAGAGTAATCTGAGGAGGGAGAAGGTAACATTGAGGAAGGGGGGAAGGAGTGTGAACCGGCCATTGGGACAAGGAATAGAGGTGATGGAATCTTAAATTCAGGGAACAACTGCCAATAATGCAGCTGAACTGAAAACTTAGAGTGTGAAGGCAGAAACTTGAAATAAATTTGGAAAGTGAATTTGTGGCCAAAAGCCAAGCTGAGGAATATGTGTTTTTCCTGGAGCAGTTGGGAGCCAGTGAAGGTTTTTGAGTGAAGAAGTGACCAGCTTGAGCCTTATTAAGGTTAATTTTCAAGCTATGTAGGGGAGAGACTGAAAGCCAGGAGACCAAGCAGGAGGCTTGTTTAACAGTTCAGATGAGAAGTCCTGAGCACCTGGTCTAGGACATGGACTGTACAATGGAGAGCAAAGGCCTGTTCCTTTCAGCACAAAGTAGGCGCTTAATAAATGCCTGTGTTGGATTGGATTAGAGATATGATGAAGATAGTATCTATAGGATTTGGCAACTTGTTGGCTCAGGTGTAAAAAGGAGAGGTAAAAGGCTGGAATGATTTCAGGTAGCTTAAGATCTGAAATCTAGAGCCGAAGCAGAATTAGGAGGCCATCCAGTCCAGCCCTCCCATTTTTCAGAGGAATAAACTGAGGCACAGAAAGGTTACAAACTTAAGAGCTGAGAGGGTGGAGAGGCCCTCAAAAGAGGCAAGGAAAGAATGAATTTCTTTGAAAGAAATTTTGGTGATTTTCTTCTTTTTCATGTTTTCTTTTTTCTCTTAAGCAGTGCTCTTTTTTATCCGTATTTATTGCTAGATCAATGCCTAAGAGCTCTGACATTAGGGAATGTCAGTTCAGTAATTTCCACATGAAATTTGACATTTGGACTCCTCCTAGTCTTATGGTATGTCAAATATCATGGCGGTCACCATCAAAATGATAATTGAAGGTGATAAAAAAGCCAGAAGGGGCTGGAGGGGTCCTCCTACTTCACCTCTCTCTTTTTGTGATTTTTTTCTATGCTCCACGCTGGGCCTCAGGCAAACATCCAGGCTTCTGCTGAGTTTCACCCAAGAGTGTTGTGGGAACACTGGCATACCCATGGAAGCCTGGCAGGGTGAACACCTTAAAGAAGATGCCCCTCCTCAGGGCAAAAAAATGTCAAGCATCCTCTGACCAATCTTGTCTGTTATTCCCTAGAATCCTCTGATCCCACATACAGTTAATAAGGCTGTGCCCTGGCAGAAACAGACTCAGCCTGGGCAGATCAATCTGGGCGGGGGGGGGGGGGGGGGGGGGAGGGGGGGAAGACACACACACACACATACACACACACACACACCCCTCTCAGTGGGGCCTAACCCACAGCTCCCTGGAGAAAGTGAATCATGCTCATTATTTGAAAACCTAATTTCTGATTCACTAAATGGTGTTTGCGCCATCATGTTGGGCCCTGGAAAAGGCCTCTTTGGCAGCTGGTCTGTCTAGGGAGCCAATTCAGAAAGGCCTTTTTGGCATTTGGGGGGAAGGAGGCCTTTGGGTCCTCCCACACCTCTGCTGTCATCCCTGGGAGAGGTTGCCTTTTAATCCAGTGAGTGAGTCTTGGATAAATGAGGTGGCATTCTAGGTCTTTAATCAAGAGAGTGGGTGCTCCTTTAATCAAGAGAGTTGGTCAGGTGGGGAAGGGCCTGGTCTGCAAAATGCATTGTTCTTTGTCCAACTTTGGAAACCTGGGGCCCCTCACTCATACCTGGTTCTTAGAGCTTTGCTCCATCCTTCCTAGAAGAGCAGAGTGCAAGCTGGTGCTAATTGGATTGTCCATTTAATTCTCAAAGTTGGTCAGCCTTCTCTAGAGTTCAGAAGACAAGATTTTCAAATGAGCTAGAATTCATCTCCTACACACACACGCACACACACACACACTCTTTCTCTCTCTCTCTCTCTCTCTCTCTCTCTCTCTCTCTCTCTCTCTCTCTTTCTCTTTTTTAAAAAATTTATTTAATAATTTTAGTTTTCAGCATTAATTTTCACAAGAGTTTGAATTACAAATTTTCTCCCCATTTCTACCCTCCCCCCACTCTAAGATGGCATATATTCTGATTGCCCTGTTCCCCAGTCAACCCTCCCTTATGTCACCCTACCCCCCCACCCCCTTTTCCCTTACTTCCTTATAGGGCAAGATAGATTTTTATGCCCCATTGCCTGTATATCTTACTTCCTAGTTGCATGCAAAAACTTTTTTTTGAACATCTTCTTTTAAAACTTTGAGTTCCAAATTCTTTCCCCTCTTCCCTCCCCACCCATCCTGCCTAAGAAGGCAAGCAATTCAACATATGCCACATGTGTATCATTATGCAAAACCCTTCTACAATACTAATGTTGTGAAAGACTAACCATATTTTGCTCCTTCCTATCCTATCCCCCTTTATTCAATTTTCTCCCTTGACCCTGTCCCTTTTCAAAAGTGTTTGCTTTTGATTACCTCCTCCCCCATCTGCCCTCCCTTCTATCATCCCCCTTTTTTTTATCTCCTTCCTCCTTCTTTCCTGTGGGGTAAGATACCCAATTGAGTGTGTATGTTATTCCCTCCTCAGGTCAAATCTGATGAGAGCAAGATTCACTCATTCCCCCTCACCTGCCCCCTCTTCCTTCCCAACAGAACTGCTTTTTCTTGCCACTTTTATGTGAGATAATTTACCCCATTCTGTCTCTCCCTTTCTCCCTCTCTCAATATATTCCTTTCTTATCCCTTAATTTGATTTGATTTGATTTTTTTTAGATATCATCCCTTCATATTCAACTCACCCTGCACCCTCTGTCTATATGTGTGTGTGTATACATATATATATGTATATATATATATGTATATATGTATATGTATATGTATATATATATGCATATTTCCTTCAGCCCCTAATACTGAGATCTCATGAATCATACACATCATCTTTCCATGCAGGAATGTAAACAAAACAGTTCAACTTTAGTAAGTCCCTTGTGATTTCTTTTTCTTGTTTACCTTTTCATGCTTCTCTTGATTCTTGTGTTTGAAAGTCAAATTTTCTATTCAGCTCTGGTCTTTTCACTGAGAAAGCTTGAAAGTCCTCTATTTTATTGAAAATCCATATTTTGCCTTGGAGCATGATACTTAGTTTTGCTGGGTAGGTGATTCTTGGTTTTAATCCTAGCTCCATTGATCTCCGGAATATCGTATTCCAAGCCCTTGGATCCCTTAATGTAGAAGCTGCTAGATTTTGTGTTATTCTGATTGTGTTTCTATAGTACTCAAATTGTTTCTTTCTGGCTGCTTGCAGTATTTTCTCCTTGATCTGGGAGCTCTGGAATTTGGTGACAATATTCCTAGGAGTTTTCTTTTTGGGATCTATTTGAGGAAGCGATCTGTGGATTCTTTCAATTTCTACTTTACCCTCTGGCTCTAGAATATCAGGGCAGTTCTCCTTGATAATTTCTTGAAAGATGCTATCTAGGCTCTTTTTTTGATCATGGCTTTCAGGTAGTCCAATAATTTTTAAATTATCTCTCCTGGTTCTATTTTCCAGGTCAGTGGTTTTTCCAGTGAGATATTTTACATTGTCTTCCACTTTTTCATTCCTTTGGTTCTGTTTTATAATATCTTGATTTCTCATAAAGTCACTAGCTTCCACTTGCTCCAATCTAATTTTTAAGGTAGTGTTTTCTTTTGGACCTCCTTTTCCATTTGGTTAATTCTGTCTTTCAAGGCATTCTTCTCCTCATTGGCTTTTTGGAGCTCTTTTGCCATTTGAGTTAGTCTATTTTTTAAGGTGTTATTTTCTTCAGTGTTTTTGTTGTAGGCTCTTTGACTTTGTTGACTTCTTCTGGCTATATGTTTTGGTCTTCTTTGTCACCAAAGAAAGATTCCAAAGTCTGAGTCTGAATCTGAGTCCGTTTTGGCTGCCTAGCCATGTTCCCAGCCAACTACTTGACCCTTGAGTTTTTTGTTGGGGTATGACTGCTTGCAGAATAGAGAGTACTTTGTCCCAAGCTTGAGGGGATGTGCTGTTGTTTTCAGAGCTATTTCTACACAGCTAGCTCTGCCACACCAGTGCTCCTCCTCCCCCAAGAACCGCCAACCTTGACTGTGACTCAGATCTAAGCAGGCTCTGCACTCCTGTTCTGATCCTCCACTTAATTCCTCCCACCAGGTGGGCCTGTGGCTGGAAGCAACTGCAGCTGTAGTTCTGTCCTCAGAGCTGCACCTCCTCTGCTGCCCCTGGGGCAGTAGCCAAACCTCGAACTCCTTTTACTCTGTCCTGGCAGCTTTTCCCACTAACCTTCTCTGTTGTCTTTAGTGTTTGTGGGTTGAGAAGTCTGGTAACTGTCACAGCTCAATGATTCAGGGTGCTAGGGCCTGTTTTACCCCGGCTCCTGGTCTGGTTGGTCTGGGAATGGCTCATGCTGGGCTCTGTTCCCCTCCACTCCCAGCTCTGTGGGATAGACCTTACCCAGTTACCATCCAGGCTGTCCTGGACTGGAGCCCTACTTCTCTCTGCTATTCTGTGGGTTCTGCAGCTCTAGAATTTGTTCAGAGCCCTTTTTATAGGTTTTTGGAGGGACCTGGCAGGGAGAAGCTCAGGTAAGTCCCTGCTTTCCAGCCACCATCTTGGCTGCACCCCCAAAACACACACTCTTTAAAAATGTGACCCTTTGGTATCAGAAGTGTGCACATGGCCAACCAGGTAACCTGTCCGTTACAATCACATCCCATGTTCTAAATCCAGGTTCAAGTTATAATCATTCACACACACACACACACACACACACACACATACACACACACACACTTTATGATCAGTGTTTTAAATAGCACTTGTTTCCAGGTGCTGTGTTATGCCAGGGCTAGACTACATGTGCCAAGAGGTAGGGTACTATAGTGGGAGATGCTGGTTTTGAACTAATTTTGGATCTAAGGCTTTGATCTAAGCCTGGATTTGAACTCAGGTCTTTCTGACTCTGGGTCCAGTGCTCTCTCTACAGCACCACCTCGCTGTCTCAGCTGATTTCCCTGGGCCTCAGTTTCCCCATCTGTAAAATAAGAGGGTTGTACTAGCTGAGAAGGACTTGGCTGTCTGCCTTCTCTTTTTCACAGCTCCATCCATGTGAGCTTCTGTGTTCATTACAATTAAGGGTGACCCATTGGAATGTTTTCTGTGGTCCCTGCTCACCAGGGTTCGTGGCACATGCTCTTTTGCTTGCTGGGGACCCCCAGAGAGGGGGCAGATGTCTGACTGATGAGTCATCATCAGCATCATCCGATGTTGTGAGGAAATTAAATAAGCACTACCCTGGCTTGTCAGGAAGGAAACCTGAGCAAGTATGACATGGAGGTCCCCTGGCAAGTCGTGATTATGTAAATAGCCATCCATTTCTGGGGCTCGTGGTAATCAGGAAGAAGTGGGAGGGCCAGTGCGGTGGCTGCATCTGTGGCACCGAGTGTCAGTCACTAGGCCCAGCTGTTCTCCTTGGCGCCGCACCCCCCCCCCGCCCCCGAGCCTGCAGAGGGGCTGCAATCTGTCCAGCCTCCCACCAGGAGCCAGCCAGCCCTCGGAGGCTTCCCGTGATTCCTGATGCTTGTCCTCATTGTCATGTCAAGTGGTGGTCATTAAGAAGGAAGCCTCTACAAGGGCTTCCCGGGCCTCACCAACATGTGAAATAAATATTGTTTTCATGTCACTGTCTGAAATGCAAAACTGAAGAACATTTCCATTTCCAGAATGGTCTGGTGGAGCATCAGGCTGACACATCTCTATTTTATATCTGTCGAAGTGTGAAAATTAAATGAATAATGAGTCACATTCTGAAGGTTTGCATTATGGAGGGCAATAGTATTTTCCATACTTAGCGTGGCGTGTGTTACTTGTTGTAGAAGCTCTGTGCATGACCCACGTATAATTGTGCTGGAAAGAGACTTTTCTCGTTTCTTCAGTGAGACCATCTCCATTTGCTGCCTGTTACCCCTGAGCCACTTTATTCAGTTACAAGAAGCAGTTTGTCTACCGGTGCAAGAGTCCACGAAGCAGAAAGGCTGACAGCCTGTCCCAGGACAGTTTGTGATTGAATTCCCTTGAAAAGCACGAGAGAATAAGAGTTATCAGCCGAATGTCTAATCTCTCATCTGACTTCCTCCCGACCGCCCTGTGCTCTGGATGCTCTCACCAGCAGATGAGGAAGAAAAGAAGCATTTATTAAGTGTCTACTATGTGCCAGGCACTATGCTATATATATTTATTGCACATGCATACCCCCTATACCTAGACAGATTGATCAGGAGACTGAAGCTCATAGTTACGTTGATAGTAATGGAATGAGGTGAGATTCAAACTCAAATCTTCTTGACTCCAACTCCAAGATTCGATCCCCTAAATCATGGTGCATCTCAGGACTCCCTCCTGCCATGACAAAAACTGGCAAAAGGCCCAAAGTGAATCTGGATCTGGAATGACCTCTGCAGCCCCTTCCATGATCTATGATCCTATGACCCCTTGAACTTTGCACTACAATCAATCAACAAGCATTTATTAAGTGCTTTCTGTATACCAGGTACTGTGTGAGGCAAAGGCAAGAAGGAAGTAGCAGCTCATGCACTCTTGGGGAGGCTACATGAACTTGAATTTGGGGTGTTGAGCCGTGTTCCCCATGGAGTCAAAGGGAAGGCAAATGACCTTTTTTGTGGGTGTGGAGTGGGGCTGCTGGCTTCTGCCCAAGGGTCTGCCTGATCTCTGCCATCCCAGCAGGAAGGTGAGGCCCCAGGTGTGCCATCATCACTGCTTCCTCGCCACCTTGGTGTTGGGGGGCTTACCTAGCCAAGCATGTGTTTCCACAATCTGGCTAGCAGCTTCTGTTGGGGTGTAAGATCCACCCACAGCTAGCACCCAGAAAGCTGCCAACAGCACAGGTTCTTTTGATCTGCTTAACTAAGGAAAGCAAGGTGAAGGGGTTGACAAGCTTACTTTAATTCAGCATACCAATATCATTCACTTAGTTCAGGGGAAAAGACCAGCACACTGAACTTCAGAGCAAAGTACAAACAAATTACAAACATCAACAGACAGACCCAATACAATTCATAGTTACCAACATCTAGGTTCAGCTCGGGAGCTCGTAACAGGGGCTGGTCCAGAGTCACATGTCACCACGGCTGTGGGTAGGAGCTCTAAGGAAGAGGAGGCCAACCCCTGGTTTTATATCTTTTTCAGCATCAGGGGTGAGTCACACATGCGACTCACCCATGTGACCTAGAATCCTCACAAAGAGGCAACTTAAACCCATGTGGTCTAAGAGCCTCTGCTGTCCCAGACATGTACACTAGGCCTTCCCTGGAGTTAGCCCCACCTTGGGCCCCACCTTAGTTGCCAATCCACACCCACATAGGTTTTACACCTAATAGGGGTTTGGGCCTGGGGCTTAGCACTTAGTAAGACTCAATGAAATACACTGAATTACTCAAAGCAAACAAAAGCCAAACTCTTCAAGGGCACTTGTTGAACTAAGTGCTAAGGAGCCCATTTTGCTTACCAACACAGCATGGTTGTGTGGGAAGAGAGAGAGGGAGGGAGGGAGGGAGAGAGGGAGGAAGGACAGTTCTCTTGTCTTTGAGTCTCTCTAGTTTCTCCAGCAGTCCCTCCTATTAGGATCTCGAGGTCCTTCATCTATCTGTCTGTTCTCCATCCTCCAGACAACTCTGGACACCACTGATAAGCCACAATACCCTTCCCCTGTTGTGGTGCCCCACTTGGCACACAGTACTCTGACCCTGATGGGGGCAGAGATAGGAGGACCATGCCTGCCTTAATGTAACCTAAAATTTCATTTAATCAGTTTCAGCCCAACATACTCTGTATGTAGCCTGTGCAGAACTTTTTGAATCCTTCAGGAAATTTGCTTTTTTGTCCTCTGACAAAATGCACACAACATTATTCCTTTCACAAGTCCCTGATGAGAATATTCCCCAGCCCAGGATCCAAGGCCAATTACATCCACAGCCTTCAGCTGATCTAGCTGTGTGTCCCCTGAAGTGCTGGGCATTCCTTGCTCTTGATGAAGCCTCACTGGCCCTTTGAGATCCTTGATTCTTTCATCGATCCTCCCTCTTGGTCATAGGTTGTTCTGAAATTGTGCTGGGACTTGAGAGCAAGCTCCCTGGCCTACATTTGGTGAAAAATCAAGATTCTTCCTCTCTCCTGGGGAGGAGGGGGCAGCTCCAGAGAATTTTGTCAGCAACAGGGCAGTTTTCCCAGTGAAATAAGACTGGGAACCAAGATTAAAAATAGCTCTGGGAGCTCCAGTCTCACAATGTAGTGCCAAGATGAGAAGGAACCCCTCTCCCCCAAATATGGTACCTACACAAAAGAGTTATTACTGTTCCATTCCTGTCTGTGCTTGGGTCCGTGCCACAAAATATTTTGAGAAGATCATTTCAGCTAAGTCTTACACAAGACTGGGCCAGATCATAGGGCACAGATAACTTTGAGAAAAGAAAAAAAAACATTTAAAATACAAAACTGAGGGCCATGCAGTCATAACGACCAAGCTTGAGCCCAGAGAAGAGCTGAAAAAAGTGGTCCTCCCTTTCTTCTTTGCAGATGTGGGGAGCCCCAGATGTGGAACATTGACATACATTGCCAGATACAGTTGATGTATCGGTTGGTTTGGCTGAAGCAGGTGTTTTTTTCTTATAAAACAAAGGCATGGCTTGCATTGGGGAGCAAGGAAGCTTAGAAGTAAAATATAGCAATAAAAACATTTTTAAGAAAATATCTTTTAAAAGGATAAATATGAGATAGATAGGAAGGGCATGGTCCTATCACAACGGTGCTGAAGCAGGACTGGGGAACAATTCTGGCCACAGAATTCTTGTATTCAGCCTCCTCTAGGGCTACTCAGATCAGAGACTGTGCCTCATGAGGGGCATCGTCTCCCATCACACATCATCAGCGTCATCAGTAATTCGTGTCTGTATAAAACTGGCTTTATGAAGGGCTTTCCTCACTGTAACTGTGGGTAGGATGGTGCAGTGGGTGGGGTTACCTCTGGCTGGCAGATGAGGAAGCTAAGGCTGGGGTTCCCTGGCTACACCGGGGTCACATCAGGCACTTGTGTGCGTCGGCTCACAAAGTGCAACGGGATAATAAGAATTTTAATTCAGGTCACATTTTTATTAAATTCCTATTCTCTAATCCTATCCAACTCTGTCCTCAGGGAGTGAATATTCTAGGGAGTTTTGAGTTGGATGAGAAAACATAATTATAGAAGAGGGAAGAAAATGGGCTTAGAAGATCAACCCCTCCTCTCCCCCGCCACCACCTCCCAATTCTTTGATTATGAGAAGAGAGAACACTTTATAGATGAGAAAGCTGAGCCTGTGATGAATGAAAAACACAAGAGAGAGTTTCTGGATAGGTTAGGTAATCAATAAATTGATGGTCATTGGTTTCTCTTGGTAACCAAAGACACCTAATGAGAAAATATTTTTTTTTTGAAAAGGAATGCCCTTACAGGAGAAATAAGTTCTGATTGGTGAACAGTTAATGAAGGGGGTGGGCATTTAAATGAGGAGGTGGGCTAAAAGTCTTCAGCTCCTCCTGCTGAGAACGTGGCTTGATCGTGAGACTCAACCACCTCCAGCACTTTGGACAGAGGAATCCACATCCACTCAGACCACTCTGGTTGATTTTCTCCTTCATAAGCTGGGCCACCCTAACTCTATTGGAGGGGTGCAAGGGCATGCAATGGGCTTATTCCCTAAGGGCAAGAATTCACCTAGAATAGACTCTGTTTACCCTCTACACAGAAGTAAGTTCTCCTGGTTGGGCAGGGTCCTGCCCAAGATAGAGGAAACAATAGACAACAAAACAATAAATTGAGCCTAGATTTGCTGTGTTTTCTCTGGAGTACAGACTCACACTGAAAATTTAGCAATCAGATCACCCCTAGGGGAAGAGTCCACACTCTACAGACACATTATGTTCCACCAATTCAGACCAAGGTAGAAGAGTCTAAGCAGTTACCCTTGAAAACAGAAGTGTAAACAGAAGCCCATTCTTGAACACACTCATTGTACTGATTCCTTTAGTGATAACATGTACATTCTGGAATTCCCTGGTGGGAACATGATGACAGTTTTTTTCATCTCAGTAGCAGAGGCAGTCAGGAGGTTAGATTTTTCCAACAGTCATCCCTCCCAATGGAGAACCAAATTCTAAGGCTCTGTTGTCACAAGAGCTTATGACCAGGCTTTTTAGTAAATGTTTACAGAGTATCAATGAAGCTGTTTACCTCTAGAGAAAGTGACAGGTACAATGTCCCCTAGCAGTACAGATTCCTGTGGACAATGATTCTGGCTCATTTGTGAGCCCTAAGGCTCAGGCACAAACTGAGGTGTGGAAATAGATCCGAGGCAACCCAATTTGGAGATGACCCAGTGGTGGGATCCAAGCTCCCTCTGGTCTAGCTCTGCAGTGGCTGGGGAAAGCTGACTGTCAGAGCTCATGAGTTACATTAGGCAAGCTCTAACTGGAAGACTTCCTTATGATGCCTGTGTGTCTCTCCTCCTCCCTCACTCCTGGAGCTGCTGCCTCACATCCCCTTCCTCTTGTCTTCCAGGTACAACGTGTCTGATTGCGCTCTTGTCAGACAAAGACCTCACTGTGGCCAATGTCGGCGACTCCAGGGGGGTCCTCTGTGACAAGGATGGGAATGCCATCCCCCTGTCTCACGATCACAAACCATACCAGCTGAAGGAAAGGAAGAGGATTAAAAGAGCTGGTAAGCCAATGGGTGCCCTTTGGATTTCTTTCTTTCTTTCTTTTTTTAATAAAAGTCATTCTTTATTTGTCATTTATTTATTAATTATTAATTTATATTCTTGCCTTTTTAAAAAATGGATTTTATTGATGCATCTTGTGATTGTGTCTCCACAGTTTCTACATTTCTCCCTCCCTCCCAGTGGGTCTTCCCTTCTCTTTAAAACTCAGTGCACATTTTCAGTGATGTCAGACATCAGACAACTACAGCAGAGAATAGATTGTCGAAGTGAAACTAGATAATGTTAGTAATTGTAAGGCTTACACAAAATGCTTTGCATGTATTATCCTTACTGGCCATTACAGCAGCCCCAGAAAATAAGTATGTGAGTGGTCTCATCCTCATTTTGCCAGTGAGGACTCTGGGATTTCTCAGAAAGGTGAATGACTTGTCCAAGATCACACAGCTGCTAAGTGTCCGAAGCAGAGTAGGAACACAGGTCTTTCTAGCTCCAAGTCCAGAAAAAAATTGTGTCAAAGAAATATTAAAGAAATTATTATGATCCAATTAAGGAAAATAAAACCGGGTGTCCGAGGCACTCTGACCTTTCCTCTGAAGACAAAGGTGAGTGAATTCTAGCCTTTCTCAAGTCTGGATTTGTGGATCTCTTTGCTGTTGCTCAAGGTTCTGTGCTAAGGCTACCTCTTGCAGCAGTATATAAAAGTAAGCATGCCAAGAACAGCGGGCACACCCCAGTTGTTGGGCGTGTAATTGGAGTTAACCATCTTGGATGCATAACTTTATCTAAAACTGGGTTCTAAATGATGTCACGGAATTGTAGATATAGAGCTGAAAGGAAACTTTGAGGTCATTTAGTTCAAATTCTTCATCTTCAAGATGACTCATTTGAGGCCAAGAGAGATTAACAGACTTGCCCAAGGGCAGACAGATGAAAAGTGGCAGGGTTGGGTCCTTTGGTGCCAGATCCTCTGCCCGTTTAATTGTACCACAATTCTCCAACATTCTGATCCTGATCATAAAAGCTCATAAACCAAGATGGCACTAATGAGTGTGGCCCATGGTGCAGGATGGTCATTCTCACAGGTCCCAGTGAGTCAGTCCTAGAGGATCAACTCGCCACGAATAGGGAAGAATAGAAGGGGGCTGCGTTTGGGGGAAAGATCAGGTGATTCACTCTGGGGTGCAGTTCGTGATCCATCCACGTCCATGTGTCTTTTGGATTTCCTCTGCCCCACCTAAAGGGAAAAGGGGGGATGAGGGACTCTTATTCATTGGTCACTGTCCAAGCACAGAGTCCCCTTTCAAGGATACCTGCGGCCAAGGTGGTTTGGGTGCTATAGGAGGAGGGAGATGGGAATTTTCCCCATGTGACCTGCACAGCTTCTCCTTTGGGTGGGTAAGAGGCAGGGACCAAGGGAAGGGGAGCTGGAGAGGGGGCAGCATCAACTCAGCAGAAGGGAAGGGTCGGGTGGGGGGGACTGTTAGAATATAAGGCTAGGTTGAGTTGGGTTGAGATGACTGGGCATTCTAATGGAGCTGGTGTTTGACCCATCCTTCCAATAACACACTCCTTGACGAGTCGATCTGTGACCCCTTTCAGGCAGCCCCAGTTTTGGAAACCACTGATATAGGGAGCTCCCAGCGAGGAACCTTCCCCTAGCCATGGTCTTCAGCACTTAGGGAGCCGCCCCAGCACCAAGAGGTTGGATGACTTACCCTACGTCACCTGCCAGCACCCAGCAGAGGCAGAATCAGGCCAACTTCCACCTCACCTCCACTGCCTCTCTACTCTCTCTTACCTGGGCCTGGCTATCACACCGATGTGCCATCCACCGTGCCAGATATGGGGATGTGGGGGGAGATTCAGAGAATGTGAGAGGGACTTTGTCCTGCCGGAGGTGGTGGCTTGGCAAGAGGAGATGTATGTTGATGGCAGGAAGAGAACATGTTACCATCATCATCATCATCATCATCACCATCATTATCATCATCACCATCACCATCACCCTCACCACCATCACCATCACCCTCACCACCACCACCATCACCCTCACCACATCACCATCACCATCACCCTCACCACCACCACCATCACCATCACCATCACCATCATCACCCTCACCACCATCACCCTCACCACCCTCACCCTCACCACAATCACCCTCACCCTCACCACCATCACCATCACCACCATCACCATCATCACCATCACCATCATCACCCTCACCACCATCACCATCACCCTCACTACCATCACCATCACCGTCACCCTCATCACCGTCACCCTCACCACCATCACCACCATCACCATCACCACCATCACCATCACCATCTCCACCATCACCATCACCACCATCACCATCACCATCACCACCATCACCATCACCATCACCATCACCATCACCATCACCATCACCCTCATCACCATCACCATCACCATCACCATCACCATCACCATCGTCGTCATCGCCAGCATTTATGTGATGCTCTCAGGTTCCCAAAACCCTTGCCATGATGATGATCTCACTGAGCCTCCCAACAACCCTGACTGTTTAGTGCTAGCATTAGCTTTCTTTTACAGATAAGGAGACTGAGGCTGAGAGCCTAAACGCCTTGTCCACACCTCCATAACTAGTGAGCGTCTGGGATTTGAACCCAGGTCTGTCTGACTCCAAGTCTCTTCTCCATTCACTGTGTCACCTGCCCCTGTATTAGATCGATGGGAAGATGCCAGAGTTCACCCGGAGCCTGTGGATGACCTCCAGGGGTCTGTGCAGAGATCTCAGGATCTCCGGAAGCATCCTGATTTTCACTAAACTCTTGCTGAAATTGAGCATTTTCTTCAGTTCTGAGTATAGACAGCAAACACAATTCTGTGAGAGGTTTTACCAGACTGTAGCCAGAGGGGTCTATGATAGAAGAAGGGTAATGACCCCTGGTGCAGAGGACAGAACGGTGAAGCACCATCCGAGGACCCGAGGTCAGGCACCAGCTTTGTCTCTTTCCACCTCATCGACCTTGATGGCCTAACTTCTCTGGGCCTCAGTTTCCCCATCTGTAGGATGCCAAGTCAGCAAGCATTTATTAAGCTGTCACTGCATGCCAGGCACTATGTTGGGTGCTGAGGGTACAAAGCCCCCTTAAGGAGCTCACAGTCCAATGGGGATACAACATGCAAGCGATTCTGTGCATGCAAGATGATATACAAGGTTCAGTGGAAGTGATCACAGAGGTGGGGCACTCACTTAAGGGAGAGAGGGAAAAGCTTCATGCAGAAGGTGGGATTTTAGCCAGGGCTCGAAGGAAGCCAAGATAGTAGGGGGATAGCAGGGGACAGATAGCCTGGGGACATTCTTTGGTCCCTTCCAGCCTAAAGCAAGAATACAATCCCATCCACTTATTTTATAGATGAGGAAAAGGGAGGTACCAGGGTCACAGAGGCAGGAACATTGTCCAGGTTCAGAGTCAGGCCCTGAACCCAAATGTGTCTGTCTGTCTCTCTCTCTCTCTCTTTCTCTCTCCCCCCCTTCCCTCCCCCCTCTTTCCCTCCCTCCCCCTAGGATGTTTTTGCTTTGTTACCTCACACTCACTTTCCAACTAGCCCAAATTTCATTTTTATCTCTGTATCACCAGGGCCCAGGGCATAGTGTCCTGTACATACCAAGGACTTAATGAATTAGATTGGAAGAACAGTTATGCAAAGCCACTTGACCCAATGCGTACAACACATAACACCCATGGGTTCTGGCAAACTGTTAGGAGTGGGCAGCTTTTGCCTGTATCAGCTGCAGCACTCAGTCTCCTCTTGTGCAGTCTATCAGTCAATCAAGATTAGAGATGACCACAGGTCAAGTGAAGGCCCTGAAGTCTCTACAGAAAACCCAACCAACCTTTTCATAGAATTCCTGAAGCAAGGTTTTAAGTGAAATAAAAGGCCTTGGAGGTCAGTGCTCTCATTTGCTCCTTTGAAAACTCCAGTGTTTGTCAGGCTCTCAGTGACAGGCAGGTGTTAGGAAGCTTTGAGTCTATCTATGGCTCAAACCAAACTGCACAGGGCTGATCCTGGTCAAGTCTCAGACTAAGTACCCAGAGGCCTCTGGGTCACCAAAAGAGCAAATGGAACATGGATTGGAGGAGCACTGGTGAGCTGCCTAGGCCTTTAAGTGGAATGTAAAATGCCACACAAACAAACCAGGGGGTCAGAAAGTCTGCATTCCACTAAAGCATAAAGCAGCCCCCCATGAAAATGCCATTAAATGCTATGGAAAGTGCCCGCTTTGAAAGGACTTCCATATCTGCAGGCCAAACATTGAAAACTATGTCCTTACTCCTGGGGTGATTTCAGCTGTGGCCCTGTGTAATGGGGAGTGGGACAGAGAGGGAGGTAAAGCAAAAGAGAGAGAGAGGAGAGTGGAGGGAGAGAGACGGGGAGGGGATAGAGAGAGAAAGGTAGAGAGAAGGAAAGGGAAGGAGGGAAGGGGGGAGAGAGAGAGGTAGGAAGACAGAGAAGAGAGACAGAGACAGAGAGAGAGGGAGAGAGAGAGGAGAGATGGAGGGGGCGGGGGGGGGGGGGGCCCAGTCCAGAAGCTCATTGAGATGCAACAGGCACCTCCCATATAAACAGAGGAGAGTATTCTTTGAAATGTCATCCTAATATCTAGGTCTCTCCAAATGCAACTGATTTCCACTACCCCATTCTCACCACCACTACCCCATTCTCACCACCACTACGCCATTACTCTTTACAGAAAGTAGCACCCAGAATACCCTTCTCATATATGGGCCCCCCAGAAAATCTGCCCTGGGTCAGGGTACCCTGTGACTATTCATTCACTCAAAAACATAGCTCGCAAGCCCCCCGCCATGTGTTTTCTTTTATTAGTCAGATAAAGAATATCATGTGACTAACACAATACATGAGAAATACATGTGGCTGTGTCATGTGGAAGAAGAGTGGTAGTGAGCACGCACGGCCAGTGCACGCAGTGAAGGGCACACATGTGGGGAGCAGGTGTGATCAGCGTACAAATGAAGATCCCATAGAAAGGGTGCCTGTGAGCTGCCAAAGAACATCCTAGCAGAGCACACCTAGGTTAAGACTGAATCTACCATTTTAATGGTACATCACAGTCTCATGTTCCCGACAACTCTCTGACTCAGGGGTAGAAATGTCTTCTAACTTCTACCTCACTACTTACACAGATCCTCTCTCCTAAAACCCACACATCAGAGGTCTCTGACAAAAGACCCCTTGAAAGAACTTCCAATTCTCAGCTCCCAGGATCCTTTTTGAATCAGTGTGCAAGTAAAACCCTGCCAGAAAAAAACAAAGAGGGCCAATGCATCATTCTCCATGCAACTGGCCATCATCCCAGCCTTTATTACATAAGTGTGGAAAGCAACAAACTTCCCCAATTTTCAGTTCTCCTACAAAAACAAATAGCTGCAGGCCCTAGGAGGGAGTTAACCCCTGTGTTCAGCTTTTCCAAATGTTAGAGCCACAGCTTGCCCAGCAATCTATTTGGAAGTTAGCTTTAATCAATTTTATGAAAACTCTTAGATAAAATTATTTGGTTTGTCTGTGGGATTTTTGTAAGTATGTTTATTTTGTTCTGTTTGTTTTGTTTTGTGCATGTTCTCAATACCACCCCTTGTGTTTGTCTTTGAAATATTTCATGAGAGGTCTATGGGTTTGTTGGTTTTTTGGGTCTTTTTCAGATCACAGCAGGACTTTTTGAGGTCATCTCTCTGATTGTCCTGAGCTAAGGTCACATTGCAGGGTGTGCTTGAGATATTTCAGGATTGGCCGAAAGATGTTTAAACTCTGAGAAGAACCACAGGCCGCTATAGGATTTGGGGAAGATGTTTACGTTCCTGAAGAGAAGAGAAAAAACCCAATAAAACTTTGAAGGAAAAGCAGCGTCCAGGACGTATTTCATAAGATTTAGGGCTGGAAGAGTTGTTGAGGTCTGTAGGTTCCAACCACCTTTAGTTTTGCTGATTGGGAAACTGAGTCCCTGGTGGAATAAACAGTCTGTCCACAGATCCATGGGCAGCCGTAGCGGAGCCCGGATTCCAGCCCAGGTCAGAGGATCATGGACTTAGAGCTGCCAGGCACCTTAGGGGCCACTGAGTCTAGCACATGCACTTTACAGATGAGGAAACTGAGGTACAGAGAGATTAAGTGATTGGTCTAAGGTCACAGGGCCAGCAGGTATCTCAGGCAGAATTTGAACCCAGGTCTTCTGTGCCCAGTCCAGCACTTTATCCAGCACACCTCCCAGGTCTTCTGACTCTGAAGTCAGCACTTCGTCCCACCATGCTGAGAGCGGAAACTCACTACTTATTTACAATTCAGAGAGTACCCCATGTTCTGTGTGAGCCAGCCTACCTGGGCCTGACATTTTGGCTTCCTTGCACATTCCTCCCATTTACAGCATCCTCTCCTATTGATAAAGAGACCAGCCTGAGTTATGAAGAACTGAGTTTCCTACACAAGCACTGAAGCCAGCTGACTCTGGCTTACAAACTGGTTGTTAAATTTTGAAGTGAGGATTTGTACCTTAGACATCAGCAAATGGTATAAATCGGGGCTTAGCACTGTTTTGTTGCTTGTCTAGGCTTGAGAAAGCGATTTTTAAAATGGTAATAATGCAGATTAAACTTAAAAGTACATCACGTACACGTTTGGGGGAGAGCCAATTGTTAAACACTTACATACCGGCCGCTAGCACCCCTTCATACACATATCTTCCTGTCCCCTCCCCCACAATATATATTTTTCATGCCCAGAAATCAGTCTGATTGAATGGCTTGAGCAGCAGTCTTCAAGTTGGTAGAGCTAAGCTTGAGACTCAGTTCTGACACTGGCTGGCTGTATGACCGTGGACCAGTCACTTGGCTCCTCTTCACTTCAGCTTCCTCATCTTCAGAATGGGGACATTCATAGGTCACTGTGTATTTCACAGGCTCAATGAGAGGGGGAAACACTTTAAATAAAAATGTTTACCTAAATATGTTACTCTTTATTATTCTCTTTGTTATACGAGGCAAGGCTATAATTAATTAATTCTTTCTTGTTGCACCCATTAGCAGTTTGGTCTTTAGCTGAGAGAAGTATATAGAGCCATGCTTAATTAATTTACTACAGGAGATGTCTCTCTCTTATATAAATATCTTGGCTAAAGACCAAACAGCTGAGGCCAGCATTAGGGGAGGGGGAGGAGCACATTCATAATTAATTGTAGCCCACCAGACTGTTGGCCAGAAAAGCCTCTTCTTGCGTTTCATCCTCTGGTAAATGAAAGTGTTTGCATTTCCCTGGTTGGGGTTCAGATTGCCTCGGCTTTATTTTGTGTATGGGGCAGGAGGCTCAGTTAAGATCTCGGATGCTGCCTTGCTTCCCAAAGAAACAAACAATTATCCTTGCTGATGAAAGGGTAAGCATGGGCGTATCTAATGACTTTGATCATCTTCCCCTGTGGAAATTAGCCAACCTTTGGTCTTTGGCATCATCTACACTTAACATTTTATTCATGCTCTCAATGATCGTCTACAGTAAATCCTGTTTTCTTTGGCATTGTCGTAACTGAAAAGCTCTAGAAACTGCTATTCCTGTTATCTCCCAATGACATATCATCCATTTAGTGCCAGCCAGCATGGAGAAATTAAGCTGTGGGCAAAGATTCCTAAAGGATTATTGTTTGCTGTTTGTCTTATCTTGTCAGCAGAAGAAGCTTTCGTGGGCTTTCCCCAAAGTGGAAAATCCCACGAGGACATCCCTGGATATCCTTTCATTCACTTAGGAGTAAGAGTCGAAGGGCTTGGGCAGGGACAGCCTGAGCCCAAGTCTGAGTCCGGAACAATTGCCCTGGGTGCCAAAGAACCTTTTTTTGAGCTGGGTCCACACTGGCACTGTAGGGTAGTTTTCTTTTCCTGGAGCTGCCCTGTAGGAAAACTAAACACAGAGACGTTATTAGAGTCAGAAGACCTGTGTTCAGATCCTCCCTCTCTGTGCCGTCGAAGGCCCCCAGAGCAGCTCAGGCCTTTTAATACAAAAACTAGCATTTATCCCGTGCTGTGAGATTTACAGATATGGTCTGTAAGGTATGGGATGTAGATAAGATGATCTGCATTTTGCAGATTAGGAAACAGGCTGAAAGGGATTAAGTGCCCAGCTGGGGTCCATGACTAGTAAGTGGCAGGATCTGAACTCTTCCTGGCTCCAGGTCCAGCACTTGGCCTGCTGAGCTACCTCCTTCCCTCTCGTAATTGACCAAGGCCAATACACCTTCCTGATGAGAAAAAAGTCTCATCTGGGTTGGTGGTGGCGTCTGCCCTTTGCCTCAAGGCCAGGCAACCTCTGCTAGTTACCAGCCCGGTCTAAGATGAAGGGCATAGACGTCCCAAGACAGACCCCATTTCTTTTGGGAAGGGAGAGGGGAGGCAAAGGTTCTGACAGCCCAGTGCAGATAACTTAAGGCTTCTGCTCTGGAGATCTTCGTTGGGTAGGTCTACACTTGGACCCTGCAGCTCCCAGTTTGGCTGGCCTAGCCTTCCTTCAAGGAGCAGGTCACATGTTCCCTCCAGGCCAGAGATGGTAAAGTCAGAGACTGAGGTCACCTAGTCCAACCCTTCACATAGGAGAGACTGGAGTCATCCAGCATTTATTAAGCACCCTGGGATGCCACCTTCTACCGGAAGTCTTCCCTGAGCCTTTCCCCTGCCCCCACCCCCAAGCTGTGGTTTGCATGACCTTTATATGGACATGTCTGTCTCCCCCATAGAATATAACTCCCTGACAGCAAGGAACAGACTGCTTTACTCTGTCTCTGTCCCCAGCACCTGGCAGAGTGCCTGGCACATAGTAGGTGCAAAACAAATGCTTTTCGAGGATACACTAAGTTGGCCCATGGTTCTGATGCCCTTTTATAACTCTTTCAAGCATAATCCCCTCCCCCTCCCCATTTTATCTGTCTTTGCTTTGATTGGTTACTTGTTATCTCAGTACACTTGCTTCTGGTGGGGTTCTTTCCCAGGCAGAAAAGAGCATATCTCTTCTCAAGGAGCATATTTACATTCTCTCACGCTGACCTACTGGGGCTCCTTAAAAAGAAGAAAAGGAAAGGGAGGAAGAGAAGGAAGGAAAGGAGGAAGGGAGGAACGAAGGAAAGGAGGGAGGGAGGGAAGGAGGGAAAGGGGAAAAGGAGGAAAGAAGGTGGGAAGGAAGGAAAGGAGGGAGGGAGGGACCGGCTTTCTGAGAGTTTCCCCCTAAAAAAGTTAGGTTGCTCTCCTTATGCTGAGGTCCCCAGTCCCAAAAGCTTTAATAATTTCTCTATTAAATTTGCCACCTGTTTCTGGCGAGCTGGCTGATATCAGGGTGCCCTGGGATCACAAAGTGTTTGGGCATTCCTCACCTATGAGTGGCCTCTCTTATTAAATTAGGTCCCTTTTCTTAGTTTTCTGTCTACACAGCCACAAAAAAAAATGTCCTTGATTTTTAGACTAACAAAAGGATGGCTTAGATCAACCAGTCTTAAATATTGTGGTCTCTGGACCCATTTACACTCTTAAAAATTACTGAGGATCCCCCTCCCCCAAAGCTTTTGTTTATAAGGGCTATATTTATCAATTTATATTATATGTATCTGAAATTAAAACATCTTAGTATGATGATGAAAGTAGTTTTTATCTCATAGGCCCCCAGAACACACTTTGAGAATCACTAGTTTGAATAAGCTAAAACTGCTAACCACAGGGCAGTGGTTCTGGATGGGGAGGCAGAGGACTTGTGTTCAAATGCAGACTGCTGCTGACTTAGTTGTGTGACCTTGGAAAACTCATTTCCCTTTGTGGGGGCTTTAATTTCCTCATCTATCAAATGAGGGGGTTGGACCAGCTGAACTGTTGAGGCTCCTTCAGCTCTGGGTCCTACAATCCAATGAATTGAGATGCTCACATGAAACAGTTGGTAGAGGTAGAGGAGAAGTTATCAGAGCTTATGAGAGTAAGGTTGGGGGAGAAATTCGCTGGGGACTGGGCTCAGTGTAACTCCATAAATGCAGTTAGAGAGAGGAGAGCCCTCATAAGCTCAGTACAGTCACGCACATCGTTTTCTCGTTCGATACCTTGGTGGGAAATCCTTTTCATTGATCTGGTTTCTCTAGGCCCTTCTTGAAGACTCTTCCAGATTGGAAACAGGGATGGATAAATTTCATTAAAAGGACATAATTGGGCTTTACTTCCATATGTCTTTGCATTCAGAAACTGACACAGGACAGGTTGCTTAAGGGGGGAAAAGCCTAGCAAAATTGTGAATTATATTTTGAGTAGCTCCGCATTGATCCGACTCTTGTCTGTCCTGGTGAATATTAAGAAATCCTAAAGCAGAGCAGGGCACTTTGGTTTTCCTTGGGTCAGTCTTGGTGATTAATTTCACTTTCCCTCTTTCTAATTTGCCCAGCACACGTCTGCCTTGGTGCTCCCTGCAGAATAGCTAACTCTAGTGGCATGTTGGGTCTCCTTTGAGCTCTCCGCCCTCCTCGATGCCTGCGTGGATGCCTCCAATCCACCCTTGACTCCAGATGCTCTCTATCCCATGTATCTGGCCCTCACACACATATGCATGCGTGTATGCGTGTGCGCACACAAACACACACATCCTGAATCACGGCCTTCTTAGGTCACCTCGGTGCCCACTGAAGCTCCCCACTCCACCCCCCCCCCCCCCCGCAATCGTGGGCTCCTTGAAAGCACTTTGTAGGCATTGTCTCACAGTCACAGGACGTGTGTCCAGCAGTACTGGTATTAGGGTTTAGTGTAGGTATCAGGATTTTACAGAAGAGAAAACTAAGGTTCATAGATTCTGAACTGGAGGGGACGTGAAGATCGCTGAGTCCGGCCTCCTCGTTTTACAGGTGAGGCTCGGGTTAAGAGTAGTAACAGTGACAGCAATTACCACTTATAGAGTGTCACCTTGGGAAATATGACCTCTCTTTATCCTGACAACCACTCGGAAGGTTATCCTCATTCTACAGTCGAGGAGACCGAGGCAGATGCTGGTTACGTGACTTGCCCAGGGTCACACAGCTAATGTGACCATGCCCAACACTAGCTACCGAACCGGGCAGCCTCTCAGAGGTTCCTAGTTTGGCATCAGGACCCTCCATGCCTTGGCCCCAGCCTCTCTGTGCAGCCTCAGCTCCTGTTACTCACAAACAAGAGCACGCCCCCTCCCCATTGCAGTCTGAAAGGAAAACTCCAAGGCACATGACTAGTCAGTAGGTCCCCATTCACCTGGGATTCAAAGAAGGCTTAGAGGGAGGAAGGGAGGGAGGGGTAGAGAGAGAGAGAGACAGAGAGACAGACAGAGATAGACAGAGGGACAGAGAGACAGAGACAGAGAGGCAGAATCTGGTCACAAACTAAGAAAAAACATTTTTGTATTAATAATGTGCTTGTGATTAGGCTCAAGTCTGCCAGAGATGATGTCACTTAACACAATGCTCATGCATCTTCATCCGGAGGTGGGCTGGAGCTGGCTTATACCAGCTTGCAAAGCTGTTTGTTAAATTTTCAGTGGGAGCATTCACACCTCAGAAATTGACAAAAGCCACAAATCAGGGCTTGATTTATTGTTTTATTGATTGTCTAGATTTGAGAAAGTGATAGAGAAAATGTTAATAATACAGATTAACTTTTAAAAAGCAGTTGTGTGATATTGGGGAGCTGGTTGTTAAACATTCACCAGTGCACCACTCTGTATCCAAGACATTTCCAACTTGGTGAGAGAGATGTCCAGACTGGCATCATCTCCCATGGCCTCCAATATGACTTTGCTCCCAAGAGATCTCAGTTAACATTTATGAGAGTCCTTAGGGGGAAAAAGTCATAACCACTTACAATACAGTTCTCAGTTAACATGCCAGAATTGGGCAACTGAGTCATCGTCCTATTCTGTGGGTGCATACAGAGGCTGCTCTCTTCGCATCCAGATCTTAGGCCTTCATCTCGGGAGAAGCACAGGCCCAAGGCCCCCTTCTCCAGGTGGCTGCGGAGGGAGTGATTCAGACCAGAGCAGAGTTACTCTGGCTGAGGCGCCACACTTCACCCACCTCCCTAATGAAGGCTGAACTTCTCCTTTGGCCCTGACCTATCCCCCGCCTCCCCAAAAGATATTTCCTAGCATATAGAAAGAGAGGATTTCATAATATTTTTTAGGAAAACTTAAAAGGGAAGCTTTTAACAGGCTTCTGTAAAACTCAGCTTGATGTTTCTCTAGAGCTTGTTTTATATAGAAAAATAAACCCAGGGAAATCAAGGACAAGGCTCCCTCTGTTCTGACTGGCCAGGCTACCAAGGTGTTTTGTGATAACAAAGCATTTTACTAACAGGAGACAAGTAGGTGCGGGAGGGAAACCATTCTCATCTTCAGGAAGCCTCTGCTTTCACCAAATACAGATAATTGGAGCAGGGTGCTGGTGACGTACAACACGCTCAAGGTGGAATACAGATGGTTAACTCACATTAAGAAGCTTCTGATTTAGGGTGGAGGGAGTCCTTACCACAGACATGGAGAGAGCTTTCCATGTCCCATGAGTCACAGCTGCCCTAAGATTTTTGGGACACGCTTCAGACAACGGCGCTCTTGTTCAATCAAGGTGGACATCCTCAGGGTCAGGGATAAACTCCATTTTGTCCATATTATTTACTACTTCCTCCATGTGCATTATATTTCCCCTCCTCCCTGCCTTTCGTATGTCATTTCCTCTTCTTAAATCCTACTGTCATCACTACACAGCAGACCCAGTCCAGGCTCTACTTATTTTTTCACACATCACCTCCTCCATGATGCCTTCCTTGATCTCTCCCTTTTTTCTGTGCACCGTTACCCCCTTCACAAGAAGCGACCCCTCCTTCCTCTGTACTCCAGTAGCCCTGAATTTGGACCTGGTTACATGTTCTCTTGGACTGTAGCTATTTGTGAATGTGCCTGACCCTCCAGAAGTGCCATGTGTCCAAGTACCAAGCTTGAGAGAGACAGAGGAAGGAAGGAGAGAGGAGAGAGAGGGAGTGCGTGTGTGTACATATACATATGTATGTAGATGCGTATACATATAAAAATATACATACACATGCACACATGATGTGTGTATACATAGTCTTGCTCTCTCTCCACACACGCACACATGCACGCACGCACACGCGCACATCTTTTATTTCTTCATCAGCTACTTTTCCAAATGTCTCCTAGGGGAATTACCCCAATATGACAAAGAATAAAAGAAAGTGGGGTAGGGGAGTGTATTAGGAGGGCAGAGTTTATAATCTCAAAGAGGATCATAAACATGTCTGAAACGTTCGGAACCGCCGGATATAAGAAACTCTCAAAGTAGAAGGCAGAAGAATCAAAACATTTATTTAGGCTCCACAGTAACCAACCCATGAACCAGCAACCCCATTTTGATATATTGATCAAAAGCTTCCAGGCCCAATAAGTACGCCTTGAAAGAGTAACCAGGAGGCTACAGAGAAACATGATTGCGTAAAGCAAAATCATGTTTCCCCCTCTATGGTAATAAGATTACCCACTGGACTGAAGTCTTTGTTCAGCTTCCTCCCGTAGGTCAGCTCTGCTACTGGCAGCTCCTGCTTCAGCTGTGGCTGTGGCTGTAACTGTTACTGTAACTGTCGCTGTAACTGTCGCTGTAACTGTCGCTGTAACTGTCTCTGGCTCCAACCGGAAAAGGAAAAAAGGATCTTCAAGCTGTCCTCTCCCCTCTTATAGAGTTTTTGACATCATCAAGCACCGCCTGAACGACCAGGGCCGATTGGTTCTTGACTTGGCCCCTCCCCCTAGCGTAGCCGTTAACACCTCCCCTCAGCCAGCCCCATGACTCATCACACAGGAAGTTGTCTGCTTCCTGGAATGCTCTTTGGGCTTCCTGCCCCGGAAGAGCAAGCCACAGTGTCCAGAGGCTCAATGAGGTAAGCTGAGTCATTCAAAGAAAACAAAGGCCATTCTGGCTACACTCCACCCCTTGTTATAGGATACATAATCTAATCAGCCATGTATCCTAGAACATACATTGTGATCCAATTACAAAGGAAACTAAAACATATCATTCATTATAAAGCAAAACATATCATTTGGTGACATTCCTAAATATTGGTTTATGATTCAAATGTGATCTACCCCTAGATCCCAGCAAGATAATCTCTTCAATCAATCATCCCCAAAATAATTATTAATAATTCAAATGTCCACCCCTAAATCCTTGTATCCATTACATAGGATCAATAATATCATAACAATAAAACAACACAGCAAGGATAACACAAAATAAGTAAACAGAACACTATCATCATTTCCACCCCCCTTGAACGATTGGGGCTCAAAATCTTGGGGTGAGGGGTGAAGGTCTCATTTTCCATAGCTTCTTCATGCTGAAATTGGATGTAGAGATGGCCCTGCCCCCAAAAAGTCCCATTCCAGAGGTCATTTCTTTAACAAGCTGGCAGGAATTCCAAGAATGCTACATGCTTAGGCAGTCACCGGAAAGTGCAGGGTGCTTAAGCCTGAAGGAAACAAAACTAGCAACAAGGTTAGCCAAAACAAAGGACAAAAAGAATAGACAAGTATGGACTATAATTCTTCAAATAAAATCATCTCAAGTTTGGTTGAGATTTCAGTTATGCAAAGATCCAACATCAGAGCCAAACTCAGGTGGGAAATGTTTCTTTTCAAAAGGAACATAATGAGGAAGCCAAGAGGATCCCACCCTAGATAGAGACTAAGATTGTCCTCTCAGCCTTTCCCCAAATGTACAAGTTTTCATCCGTTAATCACACAAGGTCACCTTCAGTCTGAGTGGCTTGTGGGCTTGCAGGAGCAGTTCTTATTTCCCTATTTCTCGTGTTATCAAGTCCTCTATACATTCTGTATAATTCATTGGTTGGAATTCCATCTATCATTTCAAAACCTACCCCTGCTCTCAATAAAGCAGTAAACATTTCTTTCCTTGTTACTCTCCTTTGATGCCAAGTTTGCTGGTTATTCACCCTTCTCTCTCGAGGAGATCTATCCCTTCCCCAGTCACCTAAGTCATGTAACTGTAAAATCTTATTTATCACTGTTGTAAGACGGCTCCCTACTTCTCCAAGTAATAAATTCAAAATTAGTTGTTTATAAGCAGGGGGAGCTGTCCTAATTATTAAATTCCTATGAGGCAGTCCCATTGGATCATTGTAATATTTGTCTGCAGTTCCTATCATAATGGCAGTCTTCATTACCTCCTCCTTTAGTCTCATGATACAATCTCTAAGTGAATACCAGGGTCTGTGCTCAGTGGGCCACATAGAATCAGTAGCATATCTCTTATTGCATCCCACAGCGGCTAATGCCAACAGAGTAGTCCTGCTATCACCATCTCCTTGCTGATGATGTTCCCTAAAAGCTTGTTGAACTAGAGGATCATGGCTGATACCTATGAATCTCATGCAGTCTGTCCTATCTACTGATATTCCACTGGCCCCTTGATCACTGAGTCTTACCATCCAAGATATCAATGGTTCTCCTATTCTTTGGCTGAATCTACTCAAAATATCTGTGACCTCTTGCGGTGAGAAATCTTCCTGAATTTCCCTTGTAACTGAATCTTCACCTCGGGTTTCTGTCTTCCTCCTTTGTATGGGTCGAGCCCTTGTCTGATCATTTAACCATCTCCTATTCTCTGTGTGAGGCACATCCTGAACCCCAGTAGTGTTTTGTGCCTCAGCCCCTAACATTGTCTCATTCTCTCCCCACTCACTTCCTCTGCCACCATGGCTAGGACGAAGCAGGCAGTCAGGCTCTTTCTGGGCTGGGTTGAAATGCACTCTGGGCTTTTTTGGTCTCCTGTTGCTCTTAGCCACATTAATAGAAAAGTTCTCATTTGAGTCAGTTTGGTCTCCTGCTATCTGAGATTCCCCTTCTTCCTGTGGGGTAGGAGTGCCCCCATGTCTTTCACTTAATCTCAATCTTTCGTATACTAGCCGGTAGGCTGATAACACTATCCAGCTTTGCCTAGATAGTGATGCCCCTGACTGAATCCCAACTTCTCGTAAACACTTTTCCAAATCCCTAGGATCTCCTCTCCGTAGCCTTGTTTCCCAGTTTTCACAGGGTCCAGCTTTTTTAGCCAATTCTTTTGCTAGGGAGGAATAAAATGGATCCTCCCATCCTGGGATATTCATCTCTTCCTCTGGAATTGTTCTGCTTCTAAATAGAGATCTTATACCTAGCGATCCCATCCTCGTCGCCAAATGTATTAGGAGGGCAGAGTTTATAATCTCAAAGAGGATCATAAACATGTCTGAAACGTTCGGAACCGCCGGATATAAGAAACTCTCAAAGTAGAAGGCAGAAGAATCAAAACATTTATTTAGGCTCCACAGTAACCAACCCATGAACCAGCAACCCCATTTTGATATATTGATCAAAAGCTTCCAGGCCCAATAAGTACGCCTTGAAAGAGTAACCAGGAGGCTACAGAGAAACATGATTGCGTAAAGCAAAATCATGTTTCCCCCTCTATGGTAATAAGATTACCCACTGGACTGAAGTCTTTGTTCAGCTTCCTCCCGTAGGTCAGCTCTGCTACTGGCAGCTCCTGCTTCAGCTGTGGCTGTGGCTGTAACTGTTACTGTAACTGTCGCTGTAACTGTCGCTGTAACTGTCTCTGGCTCCAACCGGAAAAGGAAAAAAGGATCTTCAAGCTGTCCTCTCCCCTCCTATAGAGTTTTTGACATCATCAAGCACCGCCTGAACGACCAGGGCCGATTGGTTCTTGACTTGGCCCCTCCCCCTAGCGTAGCCGTTAACACCTCCCCTCAGCCAGCCCCATGACTCATCACACAGGAAGTTGTCTGCTTCCTGGAATGCTCTTTGGGCTTCCTGCCCCGGAAGAGCAAGCCACAGTGTCCAGAGGCTCAATGAGGTAAGCTGAGTCATTCAAAGAAAACAAAGGCCATTCTGGCTACAGGGAGTAAAGCAGTTGGACAGAACTGATCCATACATTAAACCTCAGACACAGGGCCCAGTCCCATGGCAGCTCCCCTTTTGTCATGGAGGCCAAGCTTAGTGGGCTTTGCTTGTGAGGTTGTCGCTTTTTCCCTTAGAGGGTTTTGAATCCACCCAGAGGGCCCTAGGGTGTGACTCTCGCCTTCTCCCCTTCCCTTCTCCTCCCTCGCTGGCCTGCCTGTTATGCTCTCAAGCTTCTTATTCCCTGTCGGCCAGCTCTTAACTACTTCCAGCCAAAGTGTTAGCTAATTAATCTAAGGCATCCTGCCCTAAGTGCATTTTGATTTTAAAAGGAGACTGTTTAAGAGGAAAAATCTTTAAAATTAAAAGGCATGAAAATCTGATGGTACAATTTCAAACGCCATGCCTTTGGTGGGAGGAGATAGTTTTGGACAAGGAAACATTTAGGTCATATAAACAACCTAGCTGTAAAGAGGTTAGGGTGCTGAAGCAGGAGTCAGGAAGACCTGAGTTCAAACCCAGACTCAGACAGCTAATGGCTGTGTGAGCCTGGGCCAGTCACTTAATCTATATCAGTCTCAGTTTCCTTATCTGTGAAATGAAGATACAGTAGCACCTACTTCCCAGGGCCGTTGTGAGAATCAAATGATATAATATTTGGTTTTTTGCAAAACCTTAAAGCATTGTAGAAACAATAGTCAAAGACCATGTAGATGTCTGAACTCCAAGCTAATGGTCCCACTGTTTTTCAGGTGGCTTCATCAGCTTCAATGGCTCCTGGAGGGTCCAGGGCATCCTGGCCATGTCTCGATCCCTGGGTGATTACCCACTGAAAAACCTGAATGTTGTCATCCCTGACCCAGACATCCTGACCTTCGACCTGGACAAGCTCCAGCCCGAGTTCATGATCTTGGCGTCAGACGGCCTCTGGGACGCCTTCAGCAATGAGGAGGCGGTGCGATTCATCAAGGAGCGCTTGGACGAGCCCCACTTTGGGGCAAAGAGCATCGTGCTGCAGTCCTTTTATAGAGGCTGCCCTGACAATATCACTGTCATGGTGGTGAAGTTCAGAAACAGCAGCAAAACGGAGGACCAGTGAACTCGTGCCCTGCGGGTCCGCACCCCTCTGGACTGAAGGACTTCCAATAACTGGCTTTACTTTGATGTGGTAGAAAAGTAGCGAAACTCCTTAAGATTGTGCCCAGAAGATCCAGGACAGCCCCTTCCCTAATGGTCCTTGATCTGTATCCAGGAATGTAAGGATGGAGGGCGCTGGCCACCAGGACCCACGAGGCTGGGCCAACAGCTTCTTCCACCTTCCTTCCCGCCTTCCTTCGCCAGGTTTCTAATATATATCTATATAAGCATATACGTATATCAATGAAAATGAGTAGCATATATAGGCATATGCTGCCCATTCTCAATTTTAAGGTTTCTTTTTAATCCCCTTTACAATGTCTTCAGGTTTTAGTCTCCTTAAGCTTGTTTGGAGCAGTTAGCTTGGGCAGGGTAGGAAAACCCACCTAGCCAAACACTTTGCTGAAAGATATGATTGTCTTGGGAAATGACTCCACCCTCCCACCTCCAGGGCTGTTTTTCTGTGCCCTGGCAGCTGAGAGAGTGATTTTAAGTAATGTTAGGATCAGCTGCCTTTTTTTTGTTTTTGTTTTCTGGGGACTTTGGGGGAAGAAGGAAGAAGCCTCTGTGGGGGCAGGATGGGAAAGGTCACAGAGTCCAGTGGCAGCCCCTGACTCATCGAGGCCCCTTAATTTGCATCTTTCAGTAAACCCTGCCCATCATCTGACTGCCTCCAGCCTTTGTCTAAATCTAGCCAGGCTTCCCTTAGCTCCAGCCTGCCTTTACTCTCAGCAACTGAAAACCGTCCAGCTTCCCCCAAACCAGCCACATCAGAGTGTTGACTTAGATCATCAAGGAACCGGATTGTCCTAGGAAGCCAAGCCCACCATCACTGGATGCCCTCAAGCTCCCTCATTTTGAATTCTCATGGAAGTTCACTCACTAGCCAGAGAAGAATGAGTGGGGCCTCTGCTGAAACCCTGTGTTTGCATTAGACCTGAGACTCAAGAGGCATTGGCTGGCAAGATTCCCAACTCATAGTTCGGGATGCCTCTTAAGAGACTTCAGAGGATTGATACAAAATGTTTATCGGGTCATCCTGATGTATACATGATCCTCATGTATGTCGGAGTAGGTCCCAGCCATCTTGGCCAAGAGTCGAATTGTACCCAAGCCAAAATTTGGTTAGTTCTCTTTCATTTTGGTTGAGAATGAACACCCCTTTCCCCCTCCTCCTCTGCCCTCAGGATCATGTGGAACTTGTGGCTGCTGTCTGGGGCTTGGGTCACTGTAGTCACTTCCTCCTGCAGTAGCCTAGAGATCTCTCCATTGCCTCACATTCCATCAAACCCGCCGCATCCCCAGGCGGGCTGTGGAAGTGGCTCAGGTAGCAGACTGAGGCATTGGGTAGCTTAGCTTCAGCAGGTCCTTTTCGAATGACTGAGCAGAGACAGAGGGAGCAAGGCAAGTCTGTGGAGTCAGGTTCACTGAGGCCCAAGGTATTAGGTCTCAGCAGGGGATGTTTTAGGGGCATCAGTGGCCAAGTTGCCTTGGTTCTCCAGGCATTTTGATCAGCTAGTGGGGAGTCCGATGGCAGCTTTCATCTCTTGCCCACAGTTCTTTGTGTCGGGTACCTGAGAGCTTTGTCCCTTTGGAGAAGGCTCACCCTTCTTCCTGTTTTCCATGTCCCTTGGTGCTCCCATTATCCTCCTGAGTTTCCATGGCAATAAGAGAGGACTGACTCTGCACAGCTACCAGAACAGAAATAGGGAAGCCGGTGATGAATGATAGCCTCACAAGGTGGAACAAGGGACAATGGATGGTGTCCTGAAGAGGCAAATTTAGGATTGGTTAGGGGGGAAAAGCCTTCCTAATAGCGAGAACTGTCCATAAGTGGAATGAGGCTGCCGGGGTGGGGGGTGGGGGTCACAGTGTCAGAGGCAAGCAGCTTTAGAGGTGTTTTACAGAGAAGGAAACTGAAGCTAAGTAGTTCACCCATGGCTATACAAGCAGTTGGTGTCAGGGCAGGATTTGAACTTTGGGACGTTGTCTCCAAATGCAGTAGGTTGCTCATTTCTGGAGCTCTTCTAGACAAGACGCTGTCAAAGATGTTAGAAGGGAGAGCCCTTAGTATGAAGTAAAATCTGAGCTGGACGTTGAAAGAAAAAAAAAAGATTTGGACAGGCAGAGATGAGGAGGGGGAATGAAGGGCTATTGTAGACGTCCTATGAATCTCCTGGCTCCTTGTGGCTCCCGCAGAAATACAATGTGAAACCAAGATCCCCCTTTCCTACGCTCCTAGGGGTGTGACTGCTGGGGGCAAAGGCACAGGAATCAGATCTTTAGGCTCCCACGTGGGCCCTGGCATCAATTCCATTGCCAGAGCATGTGAGATAGGATGGGAGAGTGAGAGGTAGGAAGCACTGCCTTTTCAAAGAGCCTTCTGGCTTTTCTAGAGGCAGACTTCTGTCCATGATCCTCCTCTGTGCCAAATTCAGGCATGGTTTCTGGTCTGTCCTGGGAGGCTGAGAACAGCCACACTCCCTAGAAGCCTGCCTTCCTCCTGCACCTCTGTGTAACTGACACTCCTGAAAGGTGGGGTCTGGGTTCTGCTGCTGCTCAGTACTGGTCCTGTGTCTCAATCCATCTGTCAAAGGGAGAGCCTCTCTGGGTGATGCCTTAGGAGCAGAATTAACTTTTTGGAGTGAGTGCTCTGAGTGGAGTCATGGATTAAAGGTGGATGGGACCTTCGAGGCCATCTGCTCCAGCCCCCTCCTCTTACTGTTGAGGAGACACAGGTTGGAGACTGGCCCAAGGTCACTCAGCTAGTAAGATTCAGAGACGGTATTTGAACCTAGGTCTGCTAGCACTTTTTACTGTGTCCTGCACCCTCTCCAACAGACGGGTACCAGAGTGCACTTTTTGGTGATCCAAAGACCCTCCACTAGTCATGGCTACGCAGAGGAGTTCTTGTCAGTGGGAGGATCACCCGGAGCATTCTACAGAAGATCCCTTTATCTAAGGTATTACCCTAGCCACAGAGAGGCTGGCCCATTGAAAACAGATCTCGCTTAAGTGATGGGAACTGTAAATGGCACCATTCTGGTATGTGGGCATCTCCCTCCATTCAGCCCCCACAGGCTCAATGGCAAATCCAATCCTTTTCTAGAAATAAGCTTAGGGATGCCCAGGACTCCATTAGAGGGAGCAGAGGTATGCAGATCATGCTGGGGCTCTCGCCATAAATCAAAGCTACCCACAGGTAATGGTCAGTTTTTTCTTTCCCCCTCACCCCACCCCCTAATATTTGTCCAAAGCGGAAAAAGTCCCTCCCATAGCTATCATGTTAGAAAATTTAGCAGTTCTTCGATCATGTAGAGCACAAGAAAAGGCCTTAGAGGTCGCCTAATCCATAAAGCAGACTAGATTTAAAGCCAAAAGGGATCTTAGTGTTCATTCATCTTGTCCAACCCCCTCATCTCACACACAGAGACACTGAGGCCCAGAGAGGTGACAGAACCTGCCCAAGGGCACACCTTTATTAATTAAGCACCTACCTTGCTAGGCCCAGGTGATGCAGAGGGGAGGACGAAACAGTACCTGCCCTCAGGGAGCTGACAGTCTATCAGGAGAAACTCATTTCAGTATACACAAAATAAACACACTAAGGACAGGCGTCACTAGGATTCAAACCCAGGCCATTTGCCTCTTTGGTCCAGCCCTCTTTCTGCTCTGCCCTCTTGGCTAATAGAGCATACTTTGTTCTCTGTCGTACCCACATGCACCATTACAGGCAGATTCTTCAGGAAGGTTCCAGAAATGGTTTTCCTTTTTGACTCATCCCTAAGCTGAACTTCCTCTAGTCTTCCCCAGCCATTGGCTTATCACACCAGACTAAGCTGCTCTGCTCCCAAGACTGGTGTCCAGCTCTGTCATTTCATTAGATTGCTTTGGTTCCAACACCAAGCTCCAGATGCAGTATCCTCATTCACTGCTTCTTCAGGCTCATTGTCAGATGACTGTCTCTTATCAGCTGTAACCTGTAATTATAACATTAGGATTAAAAAATGAATATTAATTTCCTTTCCCCTCCCCCAAGAGAGTCATCCTCTATAACAAAGAATAAAAGAAGAGGAAAAAAAAATAGTGCTCCAAACTCAACCAGACCATCCGAAAAAGCCTGACATTATATGCAGCATTCCACAGCTTCCTGTTTGTGTCAATACTTGAGGGCCAAGCTTGGCCATTTTCATTTTCCAGCATTCAGTTTTGATTCTAACAATAGGATTTACACTAAATAAGGGATCATTTCAGCCCTAGTCCAAAGGGTTCTACTTTCTAACAAAAACAGCATAAGGAATCAAGTTTCTTAATATGACCAATAATATTGAATAGATTAAGAGTGAATGAGATGAGCAAAACCATCACAAAAAGCTTAGCTTTCAGCTGAGTACACCTTCCCATCCTTGTTACTGATATATATATATATATGTATGTATGTATGTACATATATACAAATATGTATATGTGTGTGTATTACATATATACATGTGTGGATATATATATACATATATATACATGTGTGGATATATATATATACACATATATATATACATACACATATTTTTAAACAGTTGCTGTTAGCAAAAATGTTCTCTTCTACATGGATTTGGTGTTTTACGATGGCATTTTATCTCTGACCCATCCAAGAAATGGAAGATCTAAATTTGCCTGTTTAGTTATTGTGTGTTCTTTATGAAGCTGATAACCATGTTAGGTAGTTACCACTTAGATACATTATAGGATGTAAAAGTATCCCTAATCCTTGAAAGGATTTGAATGTTTTCTAGACCACATGCTTGGTTTTTTGTGTGTCTGGAGTGAGGAGCTTAGAGTTATGATTTCACCAGTTTAAGGAACTCCCACCACCAGAACACATCAGCACTTCTGTTGTTTATGGTTTTTGAGAGTTTCATAGACTGTTGAGAAGTCAGATGACTTGCCCAAGATGACAAAGCCAGTCTGTGTCAGAGTTGGGACTTGAACCCAGGTGTTTGAGACTCCAAGGTTTGCCCTTGACCCCTGAGTCAGTTACCACCTCATGAAGTCACTGTCTTAAAACCAAAACAAACAAAACCATAGAATAACTATAAAATTTTCCCAATCCTGGAAAAGCTATTACTGTTTTTCCAGAAGAATTGCTGGATTTTTAGTTCTGTTGGTGGTACTTTTAGCAAGCTCCTGAATCTGTTGGGTAATTTACTAGATTTCTAGCTCTTTCCTTTGTGTGGTGATGGCTGTGGATGTGATCCACTGTGGGAACCCTCTTTCCTTGATTATCCAGGTATCGATGAATAATTTGAAAGTAAGTGAAATGAGGAAGTCCTGGAACTGCGTATTTAAATGGAAAATGTCTATTTCTGAATATGTAAGATCTCTTTATAGGCTTGCATCTCTATAGACAGTCAATCCTCACCCCCACCCCAAAAACCCCGACAACTCACCATATGTTCAGCAACCACAGCGTCCTATGTGCAGTTAGCTTTCTAAATCCAAGCCGAGGATTTAAAGGAGAACAAATCAACCTTAAGAGACTCTCGTGACTGATTTAGAACCTCATCAAGAAATTCCTTGTGGGAGGGAGCAGCCGTGTCGGGTCATGGTTCAGGCTTGGTTTCCTGTGGCCAGATTCTCTCCGGCACCTCCTTCTGACATGGACATGTAGCCGTTCACTCGTCACCTGGGCTCATCACCTTCGAAAGCAGAATCTCCTTATGGTTTGGGGTTTTTTTTAGGATCATATGCTGACACTTCCCTTGAATGTGAACGGCTTCTAGATTTAGAAGCATCCTTTTTCTAGGGCTTCGTGACGCCCACAGAATCATGCTACTGGAACAGCATTGTGTGAAGGAGGGATAGAGCAGCTGTTATTTTATTCCAAGACAAGACCACAGAGTTGACTTTAAGTGGCGATGGACCCTTCAGCATGATGAGGAAGTAGCCACGGCAGACTCGAAAGGGCATAGGATAAAAAGCGGACCCAACCTGTTTTGTGTTGTGGACCTCTTGAATAGTCTGGGGAAACTTAGGGACCCTTCTCAGAATCATCTTTTTACATGCATAATATAAAATACATAGGATTACAAAGGAAACTAGTCATATAAAAGTAGTTAACAATAGTAAAAATCCTTTCCCAGATTCCAGGTGCTCTTATTCCTGTAGTCCAGATCAGAGCCCATCCATGCCTTGTTCCCCACAAGATTCTTGTCTATGCCTGCCTAATGGGCCTCCTTCCAGACCTCTTGATGTTGTATGCATGCCAGGAGAGCACAGAGGCCGTTCATCAGTCATCCGTCTCTCTTACTGCACAAGAGCCTACCTTCTTTCCATTCACACTTCTCTGTGATGACACCCTTCATGCTGTTTCTTTATAAAAGGCAAAACTTCTTTAAATCTTGAAAAAAAAAAGGTATTACATATTGTTGTCCCACACTCCATATACTCGGTGTTTCACCAGAGTTAATAGGAGAACTGAGGTCAGGAAGACAACATCGCGAGCTCTTAGACAGGCCGAGGACAATCATGGCCCCCAAATGTCTTTTCCAAGATAGGGGACACAAAATTGGAGCTAGAACTTATGCATATTGTTTGCATCTGAAAGATCTAGCTAATCCTTGTATAATTAACACTCATGTTTACTTAGATTATTACAGACCTGGATGACCTCTGAGGCCCTTTTGAGTTGTAAATCAAGAATCCCAAGATGTTCCCCTTTGTTTTCTAAAGGTAGTTATCTCCCAAACAGTTTCCAATACCATGAAAAATCTTTGAAAGGGAAAACAAATGTCTATGTATATGTATGTCTGTATATCCACGTATGCCTGTGAGCATACACTAAAAAACATGCCAATTGTAGGCCACACAAGTTTGGAGGGGAAATAGGGTGTACTTTTGAGCGAATCCAATCTATAAAAATAAGTATAATGCTGAAAGTGGAAACCAGCTCTCCTCATGGTTAGTTTCTTCACAAACATGCCTAGTTTGAAGTTCTTTTTTGTTCCTTTGGTAGATGGGAGCCCCTTGAAGGGAGGTGCCATTTTTAGTCTTTATCATTGTTCCTCCTGGGGACTCAACACAGTGCCTTGCACATAGCATACGATTAATAAATGTCTGTGGAATGGAATCGTTGAATTATAAGAGCAACAACAATCGCTGCTCTTTCCAGTAATCAAAAATTATAAAATGGGTGGTCTAAAAAAGGCCATCACAGAGAGAGGTGTAGATTTCCTTAATCTAGGCACCCGCTCAAGAGCCAAACACACGACACAAGTCTTCAGGTATTTTTAACTTTGGCTATAGTTTTCATTGAGTTTCCAAGAATATATGAGAGGGGCGTGTTTATGTGTCAAAATGCCAGCATCCAGAAAGAACAATGGACAAATTTGTGAATCAACTCTTTGTTCACATGTCGATTATAAAAGGAAATCATTTGGGGGAGTCAGTTTCATTTAGGAAAGCAAATGCCCAAAATGAAAATTTGTCTCCTATAAGACTAAATATCACTAGTGAATTTATATGGATTTTCCATGGCTTATTTGAACATGGCCAGAACAGTTCAGTTTTCCATTCCACTCGCCTTTAAGGTGAGGCATTCTCCCACTTTGGGCCCCCAACCATGATCATAAGGACATGTTTTTAATGATAATGAATGCTTTCTGAGGCAACATCACATCCAGTTTCACAAACATCCATTATCCACGTTTACAAAATGTATCCAGGTCATGTGAAATGGATCCTGCCATTAGAATTATCAAATTGACCCCTTTCTTGTAAAGTTTTCCCATGGACTTGACCTTCTGGTGATTTTGATGCAGAAGCTGGACCAAAAAGAAGAAATCATCAACAGAAAGGACAGAAATGAAATCTTTATGGTCCAGATGAATGCAGTGAATGTTGTTGGCACCAGCACAAAATTAAACAGTTTCTCGCTACATACATGGAGTCACTGTCATAAAGGAGCATATTAGAGATTTAACGGGCCCTGGCCATGCCCATCCATAGCCTGGGTGCTTCCAGATTGCATAGCCTCAGATGGGGTGGGGTGGGCATAGCAGCAGAGTCCCCTTGACTTCTCTCTCTACTATGATTCACTCAGCTGGGCAGCTGCTCTTCTGAGGGGCTTTCCTCCCCTCCAGGGAAGAATCCCTAGAGGACAGCCATCATAAGATCACAGAGTTAAGGCAGGAAGGGACCTTGGAGCCTTCTAGTCCAACCCCTTCATGTTACAAATGAGGAAAATAGACCCAGAGAGGTTGTGTCTTACCCAAGGTCACACAGCCAGTTAGTGGCATAGGAGGGGATTCCCAAACCATGACACATTCTACTGAAGTACACTGCTATCCCCCTCCTCTCTTTGCTCCTCTGGGTCAACTTCTATGAAAAGGAATGCTTAGGTAGACCCATCCCCCTCCTCCTCTTACTAGACGTTTTCTAGAGAAGAGATGGGAAGACTATGAGGGATGGAAACAGCTCCACAGGACTCATTTTTCTTTGGTTCCCAGGGGGCTACAAAACAGCAGGTGAGAGAAGAGGCAGGGATGGCATTTATCACCAGTGTGTCTCTGGGTTTCTCATTGATCAGTGATACGGAAACAGTAAGAATGCCATTTCTAATGACCAGCTCCCTCTCTGATAATTGCGTTTGCCTCGTTATCCAGGCTGAAAACTTGGCTCATGGCAATCCCAGGTCCTAGGCTTGGCCTTGAGTCTCACATCTTGACCAAACATAGGAGTCACTGATTTGTTTTCTATGGCAAAATAAAAATGGAAATTCCAAACTTCATCCCCAACCCATCCCTGCAAATAGTGGACCCATCATCTCTTTAAAGAAAAGATTTGGAAGGGGCTTTAGTGAATTGTATGAACTTCTCCACTTGTAGGAATCATGATATAAGCTTTTCAAACAGCTATACTTATAAGGAGAGGTTTGGACTTTTTGGTTTTCAGCTTTTCATAAAAACAGTCAAAAGAAATACCATCTAGTAGCTTTCAAGGAGAATGTTTAATGTATGGTTAGGCGTATTTGCCAAACTCTATTTTTGTTTATTTGAGTGATGAATCATAGGAATGTAGATTTGAGGGTGAAATGTATGGGTCTACAGAGAGAGAAAGGGTCTTTCCTGTGGCCCCAGAAGCAGTTAGTACCAGGAATCAGGGTTCATCCCCAAGTCCTTTGGATCCAGTTCTTTCAGAACCTTTGCCTTGTTTCCTCTCATTACCAAGACACATTTTGAAGAAATAAACAAGAGCTGCTATTTGTATGAGACTTCTATTTTCTTTTTTCTTTCTTTTTTAAATTGAAAGCATGGTGTAGTAGAACTGAATTCGAGTTCTGGCTTTGCTGTTGGCCAGGTGGCCCTGTGCAAGGCACTTCTGGGTCTCAGTTTCCTTATTTGCAAAATGTCAGGGTTGAATTAGATGATCTTAAAAGTCTATCACAGTTTTGTGATTGCACATTTTAGGCCCTTTTCTGGACTTCCTCCATGCACAGGACAAATGCTTATTAAAGTATCCATCATTTATTTTGATTATACAAAATGAGAGAGCCAGAGGTGAGATAGTGTCAGGAAGACAATCCTTTGGAGGACTGAAGATCAAGAAGGAAGATTAAGCCCTTTCCTGACATTCCCGGTCAGATTAAAAGTAACTCAACCTCTGAGTGCCCTCAGAGAACTCTCTAAGACTATAAATGGCAAAGCAATTATGGATCTGCATTGGTGGAGGAAGCGTCCTCACTGGGAATTCCCTAGACTGTTGAAATCATAGGACTGGACAAAAATATTAATGTAAAACAGACATGGAAACTAACTAGTAGTAGGAAAATTACCTGAAATATGCCAAAGTGAGTGACCTACCCTTGGCATCTTGAGTTTCTTTATATTAGCTAAGGAGACCCAATGCTTTTCTTGATGAAGACATTTTAGCTTCAACGTATGAATGTCTGAGAAATAAGTTTTAGCATAGGGTCTAGTACACAGTAGGCACTTAATAAATGCTTAATTGAACTGAATTTTCTCATCTTCATGCACAATGGAACAGGGCCTGTCATTGGTCAAGTATGGAAGTAATTTGCAAGAATGCATTTTCAAGCTGTCCAAGGAATATTTCACTTCCCATAGGGCCATGAAGTAAAGAGAGGTGACAACCATAGAGGGTCTCTCCCTTCCTACCCCCTTTAAGAATAGTTGGCAATTACTATTTAAGTCCAGGATAATCATTTGCCCTTCTCAAAACTTCCTCTGCGATCTTTGATTTCTTTCCAATTTTGCATCCTAGGAATGTAACTAAATAATGCCTGTCTTTCCTTTGGAAACCATTCTGATTTTCCTCCCAGGCCTCTTCTGTCAGATCCACAACAGTTGAGCTTCTTTACCAACTGCCTAGTCGATAGACACATTCACTGTCCCAGTCACAGTCATGTAGCCAGCTGACCCCTAAGGGTATCTAAAGCATTTTCATGAAAGTAACAGAAAGGTAGCCAGCTTTGGAGTGAGAAGGGTTAGACGTGAATCCTAGCAGTCACTTAGAAGTTCATCCTCATCTAAATCATGAGGAGGTTGGTGTAGCCAGCCTCCAAGGTCTTCCATTCATTAGGCTGTAAGGTCCTTGAGGGCATGGACTTAGCAGGTTCTTTTATCTCCACATCCACATGCTCTTACATGTCATTTTATGCCAATGCCTGGCATGTAGCCAGCACTTAATAAGTGCTTTTTGAATTGCCAGAAGTATATTACCCAATCCCTTTCCCAATTGATTCATAGTGCCAGTATTTGGAATTGAAGATCATTTTCATCAGGACCAGAAATTCTTCATCATTATAACCAAATCAGAGTAAATTCAAAGAAAATCAAAATCTTTTCTGGTTTGATCATATCTCAGAGTAGATGGAGCCCAATTTTAGAAGAAATTAGACATCATACATCCTTGGGCAATGGAAGCAATCTCAAAACATTGTAATATCTTCCAAAGGCCAATTTTCTAATATTCGATAGTTGAGATTTCACAATCAAGAAGAATCTTTAGCATTTTTTTTGTTCATAAGAATGAGAACAGATTATTATTATTTTTGGTCTCTGAACTTTAAATACTTGAATTGATAGTCTATTGTAGGTCAGCCTTTTCAGGGCCATCAGCCTGTGTTCAGGGTAGGAAGTTGCACATCTCTGTGCCTGAGACTTTCCCACAAAGGCTCTCTGACACGTTGGACAGTGCGTCAAAAGCCAGGTTGGCCAGGAGAACAATGATAAAACCTCGGGGCAACCTCATTTCTCCTGTTACTCGTCAAAGGGTTTTATAATGACTATTCTACATTTGTCTCTAAGAGACAATTTGAAAAAGCAAAACCGACGTGTCAATACGCCATTGCGTTCACTGTAGCCCATCACAGAGTGGATGGCAGTGCTTGGTTCCACCATGGTAGGGAACTCTGGCCCTTCCTTTCCCATGTGTATTCCAGTTAGCTGTAGAGGTGTCCCACCTGATCCCTGTGTCTGTGCAATTTCAGATCCTGTATTATTGTATCCAAAATAATGGACTACTGAAATTTCAGCCTCAATGATATGATTCCAATGAAAATAAACCCATTAAAGTTACCTGACTTTACATATGGACTCCTCTGCGTTTCTTTTGTTCATATTGTTCAAGGCTGCAGTGCCTGAGTGAAGCTACAGTGCTGTGGGAATTACTTGAGACAAAGAAAATGTCTTAGATTTAATGACATCCAAAAAACTTTACAACCTTTTTACACTTTAAAAAATTTTAATATACAGGCTGGCCTTCATTCACTTTAAAAATCACTTGTTTTATATAATTTGGCATTGAGTTCACAAGATTTTGAGACATGTTCTTTAATTCTTCATGACAAAACCATACATTCCAGATATTAAATGTTTTTGAAGAAGTCCATATTTTTCTAAGTCTAGAATTGGTAATAGCCCATAGATCTTCAGTGAAGTTCAAATCAGATGAGTTTTCGGGCCTTTGAAGCCTGTTTATCTCAGTCACTGTAATAAATTGCTTAACTTTTCATGACACGTGCTGCTACGTAAGCATCATCTTGCAGTATTCCGTCTCTAATTGAGAATCTCTACAATTCTAGAACAATTTTATTTCCCAGCAAATCAATATATTTATCAGATTTTATAATTTATTCAATGAAGAAGTCTTCCAAGATCAATGGAAGTTTAAAAAAAAATCTTTTTTTTTAAATGGGAGATGAATGTTTTACTGTGTGATCAAAATGACAGATCTTACAGACTCACCCGGACTTCTTCTGACAAGACTTTGGGTATGTTCTTGAACTAAAAAGTGAGCTTAATCGGTACAATTACTTTTTTAAAACCTTTAGTCCTCTAGTCTTCCAGTTGACGTGCTCATGACAAGCCCTTTCTTTCTGTCCTATACTTCAGGGAAATCGTTAGCAGCCCCACTAGCTGGCAGGTCTCTCTCAAGGGCTCTGCTTGTTTTCTGAAGATTCAGAAGAAGGCTCTTCTGAAGTACTAGTTGGTGGTTCTTGGCATTGCTCTTGGTTTTTTATTACACTTACGTTTGCTTTTCAGAATGACTTATTTCATTACGGGCTTTAATGATGCTTGAAACCGTTAACTGCACCACACCAACAACCCCTGTAATATCTCTACCAGTCACTGCAGTGTACTCTTTAAGATCTACAACTTTTATACATTGTCTTTGAGTAAGAGCCATTCTTAAAAACCATTTAATTAAAAACTCAATAAAAGAGAGCGATGGAATATGTGCACTCAACTGACAAAGAACTCACTCAAGGTGGCAAAGCTAGGTCAATCCAGTTTCGTCTGCTCAGATCATCTGTTTTGAGGCTATCTGGGTAGATGATATTCAATTAATCAAATATTTACTGAGCACCTATTATGCACTAGGCATTTGAGAAGGAGTTGGTTATAAAAAAAATAAAATACAGCCACCATCTAATGAACCCTATAATCTATATTATGGTGGTGTCAACATCCAACAGCAATAGGGCCCTGTGGGCTCATAATGCCCTAGAAAACCACAATTAACATCTATATTGTATTCTATTTTTATTTATTTTTTTAAACATTTCCCAGTTACATTTTGATGTAGTCAGGGCAGCACCTGCCCTTCCCTGCTCCCATTTTGACATATCAGATCTAGGAGATTGAAAACCTAGAAAGAAATAATTAAGACTAGAGCCAAGCAATTGTAGAATTGTTAAAGAAAACATGAGGAGAGTCTAATTTAGAATGGCAATCAACCTTGCTCCAAGAGCTACTAAAATTAGGATAAGCATGCATTTAATAAAATAATGAGGTTACAGGTTGTGGCAGAGTGCAGGAAGTTCTGACTTTGAATACTGCTTCTGACACCTATTAGCCTGGCCATGCCTTGGATTGAGCTCTCAAGTGAGGGTCAAGGGTCCTTTGATGGAGGCATGTGCAAAGGTTTTCCCCTTTGCATCCTACGTAAGAATGCTAACTCAGATTCTATGTGGGGAAGGAAATAAAAGATCATACATAAAATGGAGGGAGGAGGCCTGTTATGAATATAGCTATGTATGGATGTGTCCATGCATGCATGCATATACATATATGCATATATATTACATATTAGATATATTTCCCCCATTGTAATCAATACTAATTCATTTGCATTCCCCAAAGAAAGGGTGGAAATTTCACTTACAGACTTCTAAAAAACAAACATATCCCACTGCCTGAGAGACAGCGTGATACAGAAGAAAAAGTCTAGATTTGGGGTTAGAGAACCTGGGTTTGAAACTCAGCTCTGACATTTCCTGCCTGTGTGGCTTTGGGCAAGTCACTTATGGTCTCTGGGCTTCATTTTCCTCCTCTCTAAATCAGGGGATGGGAGGAATCAGCCTTGGTAGCTTCTGAGGCCTTTTCTAATTCTAAAGCTCTGACCTTTCTACTCCACCTAAGAAAGGTCATCAGAAACCACAAGCCAGATGCTGTGAAGGAGTCACAGTTTAATGGCACTTAGAAGAACAATGGAAATGTGGACAATAAAAGGACTCCTTGGAACCCATGAGCAAACACGAAAACCTATGGAGGAGCTGCCCCTTTTAGCATCACTTGCCTGTCCCTCCAGGGAGATGTAGTGGGAGCAGAAAACACTCGGGCATCAGCAAAAGAAACTGAACCCGGCCACACAGTGCTCTCTGGCCCAGCAAGGGAAGGAGGACCTGGAGGTAGGACCTCATGGGGTAGGTGGCAGCAGCCACAGGGTGGGGCAGCAGCTGGCAGGGCTGGGAGGAGCCTCCTCATCGGAGAGAACTTCCTTAAGGAGGCCCTGGGGTCTGGGAGCACTGAAGGACCTGCACAGTCAGCTTTTCGGGCTTTGTGACCAATGGGTCACCTTAGCAAGTCCTTCCCCTTTGGGTGTCAGTTTGCTCATCTGTAAAGTGTGGGATTTGGTGTAGGTGCCCAAAGGTCCCATCTATTTCTGTGAGTAGGGGCTGGCCTCCGCTAGAGGAAATCTCAGTTGAGACCATGAGGAACCACGGAGAGTGAATTTCATGGACCCAGTGGTTTTGAAGGGTGTCGTAATTGAATCACAGAATCATAGGTTTAGAGCTGAGGGACCTTAGACCCATCAAATCCAGGGGTTCTTAATGGTTTGGGGGTCATGGACCACCCCCCCCCCAGCAGTCTGGTGAAGACTATGGGCCCTTTCCTTCTCAGAATGTTTTAAAATTAATAACATAAAACAGATAGGATTACAAAGGAAAATATATTGAAATAGTTACCAAAACACTTTTAACAAACAGGATCACAGGCCCCAGATTAAGAACCCTTGCCTAGCTGCTGTGAAGTCAAACCTAGGAGTCTTCCCACGGAGCCTGGCTGCCTCTCATGATTTGGAGGCAGTATAACATTGAATAGCGTGTGGATCTGGAGTCAGAAAGACTTGTGTTCCATTTCTGATGCTGACATTTCTTAGCCATGTTCTCTGAATCTGAGTTTTCTCATCAGCAAAATGGAATGATAACCTCACAAGGTTGTTGTGAGGCTCAAATTAAGTGTATACACCTGCTCAGAAAAGTTAAAGGTGTCTGTGCCTGTCCACTATCAGCCAATCAACAAACATTTACTGGGTGCCAGGCAACGGAGATATGAAGACAATGCTGAAACAGGCTGTGCTTTAAAATCCGCTAGCTCCCCCCAAAAGCCCTTCTCTGAGGCTGAGTTGGGACTGGCGCCACTCCTGCAATGAGAATCACAAGGCTAGCTTCTTCCTGGAACAGCAGTATCCCTGGCCTACCTGGCCACCTGAACTGATGCTCCTGGTTAGAGACAGAATTAATGTCTTCCCTCCCCATCCCCTGGGCTACCATGAACTGGCATGAACACTGTCCTGGCAGCTGCCCCTCAAAACCAGTGTACATGGGAGCAGCTGGAAACTGGCCCGACCCCAGCTCCCCTGGAAACACACAGGCTACAGTTCAATGAGCCCAGAGACCAGGCATTATTACACACACACACACAAGCCTGCCCCACCCCACACCCCCAGCCATTGGCATCGTTAAATTTATGGAGCCCTGATCCTTATTAGGCAAGTCAGAAAATACTCTCACCTCAGTGGTCCACACTATCCTGCTACATCCTCCCCACAGACAACATGGCAGTCTATTGGTGCTCCATCACCTCTTTGTTTAAAACTCATCAGTCTGAACTCCAAGGGGCTTTGGAACTTTTTGGGGACTGAGGGCGATGGAGGCCACACCCCAACACTGCTGCCCAGTGGCATCTGCTCCCTTGCACCCTTATGAGGGACAAGAAAGCTTTGTTATCTGCTACCCTGTGTGGCCCTGTCACGCTACATCCAAACCATTCCCTCCCAGTTCAGCTCTTGGGGCTCTGCACCTCACCCAGACCAGTACCCTTCATAGGAATAAACCTGACCAGTGCCCATCTTGTGGTAAGGTGCACTACCTTGGTGCCCGTGCCATCTTCCTCACCTAGCATGTCAAGCAATAGGGTTGTCTGTTCTCCAAATAGAGGATATTTTCCTCCCATGAGCTAGTTTGCATTTGGGGTGGGATCTTTTCCTGTACCACTGACATCACTGCCTTCCACCAGTGGGTCTCCTCATCACATGAGCACGAGGCTGAGGGCCGGAGGGGAAAACCTGGAGGTGAGGGGCTTCATCGGGGGATAGTTTCATTTTAGCCACTATATGGATGTTCTGAGCTTACAGGAAGGTATCCGTGCAGGTGAGTCTCAGCCAGGGATGTGCTGGAGCCAGCTCTCGCCAGGACCCAAACGTTACATTTTCAGAGTGAGCATTTACACCTTGAATATCTGCAAATACTACAAATGAGGCCTTGACTGATTGTTTTGTTGCTTATCTAAGACTGAAGAAAGTGATGGAGAAAATCTTACTGCAGATTAAACTTAAAAGTGTGTTGTGTCTTTTCGGAAAGCCAGTTGTTAAATGTTTACTAGCATCTCCCTGATGGTCTCAGCCCTTTCTCTCCACTGCCCCAACCAGGTGGCTCACCTAGTTATGAGTGAGTTTTCCCAGCTGGGGCATTGAAGTTGAGCTGGATGATTCAGTTCTAGAAAAGAGGGCAGAGGCCGAGCTGAGAAGCAAGGACTGCCCAAGCAGCCGGCTTGTTCCCATGCTGAAGCTTTTGTCCTCACAGATTGGCCCTGGGACAGTGATTCTGCAAAGTCACTTCTCAGAATCGTCATGAAGGTGGCTAACATTTCAATCCTTTCAGCAGCCAGAATCAGAAACTGGAGATCAACATCTCCCTTATGGCAGGGGGAAGAGAGGAAGTGTACAACTGCCTTTTATTAAGGTGCTGCTCTCTTCGAGCTAGGGGAACAGAGAAGCCTTGGGTCTGAGACGTCTGTCCCCTGAAGATTACCTTTTGGAGGCGTCCCACATCTCTTGGCTGGAGACTCGTCCCAGTCTCTTTCAGCAGTCTGGTGACTTCCCAAAGAATCAGTCGCAGCAGCAGCAGTGATAACAACAGTAACTAATAGGGACATTTAAGGTTTGAAAAGCACTTTCTATTCATTCTGTCATCTAAGCTGTGCAACAACCCTAGGAGGTAGGCAGGGCTGGACTTGAAGGATCATCTGGGTTCAAATCTTGCCTCAAATAGTGCTAAGAGCCACGTGACCCTGGAAAATGGGAATAAGAATGATAAGAGTACCTCCCTCACAGGGCTATTTTGAGAATCCAATCATATAACCTGTGTAACCTTCAGGAGGTTACACAAGAGCATGGGGGCCAGAGGCAAGGAGGGAATCTGAGGCCTTAAGACGTTCTGTCATCAGATAACCCCAAGCCCCCATCCCAAACCTGGTCAGTCCACACCCATGTGCAAACACTCTGGCCATGAGGTATAAAAATGAAAAGTGGTTAATAACAGTCAAGTGGGGCACCAAATCCAGGGCAATTCAGAAAGCAATGATGATCCTAGAGAACATATGATAAAATATACCTCACTCCTTCTGACAGAGGTAGAGGCCATTAGGTAAAGTGTTGTATACATTGGCAGATGTGGTCACTGATACTTCCTCATATTGTTTCTCATTGCCACAAAAGAATATTTAATCTGTAAATGAAAGGGGGAAAGAGAAGCTTTTCCCCCAGAAATGACAGATATAAAGACAAAGGGCATTAAAACAAGTCTTACAATGGCCATAGATCTCTGACATTCCAAACATGAAAGGAATTCCTTGGGAGTTCTCCACCCGATTTAGTTGATTCTAGTGAACTGCAAGAATCAGTGGCTTCTCTTCTTAAATTTGCCCTAATTGCAGCGAAAAGTACATTGGGAGTTTCAGTTTAAATCTGGAAGGCACCTTCGAGATAATGTAATTTAGTGGTTGCTATTTAATAGTTCACAAAACTCTTAAGAGTTTTGAGTTGATGGTCCAAGGGGGTCACACCAAAAAAAAAAAAACAAAAAACAAACCAAACCTGTAATGATATTTTAAGCAGTAAATAATTACCCAATTATGTTACAAATAATTATTTTTCCCTGTGATAACAAGCATGTGCATGTTTGAAGCGGCATGGGGTTTTTTTTTTGGTTTGTTTCGTTTTTTGCAGCTATTCAAAACCATCATGCTCAAGCTCGCAATGATTTTGGGGTCTATACAGCAATCCCATCAAACTGACTACTTCTGACCAAGCTCCTCGTGTTCTTGCAGTTTCTCAACCTGTCATCAAATTGTTTCCAAATCTCCACAAGGGTTTAACATAGGAACTAAAACTGATTCTCAGGTCTATCTCTTTAAAGATATATATACCTTTACATACATATATATTATTGTATATGCACACTATACATATGTGTATGTATGTATGTATATGAACTAACCTCAGTAAGGAAAGACTCTTCCAGTGCCATGCAGGCCACACTCAATACAGAAACTGTATTAAATGCCTGACCAGTTCATTTGAAAATCTGACAGATAAGAGACTATTAACATGAGTAGAGGATAAATCTAAATTGGAAAACAGATTTAAAACTGAAAAGAGAGGCCATATAAGGTTTTTTAATACATATATCTAGATAGATTGATCGATAGATACAGAAGTCACATACACACACACACACACACACACACACACCACCTCCCCTTTCTCTACTTCAAATTTCCTCACTTGTAAAATGACAAGCTTGAATCCATCAAGAATTGAAATGCTTACTATGTTCCACATCCCGTGTTAAGTACTGGGGATACAAAGAAAAGGCAATCCCAGACCCTGCCCTCAAGGAGCGCACATTCTAGTGAGGAAGACAACATGAGTGTAAATAGGCGTACCTACCAGATCCATACACTGTAGATGGAAGGTAGCCCTTAGAGGGTTGGATCAAAAATTCTGTGACGACCTCAGGATTCATTCACCCGAGGCCCAAAGGACCCCCAAAGCGAAACTTTTATGTTAACTTTCAGTGCTACACCTCCTCCCTTCTGGAATTTGCTTTAGCCTTGACTTAAAATCGTAGGGGTGGGGCAGGTAGGGGGTCATGATTATCATTGGCCTTATTAGCAGAATAACATCCTTTGTCCCAGTGTCTTCCCAAACCTCCTCAGAAGCAAGGGACATTACCTTATGCAAAAGCCATTAGGCTACCTCCCAGGGAGCACTGGGGCACATTATGTAAATTGAAAAACACACACACACAGACACAGACACACACACACACACACAAACACACACACACACACACACACGCAAACACAATTCCAAACAAAACCCACATGGGTTACTCAAGCACACCAACCGAAGCTGACAGAACCTCATTTAAAACATCTCCTTAGGTAATAAAAGTTAATCTTTATATTTAAAATCAATTTTAAATGGAGACCTATGGCTCCAGTGTACAGAGGATGATTTTTTTTTAAACTAGGAAACAGGATCATCATTTGGGAGCTGGAATGGATCTTAGAGGCCATCTCTTCTAACCCCCTTGCTTTATGCATGAAGATACTGAGGCCCAGAGAGGTTGTGCCCAGCCCAAGGTCACACAGACAACAGGTGGCAGAGCTGGATTCCAATTCAGGCCCTGTGACTACACTCAGCAGTCATTCCATTTAGTCACACCGCCTCCCTCCAGATCACTGCTTTTTAGATTGCTCAGGTATGGTGAACACTTCATTTTGCACTGCATTTGCAAGCAGTAACAAGGGTTTCTGGGCTTTGTGGTCCACAAAGACGTCTTGGGGGGGTTTCCCTGGATATGGACTCCGGGGTCTCCGGCAACAACCAGGGAAGGAGATTTAATCAATTATGCTTGTATTTAATTAGAGGGAGCCTCACAAACATTTGTGTTGGTGTGTTCAGGGTTGATTTGCTTTTTCCTTGCAAATCTGGGAAGGGACAAATGCAGGGAAGTCTACTAGTGAAGGAGCGCTTAACAGCAACGGAAATTCGGGGACAGGTTCTGGGAGCATGGATTATGCACTTACTGTGTGCTGGGGGCTGTGCCAAGCACCAGAGACACAAAGGAAGTGAAAACCAGGGCCTGCCCTCCAGAAGCCCACCCCCTCATGGAGAGACCATGTGCAGGGGACTGGGCACACAGAAGCTAGATGCGAAGGAGATGGGAGCCAGTCTGAGGGAAAGTCATCAGCAGCAGCGGGGTTGGAGAGAAGCCTCTTGAAGAAAGTGGATTCTGGGTCAAGTTCTCAGGGAATCCAGGAGACAGGGGTGGAAAGGGGAAACACCCCCCACAGGGGACACTCCACACAAAGGAACTGAAACAAGATGCAAGTTCGTGGAATGAGTAAGCCAGTGTAGACAGGATGTCAAGGCTAAGAATTCTGGCCCCGTACAGGAGGTGTCAGGTTGTAAAGAGCTTTAAATTTGATCCTGCAGGTGATAGGAAGCCAAACAATGAGCAGAGGGGCTTGACTCTGGGAGAACTGTGTGTGTATTTGCTCTTGATACATTTTAAAGCCAATGTTCCTTTTGCTCACTGGTGGTAGGTGATTAAAAGGAACTGGGGTTGTGGTTACTGGCATCAAAGAGTGGGAGATGGGGACACAGCCAGGTGGGGCTTGAGCAGACACAGAAAACACCCCCAAACCCTCAGGGTACCCTAGAACTGTGAGAGGAAGATGTGGCCTGCCTGGCTAGGAGAGGGAGCCAAACAAAGCGCACTTCCTATGAGAGTGAATAGGGAGGGTGATGCGGTCAGACCTAAGCTTCAGGAAAATCATGATGGCAGCTGAGTGAGAAACACACTGACATGGGGAGGGACCCTATAGGAAGGGTCCAGGCTGAGGTGACAGAGGCATGCACAGAATTGAGGATGACCCACGGTCATGAGCCTGGGTCACTGGGAGGATTCTGGTATCTTCAACAGTAACAGGCAAGTTAGGAAGACAGGAGGTTTTGGGGGGGGGGGAATGATAATGAATTCTGTTTTAAACTTGGTGAGCGTGCCATACCTAAGGGACTTCCAATTCAAAATGTCCAGCAGGCAGTGGGTGATTAAGACTAAAGCTGGATAAACTGATCTGGGAATCATCTGCATAGAGACAATAACTGAATCCATGAAGAGAGCATACAAGTGAATGGGCGGCCCAAAGTCTGGGCCTTGAGGGACACCCACAGTCACCTGCCATAAAATGGAGAACCCACAAAGGGGACCGCAGGAGTGGTCACATCAGTAGAACCAGGAAAGTGGGGTCATGAGGACAGGGATCATCTGGTTCTCTATCATGTAGCCCCAAGTGGAGAATTCTTCTCTTCCACTTTTTCCTCTCCTCCCCTACCCATGCAGCTTCCCCACCCCACCCAAACCCTATCTTATGGGACCATAAAGGTGACAGGGATCTCAAAGACCAACCTTATTTTATAGATAAGGAAACTAAGGTCTAGAAAAGACTTTCCCCAAATCATATATCCTTAATTAAAAATTAATTGAATGATTAATTGATAAATAACCAATATCAGAATTGACATTTGAACCCAGATTCTATGACTCCAAGCTGTCTTCTTTCAACTGTAACACCTCTTTCCTTTTTAGTCCTCTCCCCATCTCCTATTATCTGCCCTCCTGCTCCCAAGACCCTTCCATTAAAGGCCTACATCATTCTCTCTTCTCCCTTTTAGGGATCCTTTGGATGCTCCTCCAGTGCCTGGCTTTCCACTCCCCCTGCTTTTCTCTGGGGCAGGCTGGACGACACCATCTGTCTTGGATTTTCATCCAAGATTCAGTAATTATATGTGGGAGGGGTGAGAGCAGGTGTGCTCAGTGAAACACCTAAGGGAATGATCATTACCGTGTAGACCCTTAGCAACAGCTTCAAATCCAGCTCCTCCCATTCCAAAGTCAGTCTTGATTGTTGAGCATCATTTTTCCTCTCACAGAATCTAACCTGTGTTGTGATTTGAGAAGCTGTATTCACAGTAGCCTCCTACACATGTTTACTTCTTACCCTCTCATGAAGCAGACAGCGTTTTCCAAGCACACATAAATAGGAAGAAAGGTCAGTGAGTTGGTCTATACCAAGTGTGACAGGGAATGATAATGTCATAGGTACTTACAAGCAGTCCCCAACAGTGTCTTCCTGAGTTATTTTTCCTACAGTGACCTTGAGTACCATAAAGCCAATGTCCACACAGCCTTTGGAACAATAAACACCTTAACTCAGTATCGTTTCACCTCTGAGCCTCAGTTTACCCATCTGCAAAAAGAGAACAATGCCTGCCCTTCCTACCAACCTCCATTGGGATTGTCTGAAGAAACAACATAGAGGGAAGCTGGTTGTGGACCGTATGCAGGCTTGGAATACAGGTTCTCCATATCCAGAATACACTCCCTTGTCCACCTTGACCCCTTTCAGACCACCTCTACTCTGTAGAGATCCTCTATGTCCCTAATTATTTATATCTTGTCTCCATCATTTGAATGTAAGTTCATGAGAGCAGGGATTGCTTTGTGCCAATTTTATTTTCACCCCCAGCACTTAGCATAGTACCTGGAACACAGTAAGCACTTAAAAAAATGTTTGTTGACTAACAAGTCAATTCTGAGACCTCGATGAATGTGATTTCAGCAGGGTATAACCCCTAAGAACCAGGTGATGGTGAAACTCCAGTGTGGCAAGAATGTGTTTTGATTGGTTTTTGTATCTTTGGGACAAGCGCTAAAAATCTTGGAAGATCACTGTTTTCAATGTTACATTTCAGAAGCGAGTGTTCTCCCTGGCATCCTTGGAAGATTTGGCTTAAATGACTCAGTATAGGAGGCCCATCCTGAGCCCCACAGCTGCTGGGCCCTCCCCACAGAGAGCAGATTGCCTATAGTTGGTGTTGAATTTTAATTACTACAGGTGTGCTGTTCCCACCCGCTGGTTACAGGCAAAGTCTGTTTCATTTGCAGGTGTTAAGATATATGTCTTTGCATCCTTATTACCTAACAGTGCCTGGGACACAGTGGGTGCTTAATAAAAGGAACAGAATACAAACATAAAGAATGAGCATGGGTGTTAGCAACTGGGTAGTTTGATGGGGAATTTAGTCCCTGTGCCTCTGGGAGAGGAGCCTTGGGACCCCTGCACAGGGAGAGCCTGACACCCTGACCTCAGCTCACTTCGGAGCTCTCTCTTTCCCACCCCAGGGAGGAGCAAGTGACACTTGACAGAAGGATTGTGTTGTAGTGTAGCCAACATTCTCCTTTCTCAGAGGGAGGGAGGGAGGCAGGAAGGAAGGAAGGGAGGAAGGCAGGAGTGGAGGGAGGGAAGGAGAACATTACAAAAATAATTCTCAAATATAGAGAAAACAGTCTACCAAACTCCTTTTAGGAAGCTATATAGAGCTAGTACCCAACTCGGGCTAGACAAAGCAGAGAAATTATAGATTAATTTCTCTAATGAATACTGATGAAAATACAACCTTAGCAAAACGATTAGACCTGTCACCCTCCCTTCACCCTCTTCCTCCTCCCCAATATAATTACTCATTATAACCAATTTAGATTCTTATCAGTGAAATACTTTCAGAGTACTAAAAACAATTAGCCTCATCAACAATATAAACAACAAAAACAGAGGGATGCGCTCCTCTGACCGAAGAACCAGTCAGTCATTGCTGTGTTTTATGCTGTGGTTTCAGAAAGCTTAACTCCCATTCTCCACCACCACCTTCTTAGCCAGCTAATACTTAACTGTTGATATCCTATTTTCTCATATAAGATTCTTACCTTAAGCAGGCAATAATATGTCTTTTAGTCTCCTATCCAGAGCTTCATAACCTGTAGAAATTCTTTAGGAACAAGAAAACATAGCCTTTTAAAATTTTTTATCAGTCATTTCAAACCCTTCTCCACCCCATGGATTCAGCCCTCCCTTGTCAAGAAGGAAGGAAGGACATCAGCATTTATTAAGCTCCTACTATGTGTCAGGAAGCAAAATAATTAAGCCAAAATACTGACTACAGAGACCATATCTGACAATATGTGCATTTTGTCTAGTTCTGCCTCTAAGGGTAGGATGCTTTTCGTTATCTGATCAAGCACTTTAGAAATACCCATTTATCATTAGTTCATCTGCCTATTAACACTTTTTACTAAAGCAAGTGACTTGTCTATTTGCAAAAACTTTGTTAGCTCTTTCTAGTTGCCCTTTGTATATGAAAGTAATAAAACTTTATTTCTTTTAAAATAAAACAAACAAAACAACACAAAATAACATTTCCAAAAACAAGACATATAATTCGGGTCTTTCTTCATCAGCACCTGTACATAGGAGCAAATGTTTTCTGAAGTCCAAATCTGCCCAGCCTTCAATATGTTATAACACTTGATGAGCATTTACTGAGCCCTTAGCTTGGGCCAGGCACCATACTAGGCTGTGGAGATGCAAGGAGAGAAAGGAAACCATGCCTGCCCTCAAGGTGTTCACGTTCTCTGGCCCCAAAGGGTTATTCTACAGTCATTCATCTCTGTCATTAAAGTGTACACCATGAAGTGGTGGTTGAGAAGCATTCCAACCCAAAAAGGGCACCAAATCTATGCAGAATTTAAATGTAAAAACCTGAGTTAAACCCCATGTTTTTTTACTACCATTATAATAGCAGATGATCAAAATAATGACCCAGTGGACACCAAGAGTTCAAATGTCTTCTGGCTTGGGGTAAATCATTTAAATCTCCCTGGGACTCCATATTCTCATATGCAAAATTAGAGGGTGGTATAGGATTCTATAAACTATTCAAATTGAACCCTAACCATAATTCTTTTCAATGACACAGATTGCAATTCACCCACGCCTGCCCCTCCTAAGTCTGGCCAAAATAATGCCAGCACTAAGAGGCCAGCCTACAGGTGATGTGCTGCCCCATAAGCTAGCTTGATCTTTGGAAAATCAACTTGGTCTACAGGGGCCATACTGAAAGCCTTTTGTATGAAGAAAAAATTAAACTATATTCAGTACAATATTAGTGTTAAGTGTATTACAACGCTGAAAATGGTTAATCCATACATCACATCTCTGGCAAGACTCTTCTTTAATCTTCATTATCAAGTTGGTTTTTTCCCAAAAAACCCCTCATTTTTACCAGTAGTCCTGAATAACCTGAATAAATGAGTCTACTATAAATAAAAGAGTTGTATTAAGTCCTTACTGGTAAAATTTTCCTGTGACGTTAAAATCTTTAGGCCTTTTTTGTATAATTGGCAAAATCTACCATTTTCCTTCTAAGGAGATATTTTTTTAGTATTCATCTCTGTCTCTCTCTCTCTCTCTGTCTCTCTCTCAACGCCCCCCACCCCCAACAAGTACCACAAAAGATCTCTCCTCTACTGCCGACCTCAAAAGCAAATACACAGGAATACGCAAAATGAGACAGGAAGCAGCCACTTTGAGGAGGGGTGGGATCTGAATGAGTCACAGTGAAGTGGGCACCAGGAGCAACACTGCCTTTGAAAGGACTCTCCCAGTCCAACCTCATGGGCTTTCTGCAAAGTCCCTGACTTGGTCAGAGCAGAATGGAGGGTCAGCATCTGCTTTCCTTTTGCATGAGCTGCCAATACTGGATTAGTTCCTTGGGAGAATAGCTGTGGGCCGCAATCAAGCGCTTGAATTTGCAGGTATTAAATCTAATCCGGTACAAAAAAAAGAGGTCATTGGACTTGGGAAGATGAATGTCCACTTTTAAGATGCTCAGGATGATCCCAACATAAACATCTTCAAATCTGATGGGCTTGACGTGTGCCATCATTTCATAAATTTGGAGAACCAAGTCTCTGGATAGCACGTAACCCAAGCCACTGCAGTACGGTGGAAATACCCTAAAAGGATACTCCTGGTAGGAAATATAGGTTTTTTTGAAAAATTCTCTATTGGAAATATTCTCTATGAGAGGGTAGCCCATGAAAAAGTTCTCAGACTGGTTGTACGTCAAAAGATATTTCACTAAGTTTCCAGTGTTAATAAAAACATCAGAATCTGCCTTCATCACGTATTTGGCTGTAGGGCAAAACTCTGTAACCCACCTGAACGCCATTATTGTCTTTAAGGTCAGGTTATAGTACGTGTCTATGAAGTCTTGGCGGATTATGTCACCATAAAGGGCGCTTTCATCTTGTACAGATAAGGCCAACACGTTATCTGCTGGCTCCACTCGGTGGCCTAATAAAAAGTATGTTAGGACTTCTTGTCCCCACCAAGACTTCTTTGTGCCCCAAGTAACCCGAATGGCCTGTCTGGCTTTCACATCTTCAGGGCGTGAGGTCACCAAGATGACAAGGAAAGGGTCCTGCTCCAAGCAAGTCACCCGCTCTCGGAGCGTAAAGGCAAATTCTGAGCGGTTAATGGGCTCATACTCATAGAAATACATCCAGTTGAGGTTCTCAATCACAGTGTAGGAGGGGAGGTTGAGGTACCACAGCATGGTGACCATGAGGAAGCAGAGTAGCCAAAGGCTCCATCTCAGGCATCTCACAGACATTCTGTGCCGTTGGGTGGTCAAAGGGGAGGCTGGAGTTGGAGGTTTTGGGGGCTTGTAAAGGAGAGCCCCAAAATCTGAAAAAAACCAAGGATGCCTAGATGAGTACTTTCCCATCCAAGGGGTCCCTTTTCAAATGGTTTGTGATATACACAGTCTGGCTGCCTGCAAACTAATACCAACATATGGAAATGCGTTTGGCCTTGCCATTTCCTCATTCCTCTCCAGGCTGACCTTGGGACTTACTACCATGACCCCAACCAGATTCCCACCCCACACCCTCCAGCTTCTTTTTATCCCATTCAGCTAAGAGAGCAGATTTCCTAATGGTCTTCCATTAGACTGTGAGCGCCTGGAGGGCATGTGAGTGAGTGCCTGGAGGGCAGAGACGCTCTTTTGCTTCCTTTCCTATCCCCAGCACATGATAAGTACTTAATAAATGTTTATTGATTAATGGATGGAAACAGGTTGTGTCCTTTGATGAAGGTTTTTATTAAAATGTAATTGGAAACTATTTAACCAAATAAATAAAAGCAGGACACAGATAATGTTAATTTGTGGTTTTCTGAGTCAGTACACAGCCCCCAGGGCCCCACCTTTCTATTGGAGTTTGACGCCTCTGGGCTAGATGACATCCAAAGACCCTTCCACTTCTACCAGGAGGCAAAGGAGTGAATGCACCAAAAAACGCCACCAGCAAAATCTGCATCTCACCTTGATGTGCTAGCTGCTGATTCAACATGCACTTAGGAAGCACCTACTATGTGCCAGGCCCTGGGCTAAGCACTGGGGGATACAGAGAAAGATAAACCAAAGCCTGCAAGAAGCATGCACTCTAACAAGAGACCACATGCAAACAAGATACAGGCAGGAGAAATTGGAGGTAACCAGCAGAAGAAGGCATTGTCATTGAGGGGAATGAGGGGGGCTTCCTGTATGGAGAAGGTGGGATTTTAGCCATGATATGAAGGAGGCCAGAGAGGTCAGGGGGCAGAGATGAGGAGGGAGGGCCCTTCAGAGGGGTGTGTGTGTGTGTGTGTGTGTGTGTGTGTGGAACGTGGGGGTGGGGGTGAGATGACCAAGAAAAATGCACCCTGGTCTTCCTGACCCCAAATCCACCCCATTCGACTTATTACTCAAAAAGACAGACTAAGAGGAACTCAAAAAGCCTGGTCTCCCAGCGCCCTAAGATTAGGCCAAGAGGAAGAAAACTTGAAACTCTGCTCCTATGGGTGACAAGAGATGGGCACTGAAGGGAGATAAGGACCTTACACTGGATGAGGCCTGAGGGGTTTGTGCTTGAAAAGGCTACTTATCCTTCTCTGGGAGAGAGGGAATTGGAACCCCAGGGGGCACTGGACATCTGGAAGAGTAGGAGAACATGGACACTGGGAGGAGGTCTCTAGGAAAATGTAAAAAAAAAATAAGAACCAATGAGAAACTCTAGATCTGTGGTGGGCTGCACAATCAGGAATGGTGGGGGAGGGTCTCTCCTAGGAGCCACCTGCAATAACTGGCATTATTCTGGGAGTGAGACCCAATGGAAACGGGGAATCCATGGGGCAAATTCTACAAGGCATTGGCAGAACTGCCTAGGGGGGAGAGCCTAGAATGGATACCGTGGAAGCTTTGATTCCCTGAAGTATACAGAGAAAAAAGAGAGACCAGATAATTACAGAGGCCACCAATCAGAGAATGAGGGTCTAGAGTGAACAGGAGGAGAATAGGAATAATGAAAAAAGGTGAGAAAAATCCTTTTTGGAAAGGAGCAAAAAAAAAAAAAAAGAAAGAAATTAAAAAAACCAAGGAACAGGACTAGCTGAAGGGGAGGAGAGGAAAGGTGATTTTATTAAAGAAGAAGAGGGAATGAGGGTGAGGGAAAAGAGTCAGTGGGAACAGGACCTTAAAGAAAGATTGAAATAAAAGGAAGGAACATAATACTGTCTTTACAGTAGAAGAGGGACCTGGAAATGGAAAAGCTTCTGCACAAACAACATTAGTGCATCTAGGATAAGAGGGGAAGTGATTGGATGGGAAGAAAAAAGAACCTTTGTATCAAACTTCTTTGGTAAAAGTTTGGTGTCCAAGATAAATAAACAATTAACAAATGTATCTAAAACTAATAGCCATTCCCCCCAAAATAAATGGTCAAAGAATATGAACAGTTCTCAAAAAAGAAAACAAAGAAACCCTAAACCACTGCACAATATTCACAACCACATGAAAAAGTGCCTCAAATCACTAATAATAAGGGAAATTAAAATCAAAACAACCCTCACCTCATACCCTGCAAATTGGCAAAAATGACCCCCCAAAGTAACAACAATCAATGTTGGAGGGGTTGTGGAAGGAAAGGCACACTAATACATTGTTGGTGGAGCTGTGAACTAGTGTGACTATTTTGGAAAGCAACTTGGCATTATGCAAATAAAGTAACTAAAATGTCCATATCTTTGAACTCAAGATTCCATTACTGGGCTTCTATCCCAATAAAGTCATTGATGAGAAAAAAAGTCTCTATATATTCAAATATACCCAAAATATTTTTGTGATATCTGAGAATTACAAACAAAATAGATGCCTATCAATTAGGGAATAGCTAAACAAACTGATATATAAATGCAACAGAATATTACTGTGCTATAAGAAATGATGTGTGGGATGGATACAAAGAAGCACAGAAAGACCTTTATGAACTGATGCAGAGTGAAGTGAGCAGAACCAGAACTATTTTTACAATGACCAGAACACTGTAAAGATGAACAACTTTGGAAGACTTCAGAACTCAGATAAGGGCAATGATCAAGCCCAGCTCCAAAGGCCTGAGGTTGAAGCCATGGTCAACATAGGGCTCTATTTTGTGTGATTATGCCATGATTCAATTGGAGGGAGAACTGAGAGGGCTACTGATAGTAATACAAAAAAGAAAAAATACCAATGGAGCATTTTTTTTAAATGCAGGGAAGAGTTCAGAAGGAAATGAAATAAGGTGAATAGCTTTAGGAATTCATGAGAAAAGTCAAGTTTCATTTGTTCATAAGTTCATGCTTTAAATGAAAAGATTTGCTAAGGAATGGTGGCTCAAAGCTTTTTAAAAGAAAACTATTTTTGTTGTTCAGTCATTTGCAGTCATGTCCAAAACCTTATGACGCCACATGGGGTTTTCTTGGCAAAGATGGAGTGGTTGGCCATTTCCTTCTCCAAGCTTATTTGATAGATAAGGAAACAGGGTTAAGTGACTTGCCCAAGGTCACACATCTAGTAAGTGTCTGAGGCCAGAGTTGAACTCAGGAAGATGAGTCTTCCTGAGTCCAAGGTCTATCCATGGTGCCATCTAGCTACCTCCAAAAGAAAACTAAGAACACAGGTAAAAATAAAAGAGAATAGGTTCAGCTATGATTACAATAGAAAGAAGAAATTAAAGGCTCAATACAGAAAAATGAAATGAATCATTCAGTGAAAAATCAAATACTTGAAATCTATTTTGTTGTAAGTAGCATTTGAAAAGAATTATAGTACCCATGATAATTTAAGCAAAATGTCATTCTAATAATTAAGAAAAAAAAGTAAGTGGTATGAGCATGCACTTTATTTTAAACACATTTTACTTGCTATCTTTTGTTTTTGCATTACCTACATTTCACAAAATATCTGTTCTAGGGAGCAATCCCTTATAAGAGGTGTGGGAAAACTTTTTGGCATTATACGAACCTAGCCTTGCCTGGCTGAGAAACCAGACCTGTTGCTTAGAGACTAGGTTTAATATTTAACTTGGGACCCCCAGTTTTGCTGTCCAGAAGCCCAGTCAGATCCAAAGATTGATGCCAGGAATGCAAAGTTTTCTCCCAATATACATCTCAAAGTAACCCATGTATGTTACTGTGCTGGCTAATCAGATATTGTTTCCTTGTTCCTTTCACTGAATCCTATCTAATGTGTAACTTACAGACACTGTTGGGGGGGAGCACCCCTTTTCTGGCTCTCCCCCTCTGCTGGGTAACTTAATAAATTTCTTCCTAAATTATTTCAGTTTTGGAACCTTTGTTTTCAGTTACAATACGGGAATAAGAAAAAGGGGGGAGGGGGCCAGTATGACAAAGTCCACCAAGCTATGGAAAGTGTCTGACATTCTGTGCCATGTTCCACTTTCATAATCTCCCAGATAGGTCAAATGTAATAGGTAGATTTTGTACTCTGCCCCACCTGGAGGGAAGGCTGGGTTAAATTCTGGGCCCCACAGTTAAGAAAAGGCTATGAGAAGTTGAGGAACACTCAGAGGAATATAGGATGGCCAGGGGCCTGAAAATCAGAACAGAAGGTTTTGGATCACATGGCATTTTCTAAAGCACGACATGTTTTTGATATGAAAAGGAAAAATGGATCAGCAGGCATACTTTTCTTCTCCTGGGATACAGAGTATACTTCTCATATTACTAGCCCAGGGAATGGGGATGGGGATGGGATCTTTGAGCATCATGCCATAATACTGTTATTGAGAGAAATGGCTATGCCATTTACATTAGCTCAGCGGTTTAAGACCTTGGGTCTAGGAACTCATCTCCCTGTGAACTGTGTTTCAAAAGAATTGGTTTCCTCTGTCATCCTATGTAGTTTCTTTTAAATAAATACAAATTTAAAAAAAATTTTAATCTAAAAAAAAATCTAGGTCCCCAAACCCCAAAATGTCTTACAATATATAAATGATACATATTGTGTGTGTGTAAAATTTTGTTGTTGATCCATTGGTCCTCTTTGAGAATGAAGGAACAACGGTAACAATAACATATTTTATTTTATGCATTAAAAAAATTATTCTGAGAGTGTACAGGCCGTGCCAGACTGTCCAAGACATAGAAAAGGCTCAGCCCCGCCCCTCCCCCCCCAACCCCGCATTAGCTGCTCTATGAATTTCGAAGAGTCTGGCTCCCAGCTCTTTTCAGCTAAATTTAAAAGTCCTTCACTTTCTTTTCTTTACAAAAGAAAAAAGATGAAAACAAACAGCGTTTGTGGTCCATTAGGAATGCCGGGCTTTTCGCATTACATTTCAATTAGCAACCATCAGTACTGGGTAATATGGGTCCAGTGAATGCATTACACAGAGAAGGCCAAGAAAAGTTTGTCGGGAATCAGGACTGGGGCTGTCATTTCATTGGTGGAGGGACTCAATCCCAGGTACCTAAACTTCTCTTCCCAATGCAGGTCAGCACCTTCTCTGCTGCCTCAGCCTCAGGAATGTCTAGACCAGAGGTATCCAAAACCTGGCCCACAACATTCCTCAACAGGGCCTGGGCCGCATTAAAATTTAATTGGGAAATATTTAACAAAATAAATTTTAAAACAAAACATAAATCATATTACATTTTAAATCAGTGATGATGAGGCCCACAGGGATGTACAGTGTGGTGGCCCCCATTCTATCTGAGCTTGACCCTGCTGAACCAGATCCCTGAGAGGGGTTAAGCCTGTCTCCTTGGCTGGCTCCCTACCCATGCTGTTATTCTCCCCCTAACAATGGTTTTAAATGACTTTAACTAAATCGAATTTCTCCATCATAGGAGATCTTTCCACTGGATCTAATCTGTACTATCCACATCACCAAAACGTGTTTGTTGGCCCAGATCTGAAGGCAGGTTTGTTCCATAAACACAGTGCTCCATGATTACTGACTGACTTGAAACAAGAACATCAGAGATAATCTCATCTGAGTTCCATTTTTCCAGATGAAGAAAAGGAGGCTGGGAAAATCAAAGGGATCTGCCCAAGGTCATGGGTTTTAGACCCATTCCAGGAAAAGGTAGGAGACCAGAACCTAGTCAGAAGTTATATGTGTGGCTCATCGTCCCAGTGAGATGGGACTGGAGAGAGGTCTTGAGAGTCAGAGGTCCTCGGTGTGAATCCTGCCTCAGTCACTACCTTTTAAACTTCAGGTCTATCTCAACCTCCTGGGCCTCAGTTTCCTCATCTGTAAAATGAAAGGGCAGGACTCAATGACCTCCAAGTTCCCTTCAAGCTCTAAAATCTTAACCTGATGAATAAATGCTTAAGATCCTACTATGTGCCAGGCACTGTGGAAGTACTGGGGATACAAAAAGAGGCCGATGATAGTCCCCGCACTCAAGGAGCTTATAATCTAATAAATATCAGTCATTATTACTATTTCCATGGAAAAATTATTCTACAAGCATATTTACTTGTGTTTTCTAATTTTTCTTTCAAACAAAGCAGTTGTTCTGGATATGATGTCCTCAAACAAAGCATCATGGATTAATAAAAATTTTTTTTAATTAAAAAATTGCGGCAGCTAGGTGGTGAAGTGGATAGAGCACTAACCCTGGAATAAGGAGAACCTGAGTTCAAATCCAGCCTCAGACACTTACTAGCTGTGTGACCCTAGGCAAGTCACTTGACCCTGATTGCTTCCCAAAAATATTTAAATTTTTTTTAAATTTAAAAAGCAAAAATAAAATGATGAAATCTAAGATGTTATGAGGGTAGGAAGACCTGGGTTTAGCATCCTGCCTCAAACACTTACTGGCTGTGTGGCCCTGGACAGGTCATTCAGCTTCAGTTTCTTCACCTGAGAAATGGGGCCCAAATAGTTGTATCACTTACTTCATGAGGTTGTTGTGAAGATCAAATAAGTTAATGTATGTAAAACATTTTGCAAACGTCAGATTGCTGTCTGTTACTCTTCTCATTCTAGATGGGTGACTTCTTTGGTGGAGGGAACTGCCTCTTCCCAATTTAGATCACTAACAAACGCTCTGCAGCTTAGCATTTTAGAGAGCTGCCTAGACCCTGAGATCAAATAGTCAGTATTTTGAATTTATTTGAATCAGTGTTTGACAGAGCTCAAGTCTCAACATTGTTTACTAACACAGTACCCGGCACATAGTCTGTGGGCCCTTCGTAAATAACTACGCCAAATAATTATGATTACCCATTGAACGAATCTTCTTGGTTGGGAAGAAACAAGTGGAAACTGTATTAATTTCAGTTACAAAATAACAAATTCTGTTTGTCGTCTTAGTAACACTGTTCCGAAGTTTTGATCTTGGCTTTTGGCAAGAGCATTTCAAACAGTAACTGAAAACTCTCGGGAAACACTTCATCTCATACACAATTGCTCAAGGTATCTGGCTTGACCATTACAGACCAATGACTCCTTTCTGCTGACTCAAAAGAATCAGGCCCCCTCCTCTAGGCTCCCGTACAGTGTGTCCATTTTAGGAAAGCTGGAGGAGCTAAGCTGGAAGGGTGGGGGGAACAGCTCACATTGTGTCAGATAACAAAAACAACTGACACTTTCTCAGAGGGTGCAGTTGGCAGCATAGCTAACAAGACTGTCAATAAGAAAGAACTTCTCCTTAAAAGAAAATCCCTCTTAAGCATTGTTGATTTTGCAGAGTGTGGTTTGGAAATCCCCCAAGATATTTTCAGCAGGTATACAAGGTCAAAATAATGTTCACAATAATACTAAGATGTCAATGGATATAACCCCATGTGAAGAAAAACTTTTAGGGGTGGGGGTGGGGAGTGGTGGTCCTCAATCATTTTTAAGAGTGTAAAGGGGTTACGTGGGCAGCTAGGTGGCACAGTGGATAGCAGTGCTGGGCCTGGAGTCAGGAACACATGGGTTCAGATCTGGCTTCACACACTCACTGGCTCTGTGACCCTGGGCAAGTCACTTAACCCTGTTTGCCTCAATTTCCCTCATCTGTAAAGTGAGCTGGAGAAGGCAATGGCAAACTACTCCAGTATCTTTGTCAAAAAAACCAAAACAACCCAACTGAAAGGACTGAATAACCACAAAGGAGTTCTGAAATTAAAAAAAAAAAGTTTGAGAAAGCCTAATTTAAAGTTCTCCATCCTCCCTGGCCAGCAAAGTCAGACGCCTGGGATTCTTCAGGTCAGTGCTATCAGAGAAAAGACAACTCAAGAACTTACCAATACTGTCTCAGACTGGGATAGAAGGAGGGCCTGGTGTTCTCGAGGGCTGGGCTAGGGCTAATTCCATCCTCATCTCCGAGGTCAAGGTCAGTCTCGAAATGCCATCCTTCACCAGACTACACTGGGAACAGAACACGGAGACATGGCACCAGGCTGGGGCTCCCTCCCTCCTTCGCCTAAGAGCCGACTCGAGATGGTCTGTGTAACTTTATCTTGGAAACACACTCCTCTTCCCCGCCCCCACTTAACCACATTCCGCTCCGTCAAGGACCAGGTTTTCACTCAGACTCCCCATATCTGGCTGTAGAAGCAGCGAAAAGTCAGTTATCGGGAAGCAGATTATTTCCAAATGCAAGCCCGGCCCTAGGCTCACTACCTGGGTGACCCTAGGCAAGTTAATTAGCATTCCAGTCATGCCTCAGTTTCTTCCTCTGTAAAAAGAGGAATTTGGACTGGATGAGCAGCACTTCCCCCCTCCCCCAAGTACATTTGTGATTCCGTTTCTTAGCAATGAAAGTGATTCCCAGCCCCTGGCTGGAAGACCAACCTTCCTGCAGACTCAGGGGTCCTGGAGAGGGAAGGGACCGATTCAGTCCTGGCTGGGGAGCCGGCTTTGTCCGCACGAGGGAGGCCTTTCTCTGGTTGTGGAAGCAACAGCGTTACCAGATGCCGGAGCAGAAACCCACAGGGCTCCCCAGCTAGCACGCTGCCCACGAACTAAAGGGGGAGGGGAAAGGGAGCAGGGACGATCCCAGTTCTAATCCTCGATCTTCTCCTAGGGTGACCTTGGGTGTGGGGGCACCAGATTGCCTTTAAGGCCCCCGCCATGCCTAAGTCTAACTTCCCGCCTGCAAGGAGACTCCGAAAACCCCACTGGGCACCCGCCCGGCAAGGGGAGGAAGGGGGAGCTCGGCGGAGCCCCCTCCCCCAGTGCTCTGCCAGTCTGGGGGGGGAGTAGTGTCTTCCCGTCCCTCTTGCCCCCTCCGTCCCCCCTCGAGTAGCGGGCCCCGCCCTACCTGTCCACCTGATCCATAGGGGCCCCTCTTTCCCTGTCCCGCCGCTCCCGCCCCTCGCACGGGAGATGAAGGCCGGGACTGGAAGCCAGGCCCACTCGGGACCTGGAGCCACCAGGACCCCAGCTTCTGCCCGGCCGGAGCTCCCGGCGTCCGTCCCTGCGGGCAGGACAGTGAGCTCAGCCGATCTCCCTTATCCGCCCCCTTACTCCTCTCTCTCCCCGGCCCTTCCGAGGGCGAGCGGAACGCCCCCCAGGTGGGGTGGGGTGCCTGGTCTTGGGCCTCCAGGCCCGAAGCCCGGGCAGGCGGGTCACTTACCCGAGGGACCCTCTGCTTCCACCTCAGCCGCGGGAGGTAGTGAGGCCCCCTCCGGGGCGGGGCGCTTGTGGGGCGGAGGGCGGAGGGCGGGGCCCGCGGGGGAGGGCGACTCCCTCCGTGAGCCGTCCTGAGTCCCGGCCCGGCCCTCACCCGAGTGGGAGCTCACGGAGGACTGCAGCCCACTAGCGGCCCCACTAGGGGCCTAGGCAGGGGCTGGAGAGGGGCAGGGGGCCTTCCTGCCTCGGTTTCCCTGCGGGGTCACCAGGAAGCCGGGCACTGCCGAGGCGGGTTCTGCAGCCCCGAAGGACGCCGCCTGTCCTGGAGGTGTGGCTGGGTCTCCAGCATCCAGACCTTTGCCTGACCCTATCTCTTCACGCCTCCCCTTGCCTTGGTCCACATCGCCTTGTCAATTTCATCCCCAGCACAGCCTCAGTGAAGGTGCCTCGTGTCACAGAAAGCTCACTACCCTGCCACGCGAGCCCTTGTCCTCGTAGAAGGCTTGGTAGGACGTGAGCACGGCCCCATGGACAGATACCTGGCACTGGATGGCGCTCTGGGTCTGGCGTCCAGACATTCACTAGCTGTGCGACCCTGGCAATTCACTTCACTTCTGCCTGCCTCGGTTTCCTGATCTGTAAAACGAAGATGACAGGAGCACCAACCTCCCAGGGTGTTTGGGAGGATACACTGAGGTAATGTAGACAAAGGGGTTTGCAGCCGTATAGTGATGTGTAAATGCCAGCTGTTAGGATGAAATATGCAAACCTGCTCACAGCCCAAGCTCCCCTGGACCAGTCCAAATCAAACATGTGACCTCAGAGTGAAGCAAAAATGACCTTTTATGAAAATAAAGTGCCAGGTGAGTCTGAGGAATCCAAATGAGCAGCAGCCTCTCCACTCACTGTTTCTCAAAATTACCTCTTTTCCTTCCCACCCTAGTCCTATCCTCCCCCAGGCCCCCAAGTCCGGGAAGGAAGTAGTTCAGGCTATAAAGAAACCCAATTCTGTGAAGCATGTTGATTGGCTTCCTTAGCATTGTCGGACAGGCCTTTTGGTTCCTAAACCTTCCTTAGTCCTGATTTCCACCCATTTTGCCAAGTCATTAATGAAAACAGTCTCTGGGCTGCTGCTGTCTTTTACAGATGGGTCCCCATGGTAGCATCCAAATGACCAACATGACCAAACCTCAGTTGAAGCCTAGAGCTCAGCTCAGTCATGTCCTCATTCTCACCTGGCTGTGCCATCTTGGGATTTTTCTGACTTCCCCACCAAGCCCAGGAAGCTCATTATTGGGATAACCTTATTATCCTGTAAGATCTAATCAGCCTTGGCATTTCACTTTATCATGCCCTCTGCCTCTGATTGGAGGCTGGGGCCATGAACTCCAAAACTCCATTTAAGGAGAGACCCCAACTCAACCATCTCCTGATTTCTCACCTACTACCTTGGGATTTCTCTAGCTGACTTCTCTAGCATGTCCCTACTTTGGGGACCTTCTCCTGCCACTGCTTTTTGCCTTCCCCCATTAGATTGTAAGCTCCATGAAGCAGGGATTGTCTTCCTTTCTTTTTTTTTCCCTGTATTTCTATCCCCAGGACTAAGCACAGCGCCTAGCATATGGTAGGCATTATTAACTCTGACCAAGTATAACCTTTAGGCTTGTGTATGGGAGTACTGAGATCAGAGTGGTCCCAGCTTAGTCACTCACACCTTCAACACTGAGTCTGTCCCAGTGTGGAAGCATATTAAAAAAAAAACGCCCTTCTAGTTTCTCTAGAAATAACAAGAAATAAATATTTCACCAGTCTAAAAATCTTTTCCAGTTTGAAAGTGTATAGAAGGCCAAGAAGAAAAGACCTTTGTTAGGAAGGTGGATTAAGGGTGGAAACCAGGAACATTTTTTGTCCAGGTGGAAGCCTGAACAAAGAGTCCCTCCACCCTGGCCAAGATCTTTGCTTGCCCCATCCTCTAAAGGCAGGACCCCACCCATGAGCAGTTCTCTCTTCTCTATTCTGAAAGTGTTGATCCGTTGAAGGAGGTCCCTTCATTACTCCTGGGGAAACAGGAGAGAGAAGGAAATCAAGAATTCAGTTGAGTAACTATGTTCAGTGACTATTGTCCTACTTGTAGAAACAGAATCGTTATCTGCCAAACTGTTCTTTAATAAGTTGGGATTCCACCCTCCCCCGCCCAGTTCAGGATTCCTAGAAATGCTCCTTCAAATAGAGGAATGATCAGGGGCATGTTCAAATGACAGCTTGGACATTTTGATCTCTAATCTAGAACATGTTTGGAAACTAGATGGTGTTAAATTAAATAAAACATAGTGTAGTTATGATGCAGGTTCTTAACATTTTTCTGTGTTTTTTCCCCTCATATGTTTGACCCTGTCCAATTGTTAAATTCTCTCTTTGGAGTAAGGGAAACAGAAAATTAGATTAGAAAAATAAATACACTCTTTAAAAATTATTCATGCCCTGTCAGGTTAGATTGGAGGAACTCAGGATGTTTAGCCTGGAAAGAGAAGACTTGGGGCTATGTTTATGTATTTGAAGGGTTGTATTTGGCACCAGAACTAGAAGAAATGAATGGGAAAGTTCAGAGAGGCAGATTTAGGCTCGATGTCAGAATCTGAACCAAAGTGGAAAGGACTGCCTTGGGGAGGAGAGGGGTTCTCCCTTACTGAAGGTCTCACTTCTCCCTTACTGAAGGTCTTACTTCTCCCTCACTGAAGGTCTTCAAGCAAAGGCTTGATGTGTCCTAGAGAGGATTCTTTTTCAGGTTGTTGTTGAGTCATTTTCACTTGTGTCCAACTCTGTGACCCCATTTGGGGTTTTCTTGGCAAAGATTCCGGAGTGTTTTGCCATTTCCTTCTCCAGCTCATTTTACAGATAAGGAAACTGAGGCAAACAGGGTTAAGTGTCTTGCCCAGGGTCACACATGAACTCAAGAAGATCAGTCTACCTGACCCCAGGCCTAGCCCTCTAGCTATTACCATGCCTAGCTGCCCCATGAGTTCACTAGATAGCCTTTAAAATTCCTTCCATCTTGAAGATTCCAGGATCCTGTAATTTGAGACATCAGAGGAGCCTGAAGTCTTTTGTGTCTAAAGGCTTTCAGTCTTCTGTGCAATTTCTAGTCTATCATAGGTACTTGATAAATATTCAAATCAAGCACTCAACCAGTGATTTTTTTTCTCCCCGTTGGGCACAGCAGGTGCCCCTGTACCCTCTCTATTCAGGAAGATGATGAGTACAGCAAGGCTGATACCTTCTTCCCCACCTCAGCAGCCAGTAGGAAAGAAAGCCTATTAATAACAGATCTAGTCATCTGTTGTTGGCAACTCGATTAATGGACTGAAAAAAAATCCTTTCCATATTTGCAAGGACGCTTCAGGCCATTAATATTATTTTTCATAGACCCTGTCTCATCATAAACCTCCCACCCTCTGTCTATTTTTTATTGTTGAAATGCCCTGTGGGTACTTGGAGATGTATATCCTTTGCTGCTACCCGATTCTGTCTCTCTTTTAAAGCAACCTAGGCAGTAAAAGAGACCAGTAGAAAACAGCTTGTCGGTCCCAAATCTTCCCTGATAAAATAAAGCAGGGCAGGGGAGGTATAAAAGAATGAAAATCCAGTCTCTGAACTGTGCAGGGTGGTTCTGCTGAGTTGGTCTTTTTGTGTCATTTATTGGCAGAATGACCAAGGTCAGGAAGACTGAGGAGCAGCTTCTCACTGTGCCCTAGTCTGGGGATGAGGGGTTTCTTTAGGCTGAGGAGGACGTTTCTCGAATTAGACTCACAGATTCTCGGGGTTGGAAGGACCTTAGAGGTTATCTCATTAGTCATGTGCTCTGTTGACTTGCTCTAAAATGACACACTTCAGAATAATCCAAGCTTTTTTGGGGGGCAGCGGCTTTCATCTTTTTCTTACTATGCCCAGCCTCCAGCACACTCAGGCTGGAATCATTTACTAAGCCATGGATACAAAGAAAGGGAGGGCAGGGAATAGCCCCCTCCAGAAGCTCACATCTAATGGGAGAGATACCATGCAAATAAATGTGTATATACAAGCTATATACAGTGGAAAGAAAAATCATCTCTAGGGTCAGGCAGGAGCAGGGATGAGTGCGGGTCTGAGTCTTCTGCCTAAAGTGGGTTTTGAGCTCAGTCCCAAAGGAAGGCAAGAAACCAGGTGAGGAGGAGGACTCCTTGACCCAGAGGAGGAGCTTAACGTTCACTGAATTGACACATTATTCATGTACTCCTACTAGGTCAATAGCTCATTTAAGAACAAGAATATCTCTTTTTCTTTTCTTTTTATTGTACAAGATAACAAATATTGATTGATCAATCTCGAATCCTTTTGGAATTTGTATTTTTCAGTAGTCATCAGTAAAAACTTGAAGAGGGTGTTTAAAAAAAACAACTGGTTTATTTGCTCACTAAGTAGAAGAAAGGAAGCACCTGTAAGACACTAGCACTCATTAACACGTCCTGGGAAAAAAAAGCTCCTTACATTATTTCAAACGCGCGCGCACGCGCGCGCGCGCACACACACACACACACACGCGCGCGCGCGCGCGCTCGTGGTCTAATCAATTAGGTGGAAAACAACCTGGCATAGCTACCCAAATATATAATCAGGAGTCAGGATGCTATGAGCCTGATTATAATCTACAAAAGGCAAGGGCATTTTCGATTTTTAACCTTCAGTCTGTCTGTAGATGTCTACATGCCCTGCAACAGTTGATTATGTGGCATGCGTGCATTCAGAAGGCAAGATGCAATCTTAATGATTTTGAATTCAGGCTCTTTGAGGCTGTGAATGTTTCTATTAATGGATTAGTGGGGTTCTTCACTATAATTAGCTTCTCCCCACTTGTCTTGCCAGATCTCACAGGACTATAGGATAATAGATTTTTAGATTACCCAGTCCACAGCTTCTTTGCCATTCTGTATAATTATTTCATCAATTGATTTGCTTCTGTCATATCACTAGTAATTACTGCCCCAACGTCATTTTGAATAGTAATCTCTTCAATATCATCGGTGAAATGGTTATAAGATATTAGGGAGATATGATCTGGTCATTGATATTGGTAGGACATTCCAGATGGGGGCTCATGATCAATAGTATTTGGCAAATACTCCACAGCTTCTCAGGGATCACTTCTAGAGCCCTGTGAAGTTGAGCGGCAGGGGTGAGCAGGAGAAACGGAGTCTTCCCTCTGGGGACCTGACTTGCCAGTACATATCTAGACTATTCCAAAGCCTATATGCTCCTGTTGATTGATCGATTTGTCTCTTTCATTGTTTGCCTCAAATTGCCTTTGAAGGTACGGATTATTTAATTTTTTACTTTGTATCCCCACCAACTGTAAGGTGCCTGGCATATAGCAGGTGATTTATAAGTGATTATTGACTGTGGGTTGCCTTAGACCCTAAAATGAAAGCAGTGCTTCCATGACAAAATGTAAATGAACAAATAAACCCAGCAATTTGGGGAACACAGCCTACAAATAAGTGATAGTTTTTAAATTTTCTTTAAAATTTATCTTGACCTAAGTGGGAATTCTTGGTTTCATTTAGAATTCCATTTTTTTGTGTGTGTTCTGCTGTCTTTATAGAAATGCTTTCTTTTACATTTTTCAAAATGAAAATAAAATTTCCAAAAGAACAGAAGGAATAGAATGTTTATTGAATTCTGATGCCTAGGGACTAACATGTTTGGTTAAGGGGAAAGGCAGAGACTTACAGAATTACTGAAGGAGAGAGATTTCTGCAGGCTTTCAAGGGTCAAGGTGTGGTATTGCTTGTTTGTGGTATTTAATTTGGATCTGAAGCTTGCTTTCCCTTTCCCTCAGGCGGCATCACAATATAGTTAGACTTGGAGTCCAAGGACCTGAGTTTTCTGCTCTGCTGCTTACTCATGGTATAACCTTGACCAAGTCATTTATCCCCTCCAGCCCTCAGTTTCTTTATTTGTATAATGGGGGGAGGATTTGGACAGATGGTATCTGAGGTCCCTTCCAGATCCCAATTGATGATCCTAGGATTTTGATGGGTCACTATCAGCTCTCTCTTGTGCACCTTAGCTAGGTTTAGAATAACTTTCTGCTTTCACTGATGAAATGAAGTCAGGGCTAAGCAGTCAGGAGTCCTAGAGTTACAGGCTCTCAGAGCTGGAAGGGCCCTCATGGACCTCTAGTGCACCTTGGACCTGAACCTGAGCTTCCCTCTAGACAAGTGGCCACCTGCCCCAATTTACAGGAAGTCTATTGTCTGACTCACACAGCTCCACCCTGTTCTTAAGAATAGCATGAAAGTTTTTTCAAATGCTGTTGTAAAATCCAGGCAATCAATCACATCCCTCCAATCTAAGAGTTTAGTAACCATGTGGGCAAAAAAAGGAAATCAGGTTATTCTGGCATGATTAGTTCTGGAAGAAGCGACGCTGGATTTGGGGATTCATTTATAACAGGCCCTTTAATAATACATTTCAAAAATTTGCCAATAACCAAAACCAAGTTTGTTGGCCCATAGTTTATAGACTTCACTTTCTTGCCGTTAATAAAAAAAAATAAAAATGATATTTGTCCCTCGCCTTTGGTCGCTCTTTCCTGCTCCATGATCTTGTACTCTCTGATCTCTTCACTTGTCTTTAGCTTCGACTCCCTGTTAGACATTCGTGATATGTTCTTTCTGGTACAAAATTATCCTCCATGGGAAAGAAAATAGAATCACAGTAACAATGGAGTAGTTCTGCCTTCTCTGTCTTCTGTTAACATTGTCTACGCCCATAGGTTCCCAAAGTGGGCTATATCGCCCCCTGCAGGATGCTGGACCAATGGGGTGGTGGTGGTGGTAATAGCCTCAGGAGCAATTGGGTGGCGTTGAATAAAAATAAGGGTTAACCTAACCTAACCTCTGGGGGGCGCTGAGTAATTTTTTTTTGAAAAGAGGGTGTTAGGCCAAATAAGTCTGGGAACCTTTGGACAGGATCACCGTGATACTCTAACTGGTCTTCCCCCTTCTTTTGTCATGCTTTTGTTTTCTAGATAGTTTAAAAAAAAAGGCTTTCTTTTCTTTTGCTTTCATCAACAGCTTCAGGTTATTCTCAAAATTAACTCGCTTGACCCTGTTTTTACAGGACCATGCCACTCACTTGAATTCATTCTCCCCCCCCACCCCAACTTAATAGCATTTTATTTTTTCCAATAATATGTGAAGATAGTTTTCAACATTCACTTTTATAAGATTTGGGGTTCCAAATTTTTCTGCCTCTCCCCCACCCAAGACGGCAAGCAATCTGATGGAGGTTATACAGGCACAATCATATTAAACATATTTCCACATTAGTATGAATGTAATGGAATACTATTGTACTATAAGAAATGATGAGCTGGTAGATTTCAGAAAAACCTTGAAAGACTTACATGAAATGCCGAGTGAAGTGAGCAGAACCAGGAGAACACTGTACACAGTAACAGCAACATTGTAGAATGATCGACTATGAGAGACTTAGCTCTTCTCAGCAATACAACGGTCTAAGACAATTCTAAAAGACTCATGATGGAAAATACTATTCATATCCAGAGAAAGAACTATGGAATCTGAATGCAGATCGAAGCAGACTATTTTCACTTCTTTTGTTTTTTCTTTCTCATGTATTTTCCTTGTTGTTCTGATTCTTCTTTCAAAACATGAATTCATTCTCTATTAGCTGCCCTGACAGCCATTTCTTCAAATGTAGTTTTCACATCTAAGTTAGCTAATGACTTCCCTATACAGCCAAATCATCCTCTCTGGACAACTCCTTCTGTTCTTCCCATCAAAATTGTTTGTTTTTCTAAGATGAAAATTTTATTTTCAAAACCTCATTCCCTCTTGGACCTACTTCTCTATACAATTTAATGAGTTTCTACCTATCCTTTTTCCAAACTCCGAAATCTGCCCTCCCAGCATCAAGGGTGCATGCCAGTCTATAACCGACTCTTTCCATCTTTATTATGGATTCTGAGCTGAAGAGGTCACTTCCATCAAAGATTCCAAATGAGTTTACATTAGCAAACATTTCCTTCCCGTTGGTCAAAGTCAGGTCCAAAATAGTGGTTTCCATGACATTTCTTTCATCTTTTGCAGAGGGAGAGACAGAGATGGAGACAACAGAGGCAGAGAGGAAGAGATGGAGAGAGAGAAAGAAGGAGAGGAGAAGAGAGAAGGGAGGGAAAGGACAGAGGGGAGAGAGAGAAAGGGGGAGAGAGAGAGAGAGAGAGAGAGACAGACAGACAATATCTTATGTCAACTTGTTGCATGAAGGGCCGAATAGCCCTAGGGGAAAACTAGAAACAAGGAAAATATAAAGCTTCTCAGAGACTTCTAGGCTGGGGCTGACATGAAACATTGAATTGCTTACCTCAAAGCTTTATTCAAATACCACTTCCTATATATATATATATATGCTACCTGTCTTCAGCTGCTAGAGCCTGCCCTGAATACTTTGTATTCACTTTGTGGGTGTAATAGATACACACACTCATACATAGTATATATACACATGTATGTATGTGTAACTATGTATGTATGTATACATATGTATATGTGTGTTGATTGATTGAGCCTGTTTTCAACTGACACATGAGCCACATGAGCATCATCCACATTTTAACGGAGGAGGAAACTGAGGTTCTGAGCTGTTGTTGCTTGCCCATAATCACACAACTAGTAAATAACTGAGTTGGGATACAAACTCAGACCTTTTGACTCTAAGCCTAGGAGTGTATGCATGGATAGCATATGTATCTATATGTGTGTATGGTATATATGGCACACAAACACACATGTATGTTACTGTGTACAGTGTTCTCCTGGTTCTGCTCATATGTGTATATATTACATACAAGTGTATATGCTTGCGTGTGCATAATGCACACAGTGTATATGTATTATGTACCTGTACATTCAGATGTATATATGTACAGAGAGACATGTGTATAGATGCACAAAGTTAATGCAATGCGCATATGCATACATATATGTATATGCACACATATATGTATATATGTAGTGTGCATACACAAATTATATATCATATCTATTTGACCAATTTAGACATTTCATAATTTTTATTAATTAATTTTTATTAATTTTTTGTTAATTCTGTAAAGTTGAGTAAGATAAAGGCAGGACTGGACATGTAAGAGGCCAGGTAGCTGAATTAAGACCCAAAGGTGGTAGAAAAGATCAGAGAACGACCAACATGATTCAGGTCATTAGGGGAATAGAAGCCACATGAGGACAGACTTAACAGATTAGGATTCAGTTTGATAAGTGTAGCTGGAGAAGGGACTTTCCATGATTTTAACTGACATTCACCAGTTACCCTCACTCCTTGGTTCTTGCAGAGTCCCAAGAGTATAAGACCAGAGGTTCATAGATGTTCAGCCAGAAGGGACCTTAGAGTCAGCTACAGATGAGTAAACTGAGGCTGAGGAGTCAAGTGACTTGCCCAAGGTCACAAAGCTGGGATTCAAACCCAAGTCTTGTGACTCCAAATCTAGCAGACTTTTCATGGTTTCCCCCAATTTTAGGAAGTCCTTTGAATTATGAAGTTCGGCATTTTGTGTTCTCCATGCCCAGCCCTAAAGGTTGCAGTACTGGTCTTAGAGTCAGAAAGCACAAACCTTGCCTCTCGCATTTGTTAGCCGAATGACGCTGGACATTAAGTCACTTAGGTCTCTGTGCCTCAGTTTCCACACCCCAAATCTAGGATGTACTTTGAATCATTGGCCTACGTTGATTCGCTTCTTTGCCCAGGGGGTCTTTCGCTACTTGTTCTCAGGTCACCACTTTCCTCGACTCCACACCCTTTGTTCCTTTCCAGTATAAAGGAGTTTCCACATTTACCCAGACCACCTAAGACAGTGTTGCCTTTGGTGGAAGGCAATGGAGATCTGCTTCTGGGAATCTGGAAGACTAGCACATTCCTGAATGTTCTACATTGGCCTGCCAAGTGGCTAGTTTTAGCCTTTCTTTTCCCCATTGACGCAGTAGTCAGAATTGTTTGCATTTTTAAAACTGCCTGGTTGATCATAGCTGGGGCTTTTTTCTACATTTGTGTCCAGGGACTCCTTCACTTACACTGTGGGGTGAGGAGATGCAGCCTATGAAGTTTCTGATAAACAACTTGAACCAGGGGAATCCAGGAATCCAGCATGAGCAGTCTAGTGGGACTTTGGTAGGAACTGAGCTCAGCTGTGAGCCTGATTTTCCTTCCTTTTCCCAAGACTGAGGCGGTATGGGGGGTGGATTATGCCCCTAGCATATTAGGGGGAATGTTTGTATATCCATTCTTTCTATGTGTGAATTAAATGTCGGTTTGTAAAAGCTGATCCAATGTTAATTAGAACTGAGGTGGTAGTCACTGGGCCCATAAAATTGGAGGGAGCAAGTTAGAGTCTAGAGTCCCAGCAGAGAGACCCCTAATCACCTCAAGGTGCTGGAGAACTGGATGGGGGGAGGATATTTGGGCAGCAATCACTCTGTTGATTTCTTCTCTCTGTCTCTCTGTCTCTCTCTCTCTCCCTCTCTCTCTCTCTCTTTCTCCCTCTCTCTGTTTCTCCCTCTCTCTCTCTGTTTCTCTCTCTCTCTCTCCCCCCTCCCTTTCCCTCTCCCTCCCTCATCCTCCTCTTCCTCCCTCTTCCTCCTTCCCTCCCTCCCCTTCTGTCTTTCCTTGTTTCTATCTCCATCTCTGTCTCTGCATTTTATTCTTTTTATATTTAATCAGTACCTTATGTCTTTATACTATATTCATTTTCCTGATATCTACCCCACCCAACTAAACCCTCACTTTCAACAAAGAGAAACAGCTAAGTAAAATCACTGCATCTGTCTGACATAATTTTATAGCCTCACCCCCATCCCCCACCCAGCTCTAGTATCCTGCCTCAGTACTGAAAGGAGAGAGGGACATGACCTGTGCTCTTGGTGCCAGGTAGCATTCACTCTTGCCACATGATTGTCTCATGTCCCTCTGTGTGTCCTTACTGGATCTTTTATGCCACTTCTCTCAAGCAAGGTTATATGAACTGGTGAGAGCAGGAACTGTCTTTCACCTTTCTTTGTATTCTTGACACTTAGCACAGTGCCTGGCACATAGGAGGTCATTAATAAGATTAGATAATCTCTAAGGTCCCTTATAACTTTTTGATCCTGTGACCTTCCACTTAAAAGAAGCCTCATCACTGCCCTGGACTTGGAGCAGAAGATAGCTGCTGAAATTTGTTCTTCCTCTCTTGAGAAGGTAAGATGATGAGATATAAAAATTTTATCATATCACAGAGGAAAAAGAACTGAGGGAAATTATGTCATCTAAACTTTAAATTGACTTGCCTTGTATCTGCTTTGAAATGCATTATAGTTTATAAAAGAGGAAGGGATCTCTTAGTTTAAAGTAGCCAGGAAGCTGCAAGACTTAAAGACTCTTTAGCAGCATGAAGTGGGAGGCAATATAGGTCAATGGAAGGAATGTTGGATTTGTAGTTAAATAGATTCGGATTCAAATTCTGTCTCAGAAAGTTACTACTTCTATGAATTTATGCAAAGCATATCATGTCTTTGGGCCTCAGTTTTCTCATCGGTAAAATAAGGGGGTTAGATTCAATGGTCTTTACAATCCTTTCCAGCTCTAAATCTACAATCTATGAGCAGATGACTGGTAAAGGACTGTCCCTTTCAGCTCGAAATCACCAATCATAAGTGATTCAAAACAAAGAAGGCAGCAGCAGCAGCAGAGACATAACAAATGTGTTGGGTATTGTCATTCACAAGAACAAACCCCCAAATCTGGAATGGTTTTAGAAAGAAATTTATTAGGTCATTTAGTAGAGGAGAGTAAGCCAGAAAAGTGAGCCTAAGTTCTGGGAGGTTTACATTATATTTAGAATTTAGACACACAAACTGCCAGAGAGAGCAACTTGAATGCAAGATAGATTAAGAAGGATATCAGTAAATATAAACATTCACTAAAATTTGGACAAGTCCAAAACACAAGGGACATCCAAAACACAAAGTAGGGCAAACTAAAAAAAATCTGGATAAGTGGACCCCAAACATTGACCCAGGACTTGGGGGAACTCAAAATTCTTTGTAACTATCTTTGGCATTCATGGAGAGTCACTGAGGTCAGGGTAACATTCCAGGTTCAAATAATCTCTAGTCAAACAAAATTAGATTTAAACAGTAAAATAATGAGTTTTCTGAATGATAGAACATAATATTTTCCACACTGTGTATAGAAAGAATGACAATAGCCTCAAACCTTTAGGAGCTTCATAGCCTTGTGGCAGAGGCTCACCCAAGTTCCTGGGGACAGCTAGGAAGATATCTCACCACCTTGACTCATTGCCCACACCCAGAAACTCTGCTAAGCACTTTACAAATATGATTTCATTTGATCCCCCCAACAACCTTGGGAGGTAGGTGCTGTAATTATCCGCATTTTACAGCTGAGGAAACTCAGGCAAATAGAGGTTAAGTGACTTGCATGCTGCCTCTCCAGGCATATTTGACTACAAAGCCTTACGTCCTTTTTGCTAGGTACTCTAAGAGGTGTGTGGTATGTGAGACAGAATGCCAGGCTTGGAGTCAGAAAAACCTGGATTGCAGAGACTGGCTTGTACAGGTAAATGGACAAGTAACTCAAGTTCAGTTTCTTTACCTGGAAAACAGGATGACAAAAGTACCTATTTCCAAAGGATTATTGTGGGTATCAAGGGACATAATGCATGTCAACCCTGAATCACATCCTCCTCATCATCCTCTTCATTCTTTATATCTTCATCTTCCTCCTCCCCATGGTTCAGCCTTGGTGATTGATTGACAAGGCTGAGACCATTATAATTCCTGGAAGAATCTGTATTAGCAGGGCTGTGTACACAGCTGAATGGTGTTTACTTGCAATGAGAGGCCCCTCCTGAAGAAGAGTCTATGAGGTTCAACACTCTTTGACTTTACAGTACGTAACTGTCAATATATAATTTTCTTAATGCTATTGGAGAAGAGCAATGTTTGTGGCAAGAGCTTCTGACTCCTTAGCTGTGGAAATGCAGACAAATTAAAACTTAGAAAGACAAAAAAGGGAATGAATAAATGAAAAAAGCATTTATTAAAAGCTTACTCTGTGCTAAATGCGGGGAAAATGCTAGGAATACAAATCCAGAAGAAAGACAGTCCCTACCCAAAACACTGGGCAATTCTAACAGGGGGAGACAATTCAGAATGTAGGTGGCATTGCTTTGAAGATGGCCTAGCAAAGTGTGGAGAGCTTTCTCACCAGAGATGCCATAACAATTCCCAAAGACCATCTCCTGAGTCTTGGATGTGTTAAGATCTGTTTAGGAGGATGAAGTGCTTGTGTCAGCAAAATCATGGAGCCCTAAAGCATAAAAATCTAAATGACTTGGACTTTAGGGTTTTACTTAGAATCTAATTCTTTGTTTTGCTTTTTTTTGTTGTTGTCGAGATTATCCTTGTTATAAAAAAATCATCAGCAGGCCCATTGCTCTGGCCACGTAGACTGAAAAAAAAAATAGAGAATTGTGTAATTGGTGAATTTGGCTAATGCCTTTTTAAGGGGCCCACCTACATAATTCAGAACCAGATGCACTGAATGACTCTTTGTTTCTGAATTCTGTAAACCAGAAGTTGGGTTCTTTCCATCGCCCAAATTCTCGAGGTCATTCCTAAACTCTGTTTTTAGTTGAAGGAATCTGGACTCATCTAAATTATAATTTGCTGCCTCCCTGACTATCCAGCCAAAGAAAAAGGTTGAAGAATAGTTAAGGATCGATCTGAACACTAAATTTTCGTTTTAGAGATACGAACAATACAATGGAGTGTCTTGTGTAGGTGAAACTCACATGCTCATAACTCAAGCTTCAGCTAGGGGGCACCACAGTTCATCGAGCACTAGATCTGCAATCAGGGAGACCTGAATTCAAATGCAGCCTTACACACTTGCATGACCCTGGGTAAAGCACTTACCTTCCATTTGCCTCAGTTTTCTGTGAGAACAAAGTGAAGTAATTTCTGCAAATGTTTAGTGCCGGGCACATAGTAAGAGCTATATCAATGTTAGCTATTATTATTGTGCATTGCTGCCTCAGTGACCTGTCCCTTCACTCCACCTCAGCCACACAAAAGGATGGCCGTGCCCATGACCTCATCTTCCCTGTCAGTGCTCCAGCCTCACTGTCCAGAACTCTGATACGCCTCTGACCGCAAACTCTTCTGTTTCCAGCCAAGGCTCCCTAGACCTCAGCCCTTCTAGACCCACTCTTTGTCCTCCCCGACTCACTCCATTGCTCTGTCTCTGTCTCTCTCTCCTTTTCTCTTTCTCTCACTCCATTTCTCTCTGTCTCTGTCTCTCCTTTTCTCTCTCTGTCTCTCTCTCATTTTCTCTTTCTCTTACTCCACTGCTCTCTCTGTCTCTCTCTTTTCTCTCACTGCATTGCTCTGTCTCATTCTCTCTCTTTTTCTTTTTCCGTCTTTCTCTGTGTCTGTCTCTTTCTGTATCTGTCTGTCCTTCCCCTCAAATTAGCATGTATCTCCTCAGAAGAACATAAACTCTTGGAGTTCAGAGTTTTTTTTTTTTAAATTGTCTTTGTATCTTCAACTCATAGCACAGTGGCTTGTCTCTGATTTATAAGTGGATTGAATTCATTTGAAACTAGACAGTTTACCTCTGACTATAAGGACTAAGGGAAGAATTATTGAGTTTAGTAACATGAAAACACATTCTCCACATTCGTCCCTAGTTAGAGATTCAAAGCTGATTCTCATGTTTGCCTTTCAAATGTTGCTGGTTTGGATTTTGCAGTGAGCAGTATTTTCTTTGTGTCCATTTAAGAAAAGGCTTCTGAAAGAAACTAACTAATCAATGGTCATATTTTTCTGCAGACAAATTCTGGCTCAAACTATAGGCCCAAAAGATTAAGGACATAGGATTTGGGCTCTCCTACTAAGGTCGGCAGCACTAGAATTCTATACATTTTAATCAAACCTCCAGTGGCTAATTCTCTCATAAGAAGCAGGAGGCTCAATTGTGCTTGTAAATTTTTTATACACAGTCTTCCAGTAATTGTCCTCTTTCCATCCATCAATATAAAATTAACCCCCGGATTACTGAAAATCGAGGAGGAAATATAAAGCTAACGTGGCCTATCCATTTTTAATAGCGTAGGTAATGAATGTATAGTGCTCCAGGGAGTGACTCTGGCTCTTTCTTTGTAAAATTTATGAGACAAATTTAAGAAGAGTGAAGTCAACTCTTCTTCTTATGCAGAAACATTGGGGGTACCTGGGAAAGGGCATGATAGCCACCATGCATAAGTGGCATGGTTGTGCTCATAACTTGCCAGTCCGTCTGGGCTGGTGTACTTGGGATACTGTTTTCTAATATATATGTCTAAGAATTCCTGTCTATTTAATTTGGATCGTGTAATTTACATTTGCTTTTCATTTGTTGTTGTTAAATCATTTTTCAGTTACATTGCACTCTTCATGACCCCAGTGGAGTTTTCTTGGCAAAGATACTGTAGTGGTTTCCCATTTCCTTCTCCAGGATCCCCTTTTTACAGTTGAGGAAACTGATGCAAACAGAGGTTAGTGACTTACCCAGGGTCACACAGCTAGTGTCTGTAAATTCAGGTCCTCTTAACTTCAGGCCCAGGGCTCTATACACTGGGCCACCTAGCTATCTGCCAGTATAGTAGATAGACCTTGACTATTTGTGTATGCAATCTTATTAACGGTACAACACAATACAATCTTAGTTGATCCTAGTTATGCTATTTTGAAATGTTGCCTGAATAAATAGATTATGTTTTGAGGACTGGGGAGGGGTCTTATTTTCTTGTGTGCTTCCTGATACAAATGGATGGCCACTAGCCCACAGGCCTACTGACGGAGATGGAGCTCCCAACTGCAAGTGACATCTGGGAGGGGAAGCCCTTTGAAATGAAAATGTGTCTCACTGGGGAGCCTTGGGTCCAGTTCTAGCCTACCACCTACCTCCTACAGTCATTTAGCGTCTCCAGACATTACTTTCCTCATCTGTAAAATGGGAGGGTTTGACTATATTTCTAAATTCCATTTCCTGCTCTATGATCTGTGTCAAATGAATGGGAACGAAAAGTGATTTTTGGAGAAGTTGGCATGAGGAAAATTGGAGAGGGGTACCAGCAGGCCAGGGGCAGGTCACAGTACAGAGTATCCAACACTGAACAAGGAAACATAGACAACAAGGCCCATAAGCTGGAGCAGTGCAAGTGATGCCAGGAAAGGAGGAAAGAAAGAAAACGGAACATTTTTAAAAACCATGAAAGAGAGCGAAACCCGTTCAGCGGGGGCCGCAGACAAGCACAGCACCGTTAATACTGCCGGGTTTGCTTTCATAGAGGCTTTTTAAAAACAGCAAGATGAGTGTTACAGAGATTTACAGTTTCATACATGATCCTCTTTTTCTGCATTTTACATAGGAAAGTATCCAGGTTTGTTGATGTTTGTCAAATTTATAACGTCAAAAAAGAAAAAAAATAAGATGACAGTATAATGTTAATGTAATGGGGTTTTGGCACATGCCAGGACCATCTAAGAAAGTGTCATCCCTGTGGAAGAGGCAGACGTCTCTTCAGAGGAAAGTAGCATGCAGGCACTTTCTTATTGGCCTGCCGAGGTGGTGGGAGCAGCCTTATTTCCATTTGGCTTTTTTCCATTGGGTAGCTAGAACTGGTGGTATCTTTAGAATCCCTGATTCTACACCAGGTGGGGCTTTTGCTGAACTCCTGTCTGAGGGTGGAGGTGTCTACTTACCATCAGTAAGGAGGAGGGTTCTAGGGTCTCCTTTTTTCCCTCCTGTGAGGCCATGTGGCCCTAAGAAACAGGTCTTTTGTTCATTCTCTTTCCTCTTCTACATGCAAGGAGTGAGTCTCTGATCTGTCCCAGGGAGCTTGAGCCACAAGGAGGTAGGAGCCCAGGAATCCAGGCTGGATGTTATAACTGGGTCAGAAGCCAGGCACTGAGGATCATGAGCCCCAGGACTTAATCCAGCCCCACAGAAGTAGGCAGGGCTGACTTTGAGTAGGACCAATGTTACGTAGGAACTGAATTAAATTATGATTCTAATCCACTCCTCCCTTGCCCAGAGTGCCATGGTGTAGGGGGGATTATGCCCCTTATGTGTTTTGGTAAAATGTTTGTGTTTGTTTTTGCTATATCTTTGAACTAAACATCCTTTTGTAAAGCTAACCTGTTGTTAAGTGGTTAAATAGAACTGGGGGTGCTGGCCAATGCCCTCCTGAAATGGTGAAAATATTGGAGATGAGGGCTTGAGCCAATGGCAAAAGAAAGAGCCTCCCTACCCTGCCACTGCCTCTAGGGTTCTGGAGAATATTGAGGGGGTACTATGTAGTAGGCCTGGCCTTGGGTCATGTTACATTAGTAAAACAAATTTGATTGTGGCCACAGGAGACCTACCTCTCCAGGCTTCTCTAGGACCAACATTGACTTAGAGAGTCCCTGGCTTTAAAAACAGGAAGGGGGGAAGGAAGTTGTTGTTGAGATGCAAGTAAATCTTGTTTTTCTGTCACTATGATCCTCAGAGGGATCTATGGACTTGTTTCAATAGGGGTCTTTGAGCCTTCCCTCTCAGTAAACTAAAGGATTTTGAGGATCAAATAAGATTTGAATATCTTATTTGATTTTTAAAATTCTTTTTGAGCCCTTCCAGGACCTGAGGCCAGTTCACATTTTTCTTTGAGGCTTTGTATATAGCTGCTTTGATCTCATTGTCTTCTGAGCTTGTGTTTTGATCATCCCTGTCATCATAGTAATTTTCTATGGTGAGGTTCTTTTTTTCTGATGTTTGCTCATTTTTCCAATGGGCGGCTAGGTGGCACAGTGGTAGACCACTGGGCCTGGAGTCAGGAAGACTCATCTTCATTGAGTTCAAGTCTAGCCCCAGATACTTACCAGCTGTGTGAACCTGGGCCAGTCACTTCACCCTGTTTGCCTCAGTTTCCTCATCTGTAAAATGAGAGGGAGAAGGAAATGGTAAACCACTCCAGAATCTTTGCCAAGAAAACCCCAAACAGGGTCACAAAGAGTTGGACATGACTGAAAAGCAATCAAACAACATTTTCCCCAGGCTTTTTCCTGACTTTTTAACTTGATATTAAAGTTGGGCTCCATCCATAGGGTGGAGGAAGCCTGTCCCAAGCTTTGGGTTTTTCATGCTGATGTGTTCAGAACTAGTTCTGTAAGTTTCAGTTCTTCCCAGATGGTATGATCTAAGGACAGGTGCGATTGATGCTCTCCTGGACTGTGCTCTGGTCTGCGAGTGACCACAAGCACTCTTTTCCACCCCGGAACAGTGATGGGGGTCCATGCTCCGGCTCATCTTCCTCCTCACCCTGGGACTATGACCCAGAACCATGCAAGGACAATACATGTGCCAGCAAAATGTCCCCTGTAATCTTCTTACCAGTTGTCTGACCCTTTTACCATCTTTGGGTTGTGGGCTCCTGAAGCTGGGCCACTGCTGATTCAGTTGTCCGCAAAGCTTGCTGCTGGTTTGCTGGGGCTCAGCCTCCACTCTCACCCCAGTGAGATAGACCTTTCCTGCCAACCTTCCAGGCTTTCTTCGGCTGGAAGATTGTCTCACGCCATCCTTCTGTTGGTTCTGTTGCTCCAGAATTTGTTTTGGGGTGTTATTTTAATGTTGTTTGGAGGGAAATTTGGGAGAGGTCAAGTGAGTTTTTGCCTTTACTCCCTCATCTTGGCTCTGCCCCACCCCCAGCCCCATAATTCTCAGTGTCTGACACAAACATTTCATACAATCTAGGAGAAGCTCAGTGCTTTTCTCCAGCTATTTTCATTGACCATACCCAAAGTCCAGTGATACAGGGCAATTTGGTTTTGACAGGGGCCTTAAGATGCTATTACCCTTCCCCATTAAGTACTTACTAAAGGCAATTTTAAAATAATATGCAGGAAACAAGCAAGCATTATATTTAATGGATGGTCTGAGTCCTGGCACCTAATAGTGTAGCAAGTCAAAGAAACAAGGTGGAAAGCCTGGTTTGAGTTCTGTAATTGTTTGGAGACTAGGTCTGAGAGGTCAAGATGCTGTTGTGTATTGCCACTATGATGCCTTCCTGTTTCTGGATCATTATATTTCTGTTGTCTGACTCTAGACAGACCACAGAAATGCCTGCTGGGTCAGAGGTTAATTTGGCTGCTTATTGGGCTAGGATATAGATGGCCCCAGAATGTTTATCTGTCAGATCCTTTTTTACATGCACTCAGTTTCAGGTCAGCCTCTTCTGGAGCCCTTCTGGCTCCAAAGCCAATTGGAGGCTTTTCATCATCTCCCAGTATTAACTCAGTCATCATGGCAGAAACCTGGCTTCCCCCAAGTTCCCACAGGATCTCTTGGACTGACAATCCCAGGCAGGGACTATCTACACAGGCTTCAGAACCTGGGCCCTGGCCCTGTCTTGCCATTAAATGAGTGTATCAATTCGTAAGGGAGCTAGTCAGGTGGCTTCATGACTTCCTTCTCGGACTGGTTTACGACAAGAAGTAATCTTAGTGGCAGGAGAGGGCAACAAAGATCCAGAGGGAGGGGACAATGTAGAGTTGAACTGGTTCACTCAGGGTTGGAAGGGAATAAAGTGTTGCCAGATGGCAGGGGAACACAATGAGGGGCAGAAGGACTAGAGTCATGGTGATTCAGGGGTAGGAAGGCACTGGGAGAAACGGAATGATAGAAGATTATGGAAGGATCAAGGAACTGATAAGCAGTGACACTAATGGAAGATGGCCATACCTGTGTGCAGCTGAGCTGGAGTGGATGGTCATCCAGCCCAGGCTGTCCTTGACAGCACAGCCACCCACTGGCTGGCCTTGTGGCTGGTGCTGTTATTGGGTCCTGGGAGACATCTGGAAACCCTCAGGAGCTAGTAGGTCCTGGGGGGTCAGGAAACTCACCATGGGACAGGAGGTAGTAGGACCCTGGGTGACCAAAGTCTACCCTGGGGCCTGCCCACTGGCTTTCCAGGAAGCAGGAGCAGAACCTGGCAATGTTCTGTGTATTTCTACTATTTAGAAAACTGCTCTGAGAACAAAATCCCTTGAATGGGCTTAAAAAAGTTATAGGCTCTCTTGTTAGCCAGTCAGGTAGTCAACAAGCATTTATTAAGGCTGTACAATATGCCAGGAACTGAATTAGGTGTTGAAAATATAGGGGATTGCAAAAGAAGTCCATGCCCCATTTTTCTGGATTCCAAGGCCTGCTTTCTGGACCCAGCCACAACTCTGCACACCAACAGTAAGACAATTTGATCTCCACCCTGCCCCCTCCCCCACTCCCCGCCTCCTTCCCCACTCCCCTCACCACTCTGGATGATTCAGCTCCCCAAATTATTAGTAGGTGAGCCTACCCATCCTTTGACTTGGGGATAAAGGCTCAAAAAATGATGTTGGAGAGTAACTTTAACTGGATTCTAATAACTAGTGAAATAGGATGGATAGGCTGATAAATTGGTTCTTCAAAGGCTCAGAGTGGACATGAGCCACCTTTAATGAATTACAAATGATGAAATACATAGTAGTGTAAAATGTGATTGGAGAAAAATGTATGACTGGAATAAAAAAGGATTGGGCTAGTTGGGCAGAAAACCACAGGAAAATCCTGGGCTGCTGGTATTTGCTGAGTACCCACCTGATCCAAAGGCAGCCCATCCTGCTCTGGGACAGCTCAACTGGTACAAAGGTTTTCTGACATTAAGCCTAAATTTTCTCCTTCGCAACTTCCAATCACTGCCCTGGGTTCTGTCCCCTCTGGGATTCAACAGAACAGGTAAAATCCCTTTTCTTTTTTCTTTTGAAGTTTTTTATTTTTATTTTTAAGTTAACAAATATTTATTTTCTCTCTCTTCCATCTGCCTCAATTTAAAAGAAAAAAGAAAATCTTCATGACCAATCTGTCTGGTCAAACAAAACAGATTCCCACATTGTTCATCTAGGCCCTTTTCTTTTTTCTTTTGTTTGAATTTTTCTTTCATTTTTAAGTTAATAAGTATTTATTTTCTCTCTCTCCAATCCCCTTCAATTAAAAAGAAGAGAGAAAATGTTTGTGGCCAACTGTTTGGTCAAACAAAAAAGATTCCCACATTATTCATCTAATTCCTTTTCTCACATGATAGCTCTGTAAATACTTGAAGATGGTTATCTTCCCTTTCCCTGTCTCTCCTTCAAATCTTCTCTCCAGTCTAAAAACATTCCCTTTTCTTTCAAATGATCCTCACCAGGCCTATACTCCAGGCCTTTCCCAGGGCATGCTAGAGCCAGCTTGAACCAGCTGGGGTTAAAGGTAAGCATTTACACCTTGAAAATCAGTAAGCTACAAGTCAGGGTAGACCTATTGTTTTGCTGTTTGTCTAGACTTTATAATGCAGATTAAAGTGTGTCCAGCACTCTCCCCTCCCCCTCCCCCCTAGAGAACCAGCTGTCGAATATTCATCAGCACACCCCATTTCACCATCCTGATTACTATCCTGTGGACACTCTCCAGTTCAACAGTGTCTTTCCCAAACTGTGGCACTAAGAACTGAACACAATGCTTTAGATGAGGTCTCACAAGGTCAGAGGACACCCTCCCTATTTCTGAAGACCATGCCCCTCTTAACAGAGCGCAAGATCATTTTAGCTTCTTTTGCCCAACACATCCCATTTCTGAAGACTCATATTGAACATGTGGTCCAACAAACCCTCCAGATCTTCTTCAGAACCAACTGCTGTCTAACCAGGCCTCCCCATGCCATCTTGTCTTTGTTGAGTTGACATTTGGGAGGTAAAAAGGTGGGGATGATAGAAGGGAGGGCAGATGGGGGAGGAGGTAATCAAAAACAAACACTTTCGAAAAGAGACAGGGTCAAGGGAGAAAACTGGATAAAGGAGGATAGGTTAGGAAGGAGCAAAACATAGTCTTTCACAACATGAGTATTGTGGAAGGGTTTTACGTAATGATACGCACGTGGCCCATGTTGAATTGCTTGACTTCTTAGGGAGGGTGGGTGGGAAGGGAAGAGGGGAGAGAATTTGGAACTCAAAGTTTTAAAAACAGATGTTCAAAAACAAAAAAAAAGTTTTTGCATGCAACTAAGAAATAAGACACACAGGCAATGGGATGTAGAAATTTATCTTGCCCTACAAGAAAGGAAGGGAAAAGGGGATGGGAGTGGGGTGACAGAAGGGAGGGCTGACTGGGGAACAGGGCAACCAGAATATATGCCATCTTGGAGTGGGGGGGAAGGGTAGAAATGGGGAGAAAATTTGTAATTCAAACTCTTGTGAAAATCAATGCTGAAAACTAAATATTAAATAAATTAAATAATAAAAATTAAAAAAAAAATAATAAAAAAGTTGACATTTGGAACCCAACTATAAGACATTGCATTCATAATATTGAATTTGTACTGAGTAGCCAAGCCAGTCCTTTGGGGTTAGTGATGCTTACCTGCTTCACCATTAGCCCTCATTATTTGGAAGGCCCTTCTCTAAAGTCCCTTTCCAATAACTTGTTCTGGTGGAGAGGTGGCCCTGGGTTCTGAAACACCATGTCAGTAGAGCACAAACTCTGGAAGAACTCGCTCAGTGGGAAGTCTTCGAGTGTGGGTCTACTACTGATTGACCATGTGTCTGTGCTCTGAGAATCAGCCCTTGACAAATCTGGGAAAGCACAGACCTTGGCACAGAATAACCACTTAGTCAATGCTTTTGGACTTACTCATCATCAAAAACTTAGCCCCTGGGTGACAATATTTTTTCCTGCCACAGAACTTTTAGAGACTATTGCCTCCTCTTCCTGCTCTTATTCCTCCTCTTCCTCTTTCTCTTCCTCCTCTCTTCTTTTTCCTTCTCCTCCTCTTCTTCCAACTCCTCTTCCTCCTTCTTTTCTTTTTCTTCCTCCTCTTCTTTCTCCTCCTCCTCTTCTTTCTCCTCTTCCTCTTCTTCCTCCTCTTCCTTCTCTCTTCTTTTTCCTTCTCTTCTTCCTCCTCTTCTTCCTCTTTCTCTTCCTCCTCTCTTCTTTCTCCTCCTCCTCCTCTTCCTTCTCCTTTTCCTCCTCCTCCTCTTCTTCTTCCTTCTCTTCTTCCTCCTCCTCCTCTTTTTCTTCCTCCTCTTCTTCCTCCTCTTCTTTCTCCTCCTCCTCCTCCTCCTCCTCCTCCTCTTCTTCCTCCTCCTCTTCTTTTTCCTCCTCTTCTTCCTCCTCTTCTTTCTCCTCCTCCTCCTCTTTTTCTTCCTCCTCTTCTTCCTCCTCCTCCTCCTCCTCCTCTTTTCTTCCTCCTCCTTCTCTGCCTCTTCTTCTTCCTCCTCTTCTTCCTCCTCCTCCTCCTCCTCTCACTATTGCTGTTAGGGCTGCTGCTAGCCAACATTTATGGAGTGATTTAGAGTTTGCAAAGCACTTCAAACGTGTTACCTCATTTGCTCCTCACCACAACCCTAGGAATGAGGTGCTATTACAGTCTCCATTCTACAGTTGAGGAAACTGAGGCAGACAGAAGTTAAGTAACTTGCCCAGGGCCATGCAAACAGTAAGAGACTGAGGCAGGATTTGAACTCGGGTCTTCCTGCCTCTCTAAGTTCAGCATTCTCCACACTGCACCCCTTCGCCGCCTGGAAAGTTGTGAAGAAAATGTCCAGATCCTTAGTTTGGCACATTTCTAGTGTGTGGATCTCATTCTTTCCTGCTTCTTTAGAAAACAAAACACACAAAAGTAGGTGTGTCCCGGCGATTTCCTGATACATTACTCCCCATCCATAGCTCCTCCCTTGATACAAAGCCAGCCAACACTGTGATGGTGCCAGATGGCTGCTGTCCTTGAAGGAGGGACTTCCTCGTGCTTTGGACAGAGCCCAGATTTGTTGTTACAGCTCCTCAGGACTGCGCTCCATTTTCCCCGTCCTTTTCATTGCCGCTCTTGAAGTCTTTGTTCCTGCCTTTTCCATAGATCAGCAAGTAACAACGCCGCTGTGTCATCAGGTGTCTCATTGAGCTTCCCATTCAGCTCCACCATTGAGCTTCTCATTCAGCTCCACACATGAGCCATGCTCTTCAGGGAAAGACTCGCCCCTGCTCTCACGGTGTTTTCCTGTGGGTATTCAGCACTCCGCATTAGCAGGCCGCTATTTGATGAGGTGCACAAAATAATAAATAATAGAAGAACGCAGAGGTAGACGGGTCATCTATTAAATGAAGATCGCTCATTTATCATGTGCTTTTGTTGGAGCCTGGGGCTCACTGCCCAGCAGGGCTGAGAATTCATCACAATTGCTTCCACGGTGTCAGCGATTTAGAGCATCCCCAACAAATGTGTTTTACTTTTCACCTCTACTCTGCCCACTTACTCAAGGTTGATTACTTCATCCAGCATGACACCCAACAAAGGGATATAAAGCGTGTCTCTGTTGTCTCTTGCTGATAACCTCTGAGCACGCGATAGCTGAAGTGGGGTGCAGATGCGCCAGCTTCAGAATTGCCGGGAAGAAGGAGAAAGTGACACCTTCATTATCTTCTCCCCAATGATTCCCTTCTTCTTGTGCTAGGATGTCAGCCTCTTCAAGGCTACCATTCTGGTCCCTGTTTGTTCCTGGATATTTAGAGCAGTGGAATTGCATGCCCTGTGTTGTGGGTGGGGCAGCTAGGTGGCTCAGTGGAAAGAGGGCCCTGCCTGGAGTTAGGAAGACCTAAGTTTAAATCTGCCTCAGACACTTCCTAGCAATGTGACCTGGGCAAGTCACTCAACCCTGTTTGTCTCAGTTTCCTCATCTCTAAAATTGAGGTGGAGAAGGAAATGGCAAACCAGTCCAGTATCTTTGCCAAGAAATTCCCAAAGGGGGTCATGAAGAGTTGGATACGACTGAACAATAAAATGTATCCCCCATGCAATTTAATGTGTTGCAGGTGGGGTCTGACAGGCAAGATTTATGGAAGTCCTACATTTTGACCTGGAAAAAAACCTCTCAACTAACTAGAGAAAAATCTCAACTAAAGAAGGTTCTCAGAAAGGAAATTTGCTCAGTGCCTATGGGAATCCCTGGCTTCCTTCAAGAATCTACTCAAATGCCACTTTTGTAGTCTCTTCCTGGTCCCCCCAGCTACTAGTGTTTTCCCAGCCAAGGTTAAATGTATCTACTTTGTAGGTATCTTGTATGATGTGCATATGATGGAATGTGCACTCTGTGAAGAATGTAAACTGCCTGAAGGCAGGGACATTGTTTCTTTGTGCTCAGTATAGTGCTCTAAACATAATAGGTGCTTATTGAGGTGCTTTTTGGCCATGATTTCCCAATACCACTTTCGCAAATCGAACCCTCTCTGTAACAGAGAGGCTCAATGGATCAAAATCAATCAGCATGTCATCAGTGTGTGTCAGCACATGCCCCATGCTGCCCTCGGAGCTCACCACCTCTGCCGAAAGGAGGCATGTGCCATCTGAAGTCACCTGGAGCCCACCGGTTGCTGCATTAAGCTGAGTTCTGATGGCATGATTTTTTTCCTTCACAGTTTTTGGTAATCATTGTGTATATTATTCTCTTCCATTTGCCTATTTCATTCTACAATCAGTTCACCCAAACCTTCCTGATTCTCTCTGGATTCTTCCTATTATTTTCATATGGGGCAACAATATTCATATAATACAACTTGTTTGGCCATTCCTTGCCCCAAACCGCCCCCCCCCAAGGGTACTTTGCTTATAATTTTTTTGCTACCACAAAGAGTGCTGTGCTGCTATGAATAGTTTGCTATGCATGAGAACTTTCTTTTTATACTTGACCTTGTCCTATAGTTCAGTAGTGAATATTAGGTAAAAGGGTATGAACAGTTGAATGACCTCTCTTAAATAGTTACAAATTGTTCTCCAGAATGAGCTGTATCACTGGTGTATTAGCAAAAAAAAGTTTTTGACCCCCAGATCTTTAGCACTCTCCAATGGCTCAACATCAGAAATAGATGTGGATTTATCAGTGGAGATTAAATTTGAGAAGATCTGCTTTCTGGTTGCACCCTGAGGACCACTGGGCACCATGTGTGCTGTCTCCCTCATTAGAAGTAAGCTCCTTGATTAAGATCAGGGACTAACTATCTCCACTTCCTCTTTGTATCTCTTAGATGCTTAGCATAGTGCTTGGCATATAGTAGGTGCTTAATAAATGCTTGCTAAACAAAGGATTCCTAGAGTAAAACTCAATTTCCTTTTGATATAAGCTCCTTGGGAGAAGGAGTTCTTGTTTCATTCCTTGTCTTTGGATGCTAGGTGGTGGCAATGCATAGAGTGCTGGTCTTAGAGTCAGAAAGACTTGAATTCAAATTCCTTATATTCTAGCTATATGACTCTGGGTGAGCCATTTAACTGTCTCAGCCACAATTTACTCATTTGTAAAACAGGAATTCTCAACAGACCCCACCTCGCGTGTTGTTGTGAGGATCAAATGAAATGATATATGTGAAGTGCTTGGTAAACCTTCAAGTGCTACATACATGCTATCATTATTGCCGTTCTCCCCAGCACCTTGCACAGTACCTAACACATAGGAAGCACTTAAATGCTTTTTCATTCATCTAGTTGTTCATTCATTTCCATTTCCATTTCATCTCCAGAAAACTGTGTATGTTCATTGATCACCCACCCAATGGGGAATGACTCTCTGTCTTATTCCCTGCAGATCTTACATGTCAAACTTTTATACTCATTAATTTCATTAAACAAGATATTAAAATAATCTGTCTAGCTAAGAGACTAGAGGCAGTCATTTGGGTGTGGTCCCAGGTCTGGTGACCTCCCCTACTCTCTGTCCTTTACCTAGCCATTGCAGTTTGCCCAGGTTCAGCTCTGGAAAACCCAAATTTCTCAGTAGTGAAAATAGGGTCCCCACTGTTACATTCATTGGCTCATTAGCCAATTCCTACCCTAGCATTCTTGCTAATTAGTATAATATTTATAGCTTGAAAGTGTAAGGGATTCCTCTAGGAATGTAGGGAGATATGATTAAAGAGTACCCAGGACACAATATGAATCAGATGTGAGACTGGTACTAAGCACCAGAGAATCATAGTATGTACTAACAGAATGATTTAAACAGGATTCACTATCTTAACTTATCCTAGCAGAGTCAGTTGGAAGCCTAATATTCAAGCCTCATTGGGGGACATAAAACAGCTTTTACAGAATGCTAATGAGCCACATTAAATTTCACCTCCAGTCATGAAACCCAACTGGATCTTCCTGGTATTCTCTCTCCAATTCAGACCCTTCCCTGAGTGCCATCACACTCCTGCTGATGCTTAGGAACTCCATGGTGGGGCGGGAGGGGGGGAAGGATGGGGATGCTGTTCAGATGCCAGGGAAGGAGAAGGTGTCATCTACCATTACTGCAGACCTTGCAGTGATCACAAGGGTTCTGCTGAAGGGAGGAAACACAAGAGGGACAAAGGCAGTTACAGGCACAAACCTAGCTGGATGAGTCTATATTCCATTTAGGAAGTGGCGGTCTCTGCTGCCATTACGTTGAGGGCACGGAGGAGCCATCCTTCCCTACCTTTCACTGATATCACATCTTATCACTTAGAAGGCCACTGGCCAGAAGCCACCTCCGCTTCTACTAGGTATGGCATCTCCTGACATCAGCTCTTCTTGCTCAGAAACCACTTAGAAGACCTTCATTGGATGCATCATACATGGCCAGAAGCCAGTTCCCAGAGCTCTCGACTAGTCCAACAGAAGCAGGCAGATATCTTCATACTCTGGAGATGGGAAAAGGTTCTAGTGATGGCTAGGCCATTTCAAATAAGCAATCTTAATTATAGGAGGATAATTAAATGATTTGCAAAACTATGAATAAAATTATTAAATGACTTTGAAAGGACATGACAGTTCACATTATCCCTTTTCTTAAGTGTCATAAAGATACTTCATTGACAGAAAATAACCGTTCCAGGATGAGGATAATTCTGTGTTCCATTAGCATGTTAATAACATTTCCATACTTTAAAAGGTCTATGATTTCATCAACATGGACACTGTATCTACCAACACAGCTCACAATCTTTCCCTACTTTCTTCCAATTGTCCACCATCCATCCATCCATCCACCCATTCATCGATCGACCCATCCATCTATCCATCTACCCACGTAACCATCCATCCACTCAACAGGCATTGGTCAAGTGCTTACTATGAGTCTGGCACTATGCTAGGTTTTAGAGATACAAAAAATGAAACTGTCCTTGCCCTTAAGGAACTTATATTTTATTGGAAGATATAAAAGATATGCAGAAGAGTAATACAAAATTTTCGCAAAGTAGGTGTAATTTCTTTAAATGGGAAGGAAAGTCAGCAATGGTGGAGGGAAGAGAAGGTGTCAGAATAGGTCTTCTGTGAGCTTTGAAGGAAGCTAGGAACTCTCCAAACTCCTCCCCCCACCTTAGGCAGATGACTTCATGACTTGCTATGACCCAAAATATTCATCACTTAGTGGCTGGCCTTCCGAGGGTGAGCCTCTGGGAGCTTAGCTGGACTGATCTTCCTGGGACAATGATATAATTCATTGGTGGATTGTACTCAAAGCCCTTCCAGAATCTTAGAACCTGTCAGAACTTAGACTTCATTTAAAAAACCCTGGGCCCCTCCAGACCATAATGAGGCATTGAAGTAGGTGGATTTTAGGGGAGGATATTAATAATAAAGAATTAATTTAATGAAAAGTTTGGCAAGAAGAGGACCAGGAGCCCTTTGCACAGAGGATAAAACAAATTCCACACGAGTCTATTATCTTCACAGCACTTTCTCATGTCTTTTCTTGTTTTGATCTTTATTTAAGACTGGGATTTAGGTAGTTAAATGGTATAGTAGACAGAGTTCTGGACTTAGAGAGAGGAAGTAAGTAAGCATTTATTATGCACCTACTTTGTGCCAGGCACTTTACAATCATATCATTTGTTCTTTACAACAACTCTTGGAGGCAGGTGCTATCATTATTCCCATTTTAAACTGGAGGAAACTGAGTCAGTCAGAGGTTAAGTGACTTGCCCAGGATCTCACAGCTAGTGAGTGTCTGGAGTTGGATTTGAACTCAGGTCTTCTTGACTCCAGGCCCAATGTACCACCCACTTCCTTTGATAGGAAGGACTGAGTTCAAATTCTGCCCCAGACACTTACTAGCTAAGCGATCCTAGACAAGTCACCTCTTAGCCTCAGTTCCCTCGTCAGTAAAGCGACAATAATAATACCACCTGCTCCATAGGGTATGTAAAATGTTTTATAGACCTAAAAGTGCTACATATTCTAACTATTCTTCTCAGATAGTCAATAAGCATTTATCAAACACCTACTATGTGCTGGGCCTTGTACAAAGTGCTGGGGATGCAAAAAGAGGCAACAGGCAGTCCCTTCCCCTCAAGGAGCTCACAGTATGATGGGAAAGACCACAAGCAAACAGCAATGTGCAAATGAGCTATATATGGGATAAATAGGAAGTGATCGACGAACGAAAGGCATTAGAATTAAGAGGGATTGAGGAAGGCTTCTGGTAGAAGATGGGATTTTAGCTGAGACTTGAAGGGAGCCAGGGAACCTGGGAGGCAGAGATGAGGAGGGAGAGCATTCCAGGCATGGGGGACAACCAGAGATATGAGACTGGAGGTTAGAGCTGAATAAGTGGTTTTGAGAATCATCAGCATAGAAACAATAATTAAATCCATGGAACCAATGAAATAATATAGAGGGAGAAGATAAGAGGAAGTCAAGAAGGATGAGGATTGACAAAGGGCCATTGGTTTTGGCTACTAAGAGATGACTGGGAACTTTGGGGAGAGTAGTTTCAGTTGGATAATGAGATGAGAAACCAATCACAGAGAGTTAAGAAGATAGTGAGAGAAGAGGAAGTAGAGGAATTTATTCTAGACAGCATTCTTAAGGAATTAAGTCACAGAAGGTGGAAGAGCTATGGGGCAATGCTTAATGGGGATAGAAGGATCAACTGAGGAGTTTTTTGAGGTGGGGGACACATGAGCATGTTTGTAGGCAGCAGGGGAAGAGCCAATAGATGGGGAGAGATTGAAGATCCATGACAGAGTTAGTACGTCAGTGAGTCTATCTGCTGGAGGAGCCAGCATGGAGTGGGATTGCTTGTGTGGTAGAAGGGTTTGCCTTGGCAAGGAGTAGTGCTATCTCTAGTCCTATGCTTTATTTTGGTAATGGCTCACTGAAGTTGTTACAGAAGCATTCTGGGCTCTATACTCTGAAGTCAGAGACTACAATTCACTTGTCTGTGTATCTCCCTTAGTGTCTAGCCAAGTACTTTGTGCATTGAAAGTGAAGCACGACATAACAGAAAGAATGTTAGGTACCAGAGGTCTAGTGCTGGAGGGGAAGTTAGCAATGATCCAGTTCAGCCCTGTTCAGGAAACTGAGGCTTGGTGAAATTAAATGAGGAGACCATGGACTATAAAGGAAAGATTACTGGCTTTGGAGTCAGAGTTTCTGGGCTTAATTCTTGGCTCTGCCCCTCATTACTTGTATATGACTATAGACAGCACTCTTAGCCTTTGCGGGCCTCAGTTTCTTCATTTGTGAAGTGAGGGGCTTGGAATACATGATTTCAAAGGTTGCCTCCAGTTCTTTTTTCTTTCTTTTCTTCCTTTTTTTAAGGCAATAAAGGTCACACAGTCATTAAGTGTCTGAGGCTGGATTTGAACTCAGGTCCTCCTGACTCCAGGGCCAGGGCTCTATCCCCTGCAGTGCCACCTAGCTGCCCTCCAGTTCTAAATCAACGATCATACAACTAGGAACTTCAACCATCCAATAAAATTCTGGCACTCCACTCTCTTTATCTAAAGCAAGTTTGACTTAGAGTTTACAGGCATTGTGTATAGGGCACCAGCGCTGTGACTGACATGTGTCCCACAGGCTCCATGTAGTTCTGATGGGTTGGAATAGCAATCAGGTTTTTTATGTTTCTCTGGATATCTGCCATTCTTTGGAATCAGGCCACTTTCTCATTTATTTTGCACCTCCAGATTCAGCCTTCACTTTGGTAATGCAGTCAAAAAGGGACAATCAGGGTCTGGCTCAGAGAAAAAGAGTAAATGTATTCAGCTACATATCTAAAGCCAACTTCACAATCAACCTAGAATGTGACCTTAAAAAAAAACCAAAATAATGGGAATTCTAAATTAGCAAAATTTGTGCATCCTAAATTTATGAGGCTGACAGGTTTTCTGCATAGTTTATGCTGAGATATTTCTCATTCTGGCTTACCTCGTAGCTTGCAGGATAATCAAAAGTCTCCTGCTTGTACATTAAGAAGACTTTCTTCAAAGAGAGAGAAGATGCTAGAAGGAGTTAGCAGTGAATGATTGAAGCAAAATGGATTACAGCCAAATAAACATGAAGCGACTGGTCATTTCAGGATCAGCTGCCTGGGTATTATCAGAGCACCGACAAGTCCAAGCAAGGGCCCAAATAAGAACCAAATCTGATGAAAAAATCAATATGAGGAGACACTGGGTAGAACTGCAGCATCTCTATAGCTGTCCCCTCCCCCATCCCTCCAGTGGGAAGTGAAGAGAAGGAAAGACATTGGTTTTGGTCCTAGCCTTTTCTTAGGCAAGCTTAATGTAAGGAACAACATTGCCACTCAAAGGAGGCCAGAAGATGCCAGAAACTTAAGTCAGCAAACACTTAATCCCTTTGCCAAGTGTTAAAATACTGGGATTTCAGGTTACTGGATTAAAGTACAAGCTCATTTGCAAAACATAACCAAGTAATCAACCAACTAACCAACATTTACTAAGCATATATATGTATGTGTGTGTGTGTATATATATATATGCATATATATGTATATATATGCATATATATATATATATATGCTTAGGTACTGGAGATACAAAGACAGTAATGAAATGGTCACTACCCTCCAGAAACTTACGTTCTATTGGGACAACAATATGCATATGTAGGGGTGTGTGTGTGTGTATGTGTGTGTAACATAATCTAATATAAATGTTGTTCAGTCATTTCAGTTGCATTTGACTCTTTTTGACCTCATTTGGGGCTTTCTTGGCAGAAATACTGGAGCAGTTTCTCATGTCCTTCTTTCTTAATTCTACAGATAAGGAAACTGAGGCAAACAGGGCTAAGTGACTTGCCCAGAATCACATGGCTAGTAAGTATCTGAGGCCAGATTTGAACTCAGAAAGATGAGTTTTCTTGACTCCAGACCCAGGACTCTATCCACTGTACCAACTAGCTGCCCAATAATTAAATTAATAGATATACATAATATATATATATGCGCACATACATACTATATACATATAATAATATGTATATATATACATATATGTATATGTATGTTATATATGTGTGCATGTATATACATAATATATAGGAAATCTATTGTATATTTGAGATAACTATAAGGTGATTTATTTGGAGGTGGGGGGAGGCACATAGCAAAGCAGCAGCATAGCCACACAAAATGGCTGAAAATGAGCCTTCTGAGAATTTGACTCCAACAGCATCTGCAGATGAAACCAGAGGAAGGCCAACAAAACATGAAATGTAACTGATATGCCAAAATGTTTCTAATGATCAATTTTCATTCACAGGAATACTGGAACTCTGTATTCAGACTCTATTACCTGATGGTGTAGAGTCCAAATGGGATAGTTTTAGTATTGTGATAGGAGCAGAGGTCTGCCGGTAAATGTTTAATGACTGGCTCTTGGCGGGGGGGGGGGCGGGGAGGGGGGAATGGTAGCCTGACACACTTTTCACTTTAATTAACATTATTGGCATTTTCTCCTCACTTTCTTGAGTGATGGGCAGTCAATAAAACAATAAATCACCTTGCTATGTAGTGTTTGCTGATTTCTGAGGTGTAAAAGATTACACTGAAAATTTAACAATCTGCTCTCTGGGCCAGTCAAGCTGGCTTTAGCACGTTCCTGGGTATAAGTGACACTTTCTGATAAAGTTGGGATATCTGACTGTACCTGACAACCACATAGAAAGGAAACATCTGCTGTAGATACCACAGTTGTAAAGGTGCTGGAAAATGCACTTCCAATATAACTCAGGGAGGGGAAGATTGTAAAAGGATTCAGATTAATTCAGTTGCACACATCCTAATTATGTGCCTACTATGTGCAAGGCACTGTGATAGGTGCTGGGATCCAAGCCAAAGATGAATCAGTCCCTGCTTGGGGGTGGGCATGTACCTTTGACATTTGCTGAGCTATTTCTTGCTACTGTTTGCTGGTCTTTATGCCCTTTTGGCCATTTGCTATACTCTGCTACCATCTTCTGGGGTGCTTTGCCTAGTAAGCCTCTCCCTTACTAGGTGGAGCCAAAATACTTTTAGTCTAAATAGGCTAAGGTTATGACAGCTGCATCCAATAGGCAGAGAAGAAAACCCAGCAGAAATTCTCAGGTTGGGATTAAATGTCTACATCTTAGAGGCACCTTTTTCTCACTCTTCTATATCTTCCCACTCCATTTGCAGTCCCTATCCCAGACAATTGTATGATTTTGGGTTAGAAATTTCCTTTTAATTCCTGTTAAATCCTGATTATAATTCAACATCCCTTCAAACCATTTGGGGCACTTTACTCAACAAAACCACCAAGAAGGTGGTTATATGGTTGGATATGATGAAAATCCCCTCAATTCCCCATAATGTTCCCAGCTGACATGCAAATAAGCCTGGAGATTAGAATAAAAAAGGGTAGTTGAAGTTTGCTGGGTTCAGCTCTAAGCTTTAGACCCTTTGTTCTAAATTCCTGCCTTATTATGCACACCTGTCAGCAGTAAACCCCAATAGACTCTCACCACTTCTTTCTTTATGGTCTACAAACATGGCTTTGTAATTAGAGAAGCCATACTTCCCTCTTTAGTAGAAGCCCCTTTAAGGAGCCTAAGAACAGAATGCAATTCATACACACACATACATACATATATACATATACATGTGTATATGTATATATGTATATACATATGTATATATGTATATATGTGTATATATATATATATACATAGTATAAAAATACATATTATAGATACATATTTTTCCCAACATATCCTCAACCAGTATAGGAGAATATTCCCTGTATAGGAGATTTTGAGCTCTTCTAGTACCACGATAATCACCCACCCACAACAGGCACTCAATACATGCTGGGTGGTAAGGACAGTCATGTGACAAATCACTTGCTTCTCTAGGCCAGAGCTCTCTCCTTTGTAGATGAGGGGGCTGCCCAAGATGATCTTGAAGGTCCCTTTTTGTTCTAAATCCTTTGATGCTAATCATCAATAATAAAGACAGAGCTGATCATGGGCAATTAAAAGAGATTTCCTGCCCTTCTGCTCATCCCCTTAGCAATTTACCTCATTCCAAATTAAGACTTGTACACTCATATGCTCTGGAGGGCCTTTAAAAATTCACATCTGCCATGATTGGGTATAAAAATAGCTCTTGGAGTCTTTGGAAAGCTTCGTGGACTTGCAAAGAGACGGCATCAACTGGGCTCATGACAGATCTGCCCACTCTGCTTTATTTGAGTGTCATGTTTCAATAAAGACTCATCACTCCTTATCCTCTGAGAACAACTCATGCTTTCCCACTTTGAGGCCTTTGCCCATACCACTCCCTAGATGTGGAAGGTACTACTCATTGCCTTCCCCTACCCCTCTCCATCTCTGCTTATTGAATTCCTGGCCATATTTTAAGACATTGCTTGGTTCTGCCCCCTCCATGATATCATCCGTGGTTTCCAGGGTCAGAATTGACCAACCCTTCCTTGGACTCAGAATGGCATCCTTTGCTTCTGCTCTACTTTGCTAGAAGTCATCCTTCCTAAAGCTCTGACATGTAGGCTGAGCAAGCTTTTTCTAAGGCCTTAAACAACACTGGTTAAGCTTGTTCTTTTCACTAAGAGTTATTGAGATTCTCCTTGAGACTTGATTGGCTAAGAATCATTGATGTAGCTTCCTGGTCACTTGAGTACAAAAGCCCACAGGGAGTTCTATTGTTCTCTTTGAGGCATCTGACTGTGCACTGCCAGGATGATTAATATTGGAAGTTGTGCTCAGTAGAACCAATGTGGTGTCCTAAGTGAACATCCTTCTTCTGCTCTGACATGTTGAATGACCAGCCACTGTCTCATTTTGTTCCAATTGGACCTAAGCCTCCGGAAACACAGAGTGAATTGGCCTACCCCACACTATCTATCATGTTCTCTTTTGTATTAGAATTGTTTGGGCACACCTCTCATCTCCCTCACTTAACTTTGTGCTTCTTGACAGCGGGACAAAAATATGCTGGACCTGTCTTAGACAGCTCTAGAGAGCTGATCATTAAATTTCTAATGTGAGCATTTATAATTTGGAAACTGGCAAATGTTACAAGTCAGAGCTTGATTTATTGTTGAGGGGATTTTCTAAACTTAAGAAAGCAAGAGATTCAGATTAAATTAAAACTACATTTTCAGAGAGCTGGTTGTTAAATATTTGTCAGAATACTTTTGGAGGAGGGCATTCCTCTGATAAATTTGGGGTTTTCCCTCATGAGAGTTCTCCAAGTAGAGGCTGAATGACTACTTATCAAGATGATTGAAAAGAGAATTCTTACCCAGGTATGACTTGGACTAGATGCCCTTTGAGGTCCCTGCCAACTTTGAGATTTTTGATTCTATCATTCTGTTTCTCTCTCAGAGGTTCGCATAATACACAGAGTCTATCAGAGGATACAACCTGCATGTAAAGAAGTTAATACAAGGTAATTTGAGAAAGGAAAAGGCCCTAAAAGATAGGGAGATTTGAAAAGGCTTCCCAGAGGAGGTAGAATGAGCTGGACTTTAACAGAAGAGAGGGATGCTGGAAGGTGTGGTTGAGAAGGAAGTAGATTTCAAGCATGGGAAGTGGGAGGCCTATACATACACACAGAAGCCAAAGACAACAACTTCAGGAAATGACCAGTAATCCAGCTCATTAAAACAGAGCCAGCTGATGAAACAGTTCAGAGAGAGGTCCAGGAGTGGCATTGGGGCCTAGAAGGGAGAGAAGCTTTGGAGCATGTGGTAGAGATGAAGAAAAGAATTTCATTTAGAGTCAATCTAGTCAGCCAAGTTGCAAAGCCTCCAAAATTCAGGAATAGGAGCTGAGAAGGTAGGTGGGTGGGGGTGATGCTGGGTTGAGGATTGGCTATAAATAGACAGTAGAAGGACAAACAGGCAAGAGATTAAAGAATGGAAAGTGTACGTTGAACTCGGTAACCCCAGGGTCAAAACTGAAAGAAAAAAATGAAGCTAGGGCAGCAGGGACAGATTGGGGAACTGGGAGGGAGGGGAGACAGTTATGGTGAGGATGAGGATGGGTTTAGGAAGAGTGAAGGAGATGAAAGGAGAGGAGGTTGGGGTCAGAGATAGGAGACTCCCATGTTTTAAGTTCATGAGGTGTCACAGTAACGGTTGATGATGAGGTCTAAGGTCTGCTGACTGGCAGGTGGCTGGCATAGAGTTAAGATGTAAGAAATGGGGCTGAGGAGGTTGGTGAGTTAGGAGGCCAGGATTATAATGATCCCCAACTAGGAGAGTAGGTATTGGAGTGTAGGGGAATGGGCAGAGTCCTAAGTGCCTCAATAAAAGAAGGAGAGAGATCATGAGGCTGATAGCCACAGCAAAAAGGATTTGGACAGGGGAGCATAGACTGATTGAGTAAGTCTCAAAGGAGGGGGTTTTGTTGACTGATGAGTGTGGAGTAAAGAGTGTGCCCCTCATCATAACCAGCAGCACCGAAGAGAGCAGTCAACCCTGTTGTGTCTTACTGAGAAGCACCAGAAGATGGAAATAGCATGAAAGGAAGAAATCTAGGATGAAGAAGAGTTTGCTAACAATAGGGTAAAGGTAATTCCTGAGAACACTGAGGAAGAGGATGGTAGAAGATGACAGGGATTGGAGTGAGGCAGTGCTGAACTGGACAGGAGCAATGGGGGAGTGTCACGGGAGGACTTTCACCTCTTTTATTGATGTGGGCACATTACAGTGATCAGGGTAGTGTGTTATTGTTGTAGTTCAGTTGTGTCCAACACTTTGTGACCCTATTTTGGGATTTCTTGGCAAAGATACCGCAGTGGTTTTCCATTTCCTCCTCCAACTCATTTTACAGATGAGGAAACTGAGGCAAACAGGGTTAAATGACTTGCCCAGGGTCACACAGCTAGGAAGTCTTCCTGACTCTGGGCCTGGCATTCTATCCACTGTGCCACCTAGCTCTTAGGGGAGTAGGAAGTTAATATAAATTTTATCCATCAATGATATCTTCTTAGCTTTAGTGACTTTTAAACACTTTCAAAAGTCAAGACACATTTTTTTTCTGTCTATACTGACATCTTACTAGAGGTTGCAATTTTCCCCATTTTCTTCTATTAAAACTATTAAATATGAAATAATTATCTATGGGAAAGGGAACCTGAGAAAGATGCTTATGTTTATCTTCACCTTGTTTTCTTCTAGTCAATGTTTCCTGGACTTCTGCAATAAGCAGATAATCAGGAAATCTGCTTTTTTCCTAATTGTAGATATGATTCAACAAGAATTACAGTGTCACACCCTCTTTCATCTTCTCAATTCCCATATTAACTGGCAAAGTCTCTAGGGGTTGGTTGACTACTTCTCCCCTGAGGGCTCTAGAGAATAACCCTGAGAAGTTCTGAGGTTTCTAATGCTAATTAGTACTGTTACTCATCAGCCCTTGTCTGCATACTTCTCAGTGATTATCAGCCAGAGATTTTTAAAAAGGGAATTTACTAAACAGTTACAGAAAGGAGAGTTGTTACAGAAACATTCCCCTAAGTTGTGGGTACACCTTCCCTTTGTACATTCAAGGTCCCTGGGGAGAGTGGGATCAAACTTAGAGATCATATGCTGTGAAATTCACTCCTTTTACCCTTTCGTGGAGTTCTTAGGACATTCCCTTAGGTATAGCTCTCTGCTGGGCTCCAAAGACTGGTGCTTTTAATTTTTTCCTAGTTAGGAGTTTCTTTTTTTCCCTTTCTACAAGTCCTAATTTTATTAATTCTATGACTTTCCAGTTAGGAACATTTCCATAAATTCTAAAGTTAACCAAGAAGAAAGAAAATATCAAAATCAGAAGCCTCTGGGAAATCTATGTAAAGCTTTGAAAACACTGTCTTTGACATTTCATTCACGTGTATTTGTTTCCTAAACATTTATGAAGAGATCTGGGTTATGAAGGAGCATACAATGAGTGTATATTTCTCAGTGGGGTAAAGATATTTCCAGTTTTGAAGATTTCCCTACTTCAATGGCATCTTCTTATGTGGTCATAAGGGGTTCTTTGCTACTTATGCATATCTTCAATTTGCACAGTGAATGAGAGGGCATCATGACATGGTGGCTGGAGATCCAGCCAGGATGGAAGTCTGGAAGTCAGGTTTGAGTCTTATATATTTTGGATCAGTGACACTGGGTAAGCAGAGTAACTTCTCAGTGAAACTGGCCCCTCTCTAGGATTGTAAGTTTCAGAACAGGTGATGATCAACATTGGTGAAGAGAGTTTGCTCACTGGTTGTTCCTTACACCAATTAAATTACAGGTTTGGACAAAAAAACTCCAACATGCCCTTAGTGGACTATGTCTCAATCAAGGGATCATGTCTGGTGTTGCTTTGGCAGCTGAAGGGAATCTTTCATCTTTCTAGGACTCAACTTACTGCTCTATAAAATGAGCAATTTGGAGTAGGTGTCCTTTATAATTAAAAGTTCAGAGGTTATGATCCTTTGGGGGTAGCTTATCCCTCCTTCTTAACAAGGCAGTAAAAACAATTATGTTGGGGGTGATTACAGAGTTGATATATCTTAAATTAGGAGGATAGTCTTGATTTCAAGAAAATAAAGTGCATTTTTAATGTGGCTCTTCAAAAGGAATATCCTTTGTTAGACCATGTGCCTCAGTTTTTGGTTTTGAAAATGTGGTCATTATGGGCTTGGGTTACCTTAAGTATAGTTTCAGAGGCTGAGTCCCATCTGGTCAATAGTGATGTAGCCAAAGAAAGCTTTGGAGGAAGAGGTTCTGGATAATATTCTCTTTACATCACACAAATTACATCCCCTCTATGGGAAAACCAAGTCAACCTCTGTGTCCCACTGATGGTGGGAATGTAGGACTTAGAGCTGAAAGGAGACTCTTTCTATTACGTCCCTATGTTGATGCACCCAAGTCATACAATTCCTAAACATTCTGAACCCAAATGATTAACTTTTCCATCCCACTTCAGCCATAGACAAAACTGGTCACACCTTTGATCATACCACCTCATGAAACCCTGTCCTCTGTAAGATGCTATGATTCCACGATCCTGAACTTTGAAATTCAAGTTTCTGACCACAACCTCTTCTTCCTCCTCTTTTTCTCCCTCTATCTCTCTCAATCCTCCATCTCCCCCTCTTTTCCCTTTCCTTTCCCCCCCTCCCTTTATCTCTCTCCTTCCTTCCCTCTTCTCTCTTTTCTTCCCTCTTTCCTTTTTCCCAATCTCTCTCCTTCCCCCTTCTCTCTTTCCTCCTCTTCCTCCACTTCTGTGTCACTCTGTCTTTGTCTTTCCTCTCTCTGTCTCTCCTTCTCCCTCCCTTGTCCTCCCCCCTCCCCTCCCCCACCCCGTGTGTGTGTGTGTGTGTGTGTGTGTGTGTGTGTGTGTGTGTTTACACAAATGCAAAAATGAAATTAAATAGGAGGAAGAGAAGGGGCTCTTGGGAAATTGTAGCCGAGTCCTTGTGGAAAGAATGCAGGACTTGTCAGGTAGGGGAAATCTTGGTCTGAAACAGGACACTCATGCTGGCTAGTTGTGTGATCCTTGGCAAGTAGCTTTATCCCTCAGAGCCTCAGGGTCTTCATTTATAAAATGGGCACAACATTTGCAACAGTTGCTTTGCAAAGTTGTTTTAAGGAAAGTTCTTTGTAAACTTTAAAGTGTTTATAATTGGGTTATTATTGTTACTTTTAGTAGGCTATATTTTACTTTGTATCTTCCACAGCACTTAATGCTTGACATGGTGTCTTTATACATAGTAGACAGTAAAATTATATTTGTTGGTCTGAAATGAGATCTTCAGTTATTTTTCCATAGAAGTATGGTATTGCCTAAAAGCAAGAGATTGTTCTTGGTCTAATCTGGGTCTTTTCAGTTATGTGGTTCTTTTCTGGTTTAAAAAAAAAAGGTCCTGAAAAGGCTCAGCTGAAAAGTAGTTTATCTTAAAAGACTCAAAATAGGGAAGTGAGGCCCTCTAGTGGAAGGTCAGGTCCTGCTTCAGATATCCTTTGGAAGACAAGGAGAACCACAACATCTTGACCTTTGCAACCAACCAATGAAAGAATGAGAATTTTTAAAGTTTGGGGTGTTAGGGGCAGCTGGGTGGTGCAGTGGATAGAGCACCTGGCTTGGCACTGTCAACTCTGTTTGCCTCAATTTTCACATCTGTAAAATGAGCTGGAGGAAAAAAATGGCAGGCCACTGCAGTGTTTGTGCCAAGAAAACCCCAAATGGGGTTATAAAGGGTCTGACACAGCTGAAATAACTGAACAACAATATTTATTAAGCACCTTTTTAAGGCTCCTGGCACTATCCTTGGTGCTGGGGATACAATGGGCTTAGGGTTAGAGATCAAACAACACAAACTCCTCATTTTTCAAGAATGAGCCACCTGAGGGTCAGGTTACTGAGGGTCACGTTCAAATTGTAAGTGGTAGGCCCAGAATTGGACACAGTATTGGTTCCCCCTTTAGACATGTAAAAGAAATTAGAGGGGAAAATGAATTCTCTACAGTTAGTATATTCCCACGAGTTGGCTTTTTCTTTTTTTTAACTTTTTTTTGATTGTATCTAACAATAAAAGCTGTGCTCATGGGGTTATTTACCAATATCTGTTGCCTTTTCATTCAAAGCTTAAATGACTAAATTTTGATTTCCTCTACTCATAGTCCACTGTGACCTTGGGCAAGTCACTTAACCTCCTTTGGCCCAGGAGATAGCTAGGTGGATCATTGGATAGAGCACTGGGTCTGAAGTCAGGAAGACCTCAGTTCCAATTCAGCCTCAAGACACTTACTAGCTGTGTGAGCCTGGGCAAGTCACTTAACCCTGTTTGCCTTGGTTTCCTCATCTGCAAAAATGAGCTGGAGAAGGAACTGGCAAACCACTCTAGTACCTTTGACAAGAAAACACCATGCACAGTATGTCCACAGGGTTATAAAGAGTCAGACACAACTGAACAACAACAAAACCCACCATCCAGAAAAGAGTGCCAACCAATTTTGACTTCAATTTCATAAAAGTAGTAATTCGATATTTTTTTTAACATGATTGCACATATATAACCTATATCAAATTGTTTACCATCTTAGGGAAGGGAGAAGGGAGGAGGGAGAAAATTAGGAATTCAAAATTTTATATGAATACAAATATTAAAAATTGTCTTTACAAGTAATTGGAAAAATAAAATACTATTTAAAAGAAAAAAGACCCCAGTAATTTGTAAAGCCAGACAAAGGACACTTTCCCTTTCCTCCCAGTTGCTAGTGTCTTCTCCTCTGAGATGACCTCTCATCTGTATGTGTCATGTACATGCCTAGTAATTTGCATATTTTCTTGTCCATGCCCTGGAGGACAAGGGTATTTTTACCTCCTTTTGTATCCCCAGCGCTAACTAAGCACGATACCTGGCACATAGTAGGCACTCAAGAATGGTGTTTGAGGGCTTAGCACTTCTGGCACATAGTAGGCACTCAAGAATGGTGTTTTATTGGTCAGCGGAGGTCTCTTCTATCTCTAAGTCTATTTTCCTGGGAGCCTATAAGTCACTTCATTTCTGTAGACCTTTGTTTTCTCATCTGTAAAGTCAGGGACTTAGATTAGGTAGTCAGATGATTAAATGTTCTCTGAAAGCTCTGAATCTGTTCCTATGTTTTGAGCACAATGCCTTACATATAGATACTCAATGGATATTTGGTAATTTAATTTGAAGTGAACTATCTAGTGTTGCAAAATAGATATAGAGCTGGCCTCAGAGACAGTATGGCCTAGGTTCATGTCTTACTCTTGACATGTATGAGCTGTGTGACCTTGGGCAAGTCACTAGTATTCTCTAAGATGAAAAGTTGCAGAGAAGGTGCCAGCCTGTATTGTTAGAGGAGATTCCTCAGAACTCCCTGTACCAATAAAATCAGAAGTCGTATTCTAACTACCCAGTTTCCATATAAAACACAATTTATTTTTCTGGATGATTTCCTATATTGACCAGGTTGGTAAAATATTTTTGGAATTGAAGGCTCAACATCCATATCAGTAAACATAGAAGGTCCTAAACTGAGAACTTCAATTAAAATATTATTGGGCAAATTTAATTATTTCTACATGGATTATAAGAGAAATCTCACATTAAAGTCCTTTTCCAATGTCTTTCCATTTTGTTTAGTCAACTATGTGTTGTCAAAGACAATTCCAATGGAGTGAATTCTTCAGCAAATCCAACAAGCTAAGCAGGCTAAGAGTAGTGGCTAGACAACTTGTAGAGTGCTTGTTATCTACAATGTCTACAATGCTTGGCCCATATTAGATGCTTAATAAGTGCTTCACGATTGATTGATTAATAATGATCTGAGGAGCAGCCCAGTTAAGTTCAAAGATGTTCGTTACCAGGTTGCCTCTAGCATGACAGATTTATTTTGGTCACAATTATTGAGAACAACCAACTCACCTACCAAATCCTTTCAGGTATAGATGGGAGTGGAGTCCCATCTGTGGAGTGGAGTGGAGTGGAGTGGAGTCTCATAGTGAGGTCACTTCCAGCTCTTAGATCCTATAACTCTGTGATTCCTAGGAGGATTGTACTCTGTGTTGGTAGAGGGAGGCCTCAAACCCTGTGGAATCACAGATAATTAAAAGTGTTGAAGCATATGAAAGGCTTATATTGGAACATGGAACAAGACTCCAGTGATCTCACTCTGAGATTCTGTGCAAATTATGTCCTTTATTTTTTGCTTCCACTTTAAAAAATAATTTAAGCTAGAGATTATAATTAATTATTGAATTAAGTTAAATAATAAAGATGGTGACCTTTTCTGATGGTTAGGTCCTATCTAAGCTAACTTCTACCACAAAGTAGCTTTAATAGAATCTTAGATTTAAACCGAGAAGGAACATTAGAAGTCATTTGGTACAAACAAAGACATAACTGGCCCGTCCCATCTCATCTGATCTTGTTGATTCCTGGAATTCAGTTCTAACAATAAAGATGAGTTGCTATCTTTCAGGAGATTTGATTGCTTTAAAAACAATAGCAAATGAGCAGAAAGGAATGTTGTATATAATAACAGCTGTATTGTTCTAAGAACAACTTTGAACGACTAAGTCACTTTGAGTATTATAAATACTCAAATTGACTACAAAGGTCCTATAAAGTAAGATGTGATCCACATCCAGAGAAAGAACTGATCCATTGAAGTAAGGATAGTGTGACTTTACACATACATACACATACATACATATATACATACATACATGTATGAACACATACATTTTTGTTTAAGCTTTCCTAGAGCAGAGTAAGGAAAGAGGGAGAAAAAAAGTGCACAGCAAAGAACAAAAGAAAGCTTGGAAGGAAGCATAGAAAAGCATGTTAGCTTTCAAAACAATGTGCAGTATTTTTTTTTTTAGTAAACAGTATGAAATGGAAATTCATGGTTTTATATTGAATCCTCTTTTTATGTTGTGCTGCATACAGGGAAATGTTCTTTTTTTCTTTTTGTATTCAAGTTCAAAATGAATAAAACTTTTAAAAATTAAAATAAAAAAAAACCCACAATAGCTGTTTCCATTGGCTGGGCTTCTGGGGAGGAAAACATGCAGTCTAATGAAATAAAAAGAGGAAGGGAAACCTTCTCAGGACATGATTAAATGACTCAGTGAATGGTAAAAGGACCAGGAAGCCCTGAGTACAAAGAAGAGGTAAAGTAGAACTTTCTGCCAGAACAAAGTATCCATTTAGTGTTACAAGTTGTAGGTGGAAATATTTAGCAGAAATAATGAGTGTCCATCCAATGGCACTTGTGTCTTCCTATATTTCCACATGGGCATCAAATGATTTTGGAATACTTTCTGGATGCAGCACTCCAGGCCATTTTCCAGCATGCCAAAATACCATCAAAGATGCAATGGTAAATGACTCCACAAAAACCCTTTTGTTCAGGTACTTCAGTTTACTATTACAGCCCATTTCATGTTTCATAAATTTTTATAGAAAGCATTTTGTCCTAGGCTGCCCTTTCTTTGCAAGTGACTTAGTGAAATTCAGTTTAAGGATAAATGGAAATTCCTCAGTGAGTATGACCCGATAATTGCTTGAGATGAATGTAGAGAGCCTCCCCTGCAAGAGCTCATGAAAGAAACTTACTCCTCTCTTGATAGAGAAGTACAGCTAGGTGGATGGATGGATACTTCTGGCCCTAAGCTTACCCAGAATCCTAGAATTTCAGAGTAGGAAGGGACTTTGATGAGTATTTAGTCCAACCCTATGTGGAAAAGAATCCTGTCTATGATACACGCAACAAATCACTATTCATCCTTTGCTTGGAGATCTCTAGTGAGGAGGAACTCACTGCTTTTAGCACCTAGCACCTAGGGCCTGATGCACAGCAGACACCAAATAAATGCTTGTTTATTGGGTAGTTGGTTAAAGTCTCCCTGGGGAGTCCATTTGACCTTCGGATAGCTTAAATTGTTAGGAAGCTTTTCCTGTCACAAACCTTAATTTGTCTTTTTTGCAAGTTCAGACACTTATAGGTGGGTCTCTTTGCCCCCTCCCCTAAGACTTCTCCAGGCTAAAACATGCCCAAGTTAAACAATCAACCAAGCAACCAGTCAGTCAATAAGATTTATTATGGTTCTTCAGTAAGACCTCATATGAGATGCCCCTTTACCATCCCTGGTTGCCTTCTTTTGGATGCTTCCCAAAATTCTGTTCCCAGAGCCAAATGCAACATTGCAAACATGATCTGAGTAGGGCAGGTGACAGGAGGATGATCTCCTCCTGATTCCTGGACCTTTGCAACCCTAAGGTGAAATGGGCTGCCTCAAGAGGCATTGATTTCCTTCACATCCAAAATCTTCAAATGAAGCTTGGTTCAAGTGCTGGGGATTCTTGGTTATTTATAGTTGGACTAGACCAAAAAGTCTTAACCTGGGGTCCACAAACTTTAAAGAATATATTGATAACTATAGTTCCAAAGCTAGAAAAAGAACAAATTAATGCAGCCTTAAGTAGCCTTAGAAGCAATGTGATATGGTGGAGAGAGCCAGGAAGACTTGGGTACTGCCTTTCACTCAAACTGCCCAGGTGACCTTGGGTGAGTCATTTAATAGCTAACATTTATGCAGCATTTTAAGATTCACAAAATGCTTGAGATTTATGATTGCATTTGATCTTTGCAATAACCCTGTGAAGTAGGTGCTATTAGTATCATCCCCATTTTAGAAATGAGATTGAGGTTAAATGGTTTGCCCAGGGTCACACAGCTAATAAATGTCTGAGGAGCGATTGCAATGCAGGTCTTCCTCACTCCAGATCCGGTGTTCTTTTCACTGCACTGCCTAACTGCTTAATATTCTAGATCTCAGAGTAGTATGGGAACTGCACACAGTAGCATTTAATAAATGCTTTTTGAGCACCTTCCCTAACATGCAGTAGGTATTTAATAAATGCTTATTGATTTATTGATAGAAGTTCCTCGTTGGTGCTCCCTTGCATCAGTAAAATCACAGGTGTGGTTAAAAAAAAAAAGATGGTATCAGATTTGGTGGTGGCCATATCACATTGTTAATTGCAATGAACTTTCAGCCCAAGAAAATCTCTAGATCTCTTTCCATGCCAACTGTTATCTAGAAAATCTCCTGCTCCTACTTCAAAATACTTCAAAAGTAATCTTTCATCTATCATCACAGCTCATGAATCACTTTAGAGATATGACTCATACTCATATCATCATTTAGCAAAGGAATATAGAAAAAAATTTGAATTTGAATCATTTGGTGGTGGTGGGCATAACCAAAATAAAACAGCTGTTTGAACACCTGCCTCAGTGACTGTCTAAATAAGGAAATCACTAAACTAAGACAGCACCAATCCAGCCACCACTAGAATACTGTCTTTGGTTCTGGGTGGCACTTTTTAGGGAAGACATTAATTGGCAAGCTGACATGCATACAGAAAGGGCATCAGGGGTGATGAGAGGACCACAGTCCTTACCATACGACTGTCAGTTGAAAAAACTGGGTGTCTAACTGGAAGAAGAGAAGATTTATGGTGATCATTGTCATCCCCTATTTAAAGGGCTGTCACATGGAAAAGTGTTGGAATCCTTATCCTTGGTCCCATACTCTAGACCTCCAAGTGCTGGGTAGAAGAGGTAGAAGGGCAGATTTGGACTCAGGATCAGAACAAACTTGATAACAAGGAGAACTGTCCAAAAGTGGAATGAGCTGCCTCAAGAGGCATTGATTTCCTTCACACCCCAAAACAAAATAAAAATCCCCAACTAAACACCAAATTGGAAATCCTGAAAATCAATGGAGAGATTAATGAAAAGGGTGAATTCCCCACCAATGAAGAAGAAATTAAAGCAATGATTAGGAGCAATTTTGCCCAACATTATACCAATAAATCTGACAATCCAAGTGAAATGGATGAATATTTACAAAAATATAAATTGCCCAGAATAGCAGAAGAGGAAATTGAATACTTAGAAAAAGAAATTGAACAAGACATCAATGAGCTCCCTAAGAAAAAAATCCCCAGGGCCAGATGGATTTACAAGTGAGTTCTATCAAACATTTAAAGAACAATTAATATCAATACTATATAAACTATTTAGGAAAATAGGCAAAGGAGTCCTACCAAATTCCTTTTATAATACAGTTATGGTGCTGATACCTAAACCAGGAAGAGCCAAGAGAGAAAAAGAAAATTATAGACCAATTTCCCTAGTAAATGTTGACACAAAAATTGTGGATAACTACATTTCTGTATAATTGATTTCCTTTGCAATCTTTTGTATTCATTTTCATGTAAAAACCTTATTCTGAAGAAAGGTCCACAGGCTTCCCTAGAGTGTCAGAGGGGTCCAGGATACAAATAAAGTTAAGAACCCCTGGACTAGATGAAAAGTCCCTTCAAACTCTGACATTCTATGATTCTGATCATCTTTGAGGTTCCTCTTGTTAATATCCATTGGTGTCTGACATGCTCTTCCTTTCAGCCTGATCCAGGAAGCTATGTGGCACAGTGGATAGAGCTCTAGGCCTGGAGTCAGGAAGACCTGAATTCAAATCCTGTCTCAGACACTTACTAGCTGGATGACCCTCGGAAAGTCACTTCACCTCTGTCTGTCTGTTTCTTCAACCATAAAATGGGGATAACAGCATATACCTCCAAGTGTTGTTGTGAAGATTAAATGAGATGATATTGATAAAGCATTTAGCACAGTACCTGGCATGTAGTAGGCACTAGGTAAATACTCATTTTTCCATTCTCCATCCTGAATTGTCAGACACAAAAGAGTAATCTTCTTTAAATGGTAATATTAATAGATAATGATGGGCTTGCAAAGCACTGTATGAACATCATTTCACTTGATTCTCACAACAACCATGCAAGGTATATTGTGAGTTAGAGCCGAGCCCTGCCCTCCTCGGACCTCCATGCCCAGGGCCTGCTGAGGTAAACTCAGGGCTCTGAGATATGGGTGGAGCCAGGAGGAGGGGTCTCGCCTTTGTTGCCTCCCTAGCAATTCCAGGTCTTTGCCTGGACCTGCTTGACCACATGGCACTTCTGGCTCTCTGTCTGGGCTTGCTAAGACCACATGGAACTTCCGGTTCTTTCTCTGGACTGCCTGACCGCAGGGAGCTTTGGGTTAGCTCGGGAAGAGAAGGGGAGGAGAGTAGGCGGAACCAGGGTGGCCCTAATGCCTACCTAACCAAAGATATAAAAGTTTGCTTCTATCCTGAATAAAACGGAGTTACTCACCATCTTCGGCTCCCACCCCATTCATTGTCCGCGAGATCAGGTCCTTTGCTGGACAAAGGCCTGGGTGTTGGGGGATAACAGACCCCCAACAAGTTGGGTGTTGGAATAGAGGACCCCAACAGCGTATATGCCATTATTATACCCATTTTATGGAAGGGGAAACTGAGGCAAACAGAGGTTAAGTGACTTCTCTAGGGCTACACAGCCATTTAAGTGTCTGAGGCCATGTTTGAACCCAGGTCTTTCTGACTCAAGGCCTAAAACCCTATCCCTAGTTCTACCTCCCTGCCTCAAAAGATCTGCCCTTCGGACCTTCTATTGGCAGTATCCAGAAACTTTTAAAGTTTTTTTTGGTTGTTATTTGAATATTCATCACCAAATGCAAACATTTCAACATATGAAGAATAAAAAAAAGGATTGCATATGAAACTGTAAATTTGTTTTCCATAGTTTTAAAAAGATGTATATTACATTTAACATTTTTGTAGTTTTTCAGTTGTTTTAGTCATGACCCCATTTGGGGTTTTCTTGGCAAAGACACTGGAGCATTTTGCCATTTCCTTCTCCAGCTCATTTTACATATGAGGAAACTGAGGCAAACAGGGTGAAGTGACTTGCTCAAAGTCACACAGCTAGGAAGTGTCTGAAGCCAGATTTGAACTCAGGAAGATGAGTCTTCCTGCCTCCAGACCCGGCATTCTATCCACAAAATTGTCTGTGCCTTTTTTTTCTGAATTCCTTTTTAATTTTGCATCCAGAAACTTTTCGTGAAGCCAGAATATACTGTACTCTGAGCAGAGATCTCTGCTGAAAGGTTAAGACATTGTCAGCAGCCTTTTTGCACTGAAACTCAAGACAATTATTCATTTCTATTGCAAGATGGAGTTTGCCCTTTGGAGCACAGCATGTGAGAATATTTGTCATCAAGTCAGAATATTTATTACAGCTGCTGTTTATTATAGAAACATTCCTGGGTTTCTTTAATGCTTCTGCCATTATAGTTCCAGGGAGAAAATGGACTTTGTCTGCCTGGAACAGGAAACCAAAGTGCGTAAAGCTAGATGTATTCCTTGCATGGAGAATGAGGGCATGTGACCACCTGACAAACAATTCATGAATAAATATCACTGTCTGGGCCACCACTTATCTCTCCTCTTGGAAGTTTTCTGAGAGAAGTGAATGAGTATAGTGAAGGATTGGTTGAATCCAAGTATGTTTTTGTTAAGTTTTCTGATTGCTCACTCCATGCTGTAGATTGGAGGTTATTGGATGGAGGCCATAACTGATGAGGTAGCTTATGGAGTCAGGCTCCACTGTGGACATCCACAAAAAGATGGGAAATGAAAAAAATGCTGCAGGGGCTCCAGATCCTTAATTGGCACCGCCGGGCTCTTCCAGACTCAGTTTAGTAGCCAACGGCACAGACACCGATCCTGGAATGACTGACACAATGGTGGGTGCTATATCCTATATTTTCCATTCACAAATGTTAACTAATGCCTCATCATGGTCTGCAGATTGTCCACTAAACATTTACCAAGAAGGCGATGCTAGGAGAGTCTGAATCCATTGCTTAGTTCTGGGATTCCCAACCCTGTTCATTTGTGACATATTGTGATGCACCGTGTCCTTGTGATATATATGGTCAGATTTAGAGCTGGAGGGGAGGAGGGCAGGAGAAAGGATCCCTTGCCCATGGGGTTAGGATAAGCTAGGCTAGTGGTGGATTGCTAGAGTGAGTCAAGGACAAATGCAGGCACCAGAAGAAGCCCCCCCGTGCCCACCATTCCTTAGTTCATCTCTTGAGTGCCCCTTTGGCTGTGCCCAGAATTATTTTTGCTCCAGTATTTTAGCTTTTTCACATCCCACTGGGCAGCTGAAGCCTGGCAAGCACATTCAACTTCAGAAGCATTATGAGTGGACCAGCCCCAAGACCCTGGGCTAATACCTGGCTTCCTTCTCCTCTTCCATCTCCATCACAGTGGATCCAGGAGGGAGTTCCAACAATGTAGAATGTTAGAAAGATGGGGAGTGCATTAGTCCAGGCAGACCCCAGTCTCACCAGTGGGAAAACTGAGACTCAGGTGCTAGGTGAGTTTGTCCAAGGTTATGTGACCAGGTGACAGAGCCAGGACTGGTACATTAATGATTGGGCTGGAAAAAAGTCTTAATTTTCTAGTATTTTAATAAAGCTAAATGCTTCTTCTAAAGTGACATCATCTTAAATTTCATATCTCCAGCACCTTGGCTGTCATTCTACTCATGGGTAGCCTGGACTCAACAGTGTTGAGTTCTCAAGTTTCAGGCCCTTGAGAACTGTGGTGGGAGTGAATGGGTGGGAGATAAGGTGCAGCAGATGCCCAGCACTCTGGAAGCAACTGGAGTAAAAACTCCATGAGAGCCAATCAGTTCTGGATACTACATAATTGCAATGAGCAATCTTGGTCTCAGAAAGGACATGTATAAATATATGCAAAGTAATTGAATCCAAGGCAGTTTGGAAGGGAGAGTGCTAACAATTAGAGGGGTGCAGGGGGACATCAGGAAAAGGTTCATGTAGAACATGGAGCCTGAGATGCATTTTAAAGGAAGAGAGAGAATCTAGGAGGTGAGGGTGAGAAGGAAGTGCATTATGAGAATGGGGGATGGTCAGTGCAAGAGCAAAGAGATGGTAAATGGAGTATAAAGAAGAGAGGAAGCAGACATGGCTGGACTTTACAATGTCAGGGGAGGAGCGGTGTCCATCGAGGCTGGAAAGTTGTGCTGGGGCCAAGCTGGATGGGATCTTAAAGTAAGAAGCAACAAGGTGGCACAGGGGATTGAACACTGAACCTGGGGTCAGGAAGATCCTTACCATTTAATCTCTTTCTCCCTCATCCATTAAGTGGAGATGATAATAGCACCTACCTTCCAGGGTTGTTGTGAGGATAAAATTAAATATTTATGAAGCATTTTGCAAACCTTAAAATGCTGTACAAGTATTGCATATTATTAATAAACAGAGGGGGTTTATCTTGTATCTCTGAGATAACAACAGGAAGCTATTGGAGCTGAAGGGAAACCACATGGTCAGACCTATGTTTAAGGAAAATTACTTTTATAGCAGTGTGTAGGATGGGCTGGAGTGGGGAAGAGATTTAAAGAAGGAAGACCAGTTAGCATGCTCTTGCAGTAACCTAGTTAAGAAGTAATGAGGGTCTGAAGAAAGACCATAGTTATGTCATTGGAGAGAGGGGGTCAGATGCAGGGGATGTTGTGAATGTAGAAATGGCAAGATTTGGCAACTGATCAGATATATGGTGTGGGGAGTCCAAGTTAATTTTGAGGTTACAAGTCTCAGAAGCTGGAAGGATGTTAATGCCTTTGAAAGAAATAGGGAAGATGTTTCTGGGACATCCAATGTCAAATGTCCATTGGGCAAGTGATGGTGTGGGATTGAGGCAGATGACAGCTAAACCCATGGAGGCTGATGGGACAGTAGAGAAAGAACAGAAGAGGGTGGAACTTTGGGAACCATCATTGAGGGCTATGACCTGGATGCCCATACCCCACAGGAGACTGAAAAGCTGTCAGACAAGTAGAAGTAGGAGAGTCGTTAGGACAAGAGGGTACCCAACAGCGAAGAGACTACATTAGCTAGGAGCTTCTGGTGAGGAAACCACATAGACCACCAAATGCACTGCTACAGATTGGCCTAGAGAGCTGCCTGAGGACACTTAGGTGTTACATGACTTGTCCAGGGCCACAAAGTCTGTAAGTGTCTGGGGCGGGACTTGACCCCAGTCCTTTCTCTGTCCACTGCTCAAAGCTTCCTTTCCACTGGGGGAATACTGGTGTGAGAAAGATGGACTTTAGCAGCAGGCAGCAGTTTGGAGTTATTTATATATTATTTTATTTATTAAAATTTATTATCATGTATTTATTAAAAGAAAAAGTTCACTGTAATCTCTCAGATGTGATCCAACCAGCTCTCTATTCCCTATTTAATTCAATTATCCAATTACAGGGATTCTCTAAGATATACAATGTTTGTTGTTCAGTTGTGTCTGACTCTTTGTGACCCCAGCTGGGGTTTACTTGGCAAAGATACTGAAGTAGTTTTTCATTTCCTTCTCCAGATCATTTTACAGACTGGGAAACTGAGGCAAACAGGGTGAAGTGACTTGCCCAGGGTCTGTTTCAACATTTTGGCTAGCAGCTGCTGTGGGGGTGAGAGACTAACACAAGCCCAACAACAAGAATGCTGCCAGCACAGGTTCTTTTGATCTGCTTTATTAAGGAAAGCAACGTTAAGGGGTTAACAATCTTACTTTAATCCAACATATACATATATCATTCACTTAGTTCAGGGGAAAAAGCCAGCACCCTGAACTTCAGAGTGAATACAAACAAATTACAAACATACATTATAAACAGACCAAATACAATTCAACATCTGGGTGAGCCGGGAGGCTCTTAGAGCAGCTGCCCAGAATCCTGCAACAACATTCTTCTAGGAGTGAGAGCCTTTCGCAAATAGCTCTGTTCTTTTTTTATACACTCTTTAGCCATCATCAAACATCATCTGAGTCACCAGAACATTGGCTCCTACTATTGGCTCTGACTCTCCTTAGGACCCTGAGGGCTTCATGCTCACATAGGCTTAACACCTAGTAGACAGGGGTTTGGGCCTGGGGCTTTGCACCTAGCAAAGCTCAATCAAAGACACTTAATTAATTTATCATTCTAAAACAGTAACAAAAGTCCCAACTTAATTGATATTACAGGGTCATACAGCTTGGAAATGTCCCCAGGCAGATTCCATCTCAGGTCTTCCTGACTCTAGCTCTAGTTCTCTGTGTGCACTATGGTGCCACCTAGCAATCCAATATATATGTACTAATGAATTAAATCAACGGCCTGTCCATCCAACTACAACACCCACTGTTCATCCACTGAGTTTTTCTTCTTGTGGTGCTAGGTTGACTTCTTGACCTGCCACAGACTGCGTTCTAGGATCTGATGCCATAAGCTCAATGTCATATGCAAAGAGGAGTATCTGGAGAACATTGCCTAAATTATCAATGAATATTTCTTCTTGAAAATATCTCATGAGATTAATTTTCATTGGTTTCCCTTTGGCAGCCCATGGAACCAAAGAAAGCCACTTTTAGACAATTTTTTTTTTTTTTTTTTTTCACTTTCTTCTCACTCAAAACACTCCAACACTATAAGTCATTATTCAGTGATAATTCTCACAAAGCACAACAGTAAAATCTTATTAAAGTATTTTGGTCTTCACTGTTTGGAACGTATACTCATTGGAAACTGATGTTCTTCATGTCATCATGGTATTAGTATTGATTATTGCAATCGCAATAGACAACTGCAATTAGCATTGCAAGCACCATTACAAGGTTTGTGTTCAAAACACTGGAGAACAAACTTTTCAAGTACTTTGAGAGCCTCCTAGGGTCTTTGATTTCCAGCTGGAAGGAGCTGTAGAGGCCAACTAGTCCAATGGCTTCAGTTTCCAGGTAATGAGACTGTCCTGGAGAGGTAAATGATGCCAACAGCCACACTCAGAGTAAGCACTGGAGTTAAGATTTAAACCCAGATCAGTCGGCTCGAACACTCAGCACTCTTCAGCTCTTTCCACTGTACCAACTTACCTCAATTTATACACATTTAATGTGCCAGCTGCAAACCACCATTATTTATTTATTAAAAGAAATTGTGTTCAAGGCTACATGAGACGACCATTGCTCACTTGAGTCCTTGAAAGTTACAAAACTGTGTAATAAATACTTGCTGATCAAATTCTAGATCTTTCAATAATTCCCATCAGTGTTTGCCCTCCCCCTCCCCCAATTCATCAGTATGAATTACAAATAATCAGATTTTACTCTAATCAGCTAACCCAAATGTCCCTGGAAATTGAATCTGTAAAAATTAATAGAGTTTCTAAAACGTGCCAATGAGTATCCTCTTTAGACCACTTTAATTTCTGAAAATAGTAACATCATAAAAATGAATACTGCTTGATAATAATTTAATTATTTGCTTTCCTGTTTGTCATGATCAAAACCATTAATATTTACTACTCCAGGTCCTCTAATCCTAGGCAAATGCTTGGGTTGATAACTGCATTTATAGGCATTTTTTTTCCACTTTAAAAAATTGTTCAGCTTTGTGGACACTTTTTGTTTTGATACGATGGAATCTTTCCAATATTTCCCCAAATGAGTCCTGATTCACAAAACGTTTCCTGACCACAGTTTATTGATTGTTAACAGAAAGGAAAGATATGTCTTTTAGCTTTGACAATATAGCACTAACATGGATCATCGTGATTGACCAGTTTTGTTGCCTCTCAGGGTCAACTTTATTTACGTTGCTGTAGTTACATTGTTCCTTTGACTCTGGTCTACTTGTTCTGCATCACTTCATACATATACTCCCATGTTTCTCTGAATTCCTCATATTCCTTATTTGCTACTCCATAGTAACATTCCCATACATATAGTTCAGTTTGAGTTGTTGGGCATATATTCTTTTCTTGTTTTTTGTTATCATAAATAACAATGCTATGAATATTTCTATTTGTGAGCATTTTATTGCCTTCAACAACCTATTTGGGGGATAGTCCCAGTGGTGAAATGTCTGGTTCAAAGGCTATGCATAATTTTGTAACTAGCCCTGCATAATTCCAAATTGTTTTCCAGAGTGGTTAAACCAATTCCCAATTTCACTAACACTGAATTAATGTGCTGATCTTCCAATGGCCCTTACCACAAGATTTCCCATATTTTACCATCTTTGCTACTTTGTTGCATCCAAATATGTATTTATATGATTATTAGTGATTTTAAACCTGTTTTCAGGTGGTTGCATATAATTTATAATTTTTTTTGAAAAACGTCACATTTCTTGACCATTTGTCTACTAGAGAATAGAAATTAATTTTTTTAGATTTTTGTCAATTCTGATATGTTTTGGGTGTCATAATTTTCTCTATTCCTATATTTAATTCTGATTACAACTACATCAATTAACATTTATTAAGTATCTACTCTGTGCCAGGCACTGTACTTACCATCAATTTCATTTGTGCAAACCTTTTCAACTTAAATAAATATTATCTATTTTACCTTTTATTATCTTTTGTCTTTTATTATTCAATGGTTACAATTCCTCTATTCATAATTGTGAAAGACTAACTGTCCATTTTCCTCTAATTTTTTGTGGCATGATTTTTTTTTCAAATTTAGATATCTTGTCTATTTGGAATTTATTGTGGTATGAAGTGTAGAATGTTGACCAAAGCTTTGTTAACATTATTTCCATGGCCAATGAAATATCTGGTACTTATAACACCCTAGGCATGTATATAGAATATTTCCACATAATGTTTCTAAGCATTTAGAAGGCTTTCAAGTGGAAGATGGATTTAGATTATTCTCCTAGGAGAAATTTAGGCTTAATGAGAACAAAAAAAAAAAGACTTGCTAACAAGTCACAGCTTACCAAAAGTGGGATAACCACAGAGAGCTTAGAGGTCACTGGTCTTCCTCATTTGCTAGATGAAGAAATGGAGACATTTAGAGTTCAAGATAGATTTATTCAACAGTGACATTTATTAAATGCCTTTGCTATTGTTATTATTAAGTCATTTTTAGTTATTTCTAAGTCTTCATGACCCCAGTGTGTTTTTCCTGGCAAAGATACTGGCATGGATTGCCATTTTCTCCTCCAGGGTTCTCACTTTACAGTTGAGGAAACTGAGGCAAACAGAGGTCAAATGACTTGCCCAGGGTCACATTTGAACTCCCATCTTCCTGACTCTATCCACTTAGCTCTATCCACTATGCCACCTAGCTGCCCAATACTAAGAGTACACTGTGTGCTATGTGCTGGGAGAAATAGAAAGTTTAGAGAAAACACATTCTTTGCCCTCAGGTACCAGGGGGTAAGCTGAATATGTAGAACACAGATTTCAATGATATAAAATATTACATGGTAAGTGCTTTTGGAGGTCTGATGGGGAAGATGTATAAGCTCATAGATTTAGAGCTGAAAGGGACCTCAGAGATCGTGCAGTCTAACTCCCTCATTCTACAGATGGGGAAACTGAGGTCAGTCATGAAACATTTATTAAGCGCCTTCTTTGTGCCCAACATACGCGTCCTGCTAAACAGTGGTGATACAAAAAGAGGCAAAAGACAGTCTTTGCCCTCAAGGAACTCACAGTCTAAGGGGGGAGGCTAGCAAACAAATATGTTCAAGCAAGCTATATAAAGGATAAATAGGAGATAATTAACAGAGGGAAGGCACTGGAATTAAGAGGGGGTGGGGAAGGCGGGTAGAAGGTGAGATTTTAGATGGCACTCAAAGGAAGCCAGGAGATCAGTAGTCAGAGAGGAGGATGGAGAGCCTTCCAGGCATGAGAGGCACCCAGAGAAAATGCCCCAGTTGAGAGATGGAGCATCTTGTCCATGGAACAGCCAGGAGTCCAGTGTCATTGGTTTAAAGAGTACATAGTGGGCAGTTAAGATTTAAGAAGATGGGAAAGGTAAAAGGGAGCCAGGCTACGAAGTGCTTTGAATGCCAAACAGAACATTTTGTATTTGATCCTGGAGGCAATAGGAAGTTTGTTGAATGGGGGGCAGGGTGACAGGGTTGAACCTGTGCTTTAGGAAAACCACTTTAGTGACTGAGTGGAGGAAGGATTAGAGTAGGGAGAGACTCAAGGTAGGCAGGCTCACCAGCAGCTACTGTAATAGTCCAGGTATGAGGTTATGAGAGGCCAGTGTCAGAAGAGAGAAGGGGGTGAATTTGAGAGATGCAGCAGAGTTGAAACCTGCAAGAGATGCTCCAGAAGTGAAATTTACAAGAAGTGCTGCAAAAGAGGGGGGCGGGGGATGAACTCTACAAGAGATGTTGTAGAAGTGAAATTTATAAGAGATGCTGTAGAGGGAAAATAGATAGGCCCTGGCAACAGCTTGGATATAGGGAGGAGAGATAGTGAGGAGTCCTGGATGACTCCAGAGGGGTTGGGAGGTGGTGCCTCCTTCTACACTAATAAGGAAGGTAGGAGGAGTCAAGGGTTCAGGGGAAAAGAGAATGAGTTCAGTTTTGGATATGTTAAGTCTAAGAGATGTTTACTGGACATCCAGTTTGAGATGTCTGAAGGGAAGTTGGGGATGTGGGACTGGAGGTCAGTAGAGAGATTAGGACAGGATAAGTAGATATGAGAATTGGTAGCATAGAGATGGTAATTAAATCCATGGTAGCTGATGAGATCATGGACTTAAGTAGCATAGAGGGAGAAGGAAAGAGAGCCCAGGAGAGGAGCCTGAGGGATACCTTCTGTGGCCCCCCCACAATTTGGCTCTACCTTCGAAAGGGAATTTCACTGGCCCTGATCTCCCCCAATTCAGTGATTTCCCATTTTTAAGGCTTTGATCTCTCTGTTCCCTCTGCTAGAAGGCCCTTCATCCCACCTCTCCCCTTTATCTGCTCATCCCTACTTATTTTTTAAAGTTCAACTCAAATGCCAGGCTCTCAGGGAAGATTTCTCTGAATATTCTGTCTCCAAAGGCCATCTTGCTTGGATTTTAATTCAATTCAGTAAAACACTATTAAATGTAAGGCAACATGCTGACTTAAAGGAATTTACTTTCGAAAACCTTTTGGGCTACGCTGTAACAAACTGAGCTTGTATTAATTGTGACTGTAACTATCTGGGTTGGTGCACTATCTCCCTTCTATACGCCAAGTCTCAAGAAAACTGGAATTCTATCTTATCTAAAGTAATTTTCCTGTTAAAGCTACAATGCTCTGAATACAATGGGTGTTTTTGATTTGATTTTTGATTTGTTAAATATGTGCTAATAAAAGTATTTGTTAAAATCACGTTGGACTGCATGAAATCTTCCCAAACTGTTGAAGGGAATGTGGCAGGGTGGAAAGGATTCTGAATTTGAAGTAAAAAAAAAATGGCTTAAAGTGGTGGTTACTTACAGACAAATGGGTTGATTTGTCTTGCTTGTTTGTTCTGATTTGTTCTAAAGGAGGGCTCCCTTGGAGGACGTCAGGAGTCACTGGGAAGTGGCAGGGAGGTTTAATAAGTCAAATTTTAAAAGCACCTACTATGGTCCAGTCGCTGGGGGTACAAGAAAACAAAAAACAAAACCCATCAATAAAACATTTAAAGAGAAAAAAAATCCTTCCAGCTCTCTGGGCCTCAGTTTCCTCATCTGTCAAACGGCTCTGGGGTTCTTGCTAAGGGCTGGCATTAGGAGCCGCTGGATTTAGGATTGGGGAGGTACTCTTTACTATCCCTCCACTATCTTCCCTATTCTCTCTATTCCCTCCCTCTTGTCCTCTTATTGTCTCTATTTCCTCCCTCTTGCCCCCTTCCCCCTTTTCTGACACTTGTCCCTTTAAGAAAGCACAGTTTCTAACTCTCGCGCGGTCTCGTGCACGCTCTCGCGAGATCTTCTTCCCGGAAGCGGCGGTGCCGGTGCCGCTGCCGCGTGTGAGAATCCTGTGAAGGATCAGGGTCGGTGCCGGGGAAGAACCCGGGCAAGGCAGAACAGGGTCGGGGCGGGCGGGGGCGCTCCGGGCTGTGACTCGACCCTAGGGACGGCGGGTGAGGTAGGCCGGGCGGGGGAGGGGCTGGGGTTCGTTTTCCCTTACAGAGTAGGAAACTGAGGCACAGAGAGGTCCCGGGCGGGCCCAGGGTGCCCCGCTCCTCCGGGGCCTAGGCCCGCCCCGAGGGGTCACAGGTCACGAGCTGGGCGAGACCCTCGAGGCCCTTACCCCTTAGAGAGGAGAAAGCTGAGGCGGGAGTCGTAGGTCCCCTGGGTCTCGAAGGTCTGGCAGTCGAGCCCCTCCTCCTCGTCCTACAGAGGACGAAACTGAGGCCCGGGGACAAAGGCCACGCCCAGTCCGCCCTCCTCCCCCCACCCTGGGTTTTAGGCAGCCTGACCCACTCTTGTGACCCCGAAGTGTGGTCCAGCGTCTGGAGCAGGGCTCTGCCCTTCCCGAGGCCTCTGCCTGGTCCGTCTCCCGGGGATCCTAACGGCCCCTCCCCGGGGGTGGGGCGATCGGGTGGGAGGGTGCTTTGCGGCCTAGCCGGGGTAAAGGCCCGGGACCAGGAGAAAGGGGAGGGGCAGGGAAGGAGGGTCCTTGGGGGTCCCAGGATGGGCGCTTCAAGCCCCTTTTCTTTTTAGGGCGCTCCCGACCATGGAGTACCTGAAGGGCCCGGCAGTGAGCAGCACCGGCTGCGTGTGAGTCCTGTGTGTCAGTCTGTCTGTCTCCGTGTGTCAATTTCTGTGTGTGTGTGTTTCCATGCGTCAGTTTCCCTGTCACTTTCCCATCTCCGAGCTCTGGCTCCCAGGGCTGCTGCTGTCTGCACCTTCTCCCCCTTTTACAAAACTTTTCCGAGTTTGTCTCCCAGCACCAAACTGTTTACCGATCGTTTCAAGCATTGGCTTAGCTAGGGGGAAGCGCTTGTGGGTTGTGGGCCTGGATGGGCCTCAGTGGCTAGTCAGCAGCCCCGTAGTGACAAGTGGTCATTTCCATCGGTCCGATGTAGAGCTTTTGTGTAGGGCTTTTGAGAGATCTTTGGAAAGTGACAGACAGTGAGAACTGCTGGACCAGGGGGCTTACTCTTAATATTATCAGGCCCAATACTCAGCCCATTGCTGAAGATGCAGATGCTTTTGACTGTAAGGAAAATGATACAGCATCAGGGAAAAAACCAGGATGGGAACACAGAAGAATTAAAAAGTGTAGAGATTAATTTATTAAAGAATCATAATTATCCAGGAGACAGATCACCATTATGGCCACATCTAGCACAGATGCTTGAATTCTACCTCTGGCTTTGCCGTTAGTATGCTAAGATGCCTTTGGGAGGTCAAGCAATGTTTGTAACCTGATTTGCCAGTCTTAAAATAGGATGGCATAAAATATGGCTATATGAATAAAATAAGGCTTTGTCCATCTCCCACCTAATTCAACTCAGACGCTATGCTAAACACTGGGGATACAAAAAGAGACAGGAGATGGTCCTTGTCCTCAAGGAGCTTACACGCACACACACACACACAGACAGCTATATACAGGCTAAATAGAATAATTTACATATGTAGTATCATCTCCCTAAATTATTTTTCTTCTTTGAGTGCATTCTTGCACTTGGATTTAGAATGAAATGACTTCTTAGGGGAAACATCCTGAGACCTGATTGTACCTGCTCTCGGTCAATCCCAATGTGTAATGAATGCAACATATCTTAAAAGAAATTTTTTGAGAATGAGTTAATGTCAGAAAGAAGGTTACAGTACAAGTTGAGCCTATTATGGTAAAACTTGATCTCTTTGGAAGATGTATTATCACCGTCCTACTCGAGAAATCTGTAGTTTGCTTAATTTTGTTTTGTTTATTTAAGCCTGTGCTGCGAGTGTGGTGTCCCCATCCCCCCTAATCCTGCCAACATGTGCGTGGCCTGTTTGCGGACACAAGTGGACATCAGTGAAGGGATCCCCAAACAAGTCTCGGTTAACTTCTGCAAACAATGTGAAAGGTATGATATTTTAGCTTATTTAATATTCAGATTTTCATGTAAGGTGAGAGGAGCTCACTTGGGAGTCCCAAATTTTAGAATATACTTTTCTAGTTTTTAAGAAGTAAATAAAATCATTACAAAGGTATTTGTTTCTTGCTCTGATGTCTTTTCTGGAGAAATTGATCTATGCTAATTGAGTTAATATTTCTATGGGCAGATGAGAATAGAACATTAAGAGAAATGACTTAGTTGTTGCCACTAGTCTGAGGTTTTTCTTTGTTTAATTACTAGTCCATATAAGCAAAATGAAAACAGTCAACACTTGGTTTGGACACGTTTGAAATTTATATCTTTAAGTTGTATGTGTGTTAAGTACTTAACAAACCATATTTAACTTTTCCTATATTCAATAATAAACATTTATTAAATGTCTAATATGAGGGCAGCCAAGTGGTGTAGTGGACAGGGCACTGGGCTGGGAATCAGTAAGGCTCATCCTCCTGAGTTCAAGTCTGGCCTCAGACATTTATTAGCTGTGTGATCCTGGACAAGTCTGATAACCCTGTTTGCCCCAGTTTCCTCATCTGTAAAATGAACTGGAGAAAGTGTGGTCCACAGGGTCATGAAGAGTCAGACACAACCGAATAACAACAGTATGCCCGGCACTATGCTAAATGCTGGGGATACAAATACAAAAAAGAAAGTCCCTGCCCTCACACACACAGCAGGAAAGCTTGAGTGTGGCTGTGGGGCTTGGAAGAGAAGAAGCTGGCTGAGGGGGCAAGGTGGAGATACCTAAGAAATCCAAAATGAGGGTTGGGTGGGAAATGACATGTCTCAGGAGATGTTTCTCCTATCTGCTCTTCTTTAATGAAAATTGGGTTCATGGCTCTATCCTCCAGTCATAAAGAGGTGTTAGTACTGAGGCTGATTGGATCTTGTAAGAGAATGAGATTTCCCAATGATGAGGTCCCCACGAGTGCAGCCTGGTTTCTGCAGAAACCCTGGAAGTTGCAGATTCTCTGTGGTTGGCTGTGATGGCGTAGACATACCCAGACTACACAGCCAGTGCTTCAATCTTGCCTATGACCTGGCAAGGCTTTGAGTGTGTCCTCACTGCTCTGTCGGTGGCCTGGGTATCAGCATGTAGCTGGAATATTAGCCCAACCAGGTTGAGAGAAGTGTCTGGACAGAAGGTTGGACAGAAACACAGCCCCTCCCCAAGACCTAAAGCCAAGAGGAGCAGCAGTCAGCTTCAGTGGTGAGAGTAATGATGTGCGATAAAAATCATATATCTTTGAAATAATGGTTTGTTTCTCTTACCTTTCAAAACGGATGTCATTGTAATGAGAATAATTGTTTTATTATAATTTTTAATTTCTGATAACTGCCCTCTTAAAAAAAGAAAAAAGCAAAGGCCCTCAGACCATCCATGCAGAGTGCAGCTGGTCAGATTCCCCCATCACCCATGTCCAAAGAAGGTTTCTTTTTGCATTTGAAGTTTGTTATGTCTCTGGCAGGAGGTGGCTGGTGTTTCATCTTCATTCTTTGGTTTATTGTGTTGATCAGAATTTCAAAGTCTTTCAAAATTGTGCTTGTTTGTCGACTTACTTTGGTCTTCATCAGTTCTGTCTTCCCAGTTTCTCCTGAAACTGCCCATTTTGTCATTTTTTTAATGGCACAATAATACTCCATTCTGTCCATGTACTGTACTTTGTTTAGTGATTTCGCAGTAGGAGGTCACAGCCTCAGTTTCCAGTTTTGGGCTAACACTAAAAGAGCCACTGTAAATATATTTGTTGATAGGTCTTTTTCCTCTTAGCTGTCACACATCCATTCTTAATGTATACTTTAATCAGTCATTCAATATATTTACGTCTATGTCCAGAAGTAATCTTAGCTGATGGAAGGGATCACCTGTTGGTTCACAGGTAGAGTGGCCTGGAGTCAAGACTTCTTTCCTTCCAGGGTCTAACTGTAGCTGCTCCTCGGAGGTGAATCGCCTCTGTTTTTTGTCGGGCAGTATTGTGAACCAGTTGGTGTCCGTAGCTGCTTTACAAATAACAAAATAAAGGTTTGTCCATGCTTTGCCTCTCCTCACTTGGGTGAGGACAGAGAACTAAAACCTACCCACTGAGGGAGTTTGAGGGTTCTAGACCTAGTTGGGGTACTCTCCACCTTTCCTGGGGGACCTGTTCTTTTACGATGATAGGTTGGGTGGTTTCTTCTGAATGGTGGTACTGATTGGGAAGCCAGGGCCTTGAGAGCGAAAGACTCTCTTCTCTTTCCTGAGATGGTCCTCAGAAAAGTCTGTTTCTGGATGGTGTGGTGGGTTCACTACTATCCCCAGCACTGGAGAACGTAGACAGGCTGGGTGCTAGCACTTTCTCTCTGACTTGGCCACTGTTGCCTTCTGCATGTCTGATCAAAGAGAAATTGCTTTAATTTGTTATCGTCCCAAATTTGTAAAACTGGCATCATGTAGAATTTGATATCTGTAAAATAACAATTTCAAGTTCTGAGAAAGCATTATTTTTAGTAGAATGACTGCTGCATGCTGGGGTGTGGAGGTCAGAGTCCTGGACTCCTTGAATCTCTGGGGCTCAGTTTCCTAATCTGAACAATGAAGGGGGCACCAGGCATCTTTTAATGTGCCCTCCAGGTCTAGTTGTAAGTTAATTCAGGTGTCACGAATTTTTGCTAAACATGAAAATTGACCTTGTTGGTTTTCCTAATCATCAGAAGGGATTCAGCATTAATTGGTAAGTATGGAAAAGCCTCTTTTGTATTTCATATCTTCAGCATTTGTGATAATTCAGGCGTGCTGTCTGTGAAGTTTCTTAGCACATGAATAGCGTGAATACTTTTCAGGAGGACGAATGGTTTTCCAAAACTTTCGAATGTTCTCCTTACATATAAACAGTTCATGTATCAGTTAGAGATCATCCTCATCTGTTCATTAAAACAGGTCTTCTAGAACACTACTCAGGAACACCTTGCCCTACAAAGCTAAATGAAGTTATTATTTTAAAATAATAAAACTGCAATGATTCATGTCATATATTTATATAAAATAACTCAGATGACATTTTATATCATTGGGTTTTTAAAATAGAAATAAAAAACAAATCACGAGATTTTATATTATTTAAAAAATTATTGAGGCTCCCTTGCTTTGTTAGCCAGGTTAACAACTGCCTGATTCAGTTATTCTGGGAAATAGAAATTGATTTAAATGCATCAGCTGATTGTCCTGTGTATACCTGTCTGCTCATGAAGAGTTCATAATTTACTTCTTTTTTTTTCTTCTCAGGTATCTTCAGCCACCAGGAACATGGGTACAGTGTGCCTTAGAGTCGAGGGAACTTCTTACTTTGTGTTTGAAAAAAATCAAGGCCTCTTTAAGTAAGGTAGGTTAATTACCTTCTAGAACTGGGTGTAAATATCAGACTTTGGGAGTCGGTTCATAGCAGGGGATGAACTAGAACAAAATGGGGAAATTTCAAAATAATGGCACAGATTGGGATTTCTGATTTTCTAGGGTTTTGGTTTTTAACTTACATGGCTCTTTGCAGAGGCCCCAAACGAAAAGCAGAATGTACTTTAAATTTTATTTTAGCAAAGAACTTGTGTGTTTGCACTCATGTGTCTTTTAAGCTTATAAATCACTTAACTTTCCCTTTACATGAGTTAGTTCAAGGTGTTTCAATAAATTGCTGTTTAGAATGAAACCTTTCCTGTTAAAGTTAATACTGAGAATGTCAGTAATGCCTCTAGAACCTTTTTGCTGAAAATGCTTGTGAGGAAAGCAGGCCACTCAGCCCGTAATAAAGGGAATCTCATAAATTGTGGCAGCATTCAGTGACCTTTCACCTTTGCCTCGTACCTTTGTCCTTAGTGCCTTTTGCAAAGTAGGTAACACTGATAGCTTATTTTAAGTATAATCAGATTTTATAGATTAGCTCTTTTTTATCAAAGCTGAATTTATAACAGCTCTCTTAGGTTAGAAGAAATTTATGTCATGTAGGGCTAGTCTAAGGATTATTAAGCTAATTTTTATTATTTGCACATACCTTGCCTCATCAAGCTTTTATCCACCTTTTCATATTTATAAGTACATACTTTTTCATGGAAATTTTTAAAGAGGAAAATTGGCTTTCAGTTGCAAGTCTTGATTTGTCATGGAAGCAAATCCTTCCACATCCAGTGCTTCACCACAGTGGGAGGCAGTTTTCGGTTTTTAAAGGCTATTTGAGCAGTGCACAAGCCCTGGTGGGTTCTCCCACGATGGAAGGCTTTGAGTGTGCTTCCACTGATGGGTTGTCTGCCCCTTGGAGAATAGCCTGGCCTGGCGTGGAGAGGGTGGTCCCCAGAAGGCCAGCTGCTAAGGTAACTCTGGTAAGAATATAAAACAGCTGTCACTACTTCATAGCCCCCTTGGTGGAAAAGGGGGCAAAGATGCCAAGAAAGACATGGAGCTCAGACCTGTAAACAAGTCTCCAAAGGTGTGGTTTTGTCCAGTGACCAACAAGTAGATGTATGACCAGAGACATTATCACAGTTCAAGGAACAGGGTACTTGCCGGTTGCTGCCAAATAGAAGGATGGATGACTTGACTCGGCTCTCCTCAGATTCACAAAAGCGGCAGTTGGACGAGCTGGAGAGTTTGCCCAAGAGTCATCTCCTGGTTGGACCTTGGGCTGTTCCGCCTGGCAGTGCTCACGGTGCCCACGAGCATAGGGACAGCTGTGATGGTAATTACACCTTGTGCGCCCACATCTGTGGCACAGAATGAAGAGGTATAGAAATTGACCTCGGAGTCAGCAGGGAGCCAGAGTCTTGCTGTACTTGTGTTGGCAAACGTAGAATGGCAAACATTGTGTTGGGAAATGAGAAGTGAGTCAGGAGATATTGGGTGTGGCGGGCCCTCAGCATCACCTCAACAAAAGGAGGTTTGTCAAATCTCAACAGGAAACCATCGGCTGAAATTGGTGGTCACCCATTCCGCTGGCTAGAGCCAGAGCCAGATCAGCACTGGAGGAGAAGAAGGACGGACACTGTGTGCGGCAAAGGCAGCTCCATCCTGCTGTGGTTATTTGAAGTGGACTAGAGTAGGAATGTTGGCTGTATCACTGTTTCCTAAAAAGTTGAGCAGACATAAAGGAATTGCCCTGATAAGGAGGCCCCCCCAAATCCAGAGACAGGCAGACACTTGTGTTTCTTGGCAGAGGGATGGGGGGTGGGGAGGTGGGAGTGGAAATTAGCCTTTTTAGAATACCTGCCCTGTGCCGGGCACTGTGCTGAACGCGCTACAGATATCTCATTTGGCTCTCCCAGTAACCACTTCAGGTAGGTGCCGTTAGGATTCCCACTTTACCCTTGACAAAACTGAGGCAAACAGGTTAATTGAGTGCCCAGGGTCATGTAGCTATTAAGTATCTGAGAATGGATTTAAACTCAGATCTTTTGGACTCCAGGACCAGCATTCTGTCCTCTTCACCGCTGACCTATCCTGGCATACAAGAAGCATCACCTCACAAGATAGCAAATGCAAAGAGTTTTTGGAGGGGTTGGCATGAAAGCTAGCCAAGCCCAGAAGGACATGTAAGGATGGAATTGGTGGGCCACCATTGCATTTGGATGTCACCAGAGGCCTGTACCTGTCATTTAAGATATTACATGGATGGTAAAATTCACATAAGGCAAGAGGCTAAACCACTGCTGTTGGTCTGGATTTTAAAATAATGCTTTTATTCAGTGAAGCCTAGTTTCATTTAATTGGTTGCTTCAATAGCCAGAATTCATATTTGGTATTCTGGAGAGCCCCCCAACTTGTCAGGCAGAACTGCTTCGTTCGTAGAGGATTGGCACATGAATATTTGTTTTTGTATCTCCCCCTCCCTTTTTTTTTTAAACAGAAACTGTAAATGCTGGACATGATTGCAAATCAGGATTTTAATACCATGTTATAGTTTGGTCAAGAAGCAGCCGACTGTGAGTTTCAGAGCTGAAAGTGGTGAATAAAGTCTCTTGACTTAATGTGACCTGAATGTCTTGTCAGGGTCTGAACGGATGGGACCTTACAGAAAGTGTCATCGCATTAGCCTAGGGCATTGGAAACGTCAATGCAAAACGCTGAAGGGGGCTGCTCCTGGCATTTTTATGCAACTTGGATAATTTTTTGGCTGGTCTGTCACATCAGGTTTTTGAGAAGATAATGGTCCCTTTTCACATCTACTGTTCGCCATTGATTTGATTTGATTTTGGATCTAAATGACTTAAGCATTCTAGAACTTGTAGAGGCTGGTAAGCATTGCTCTGTCAGCACCAATGTGCAGAAATGGCTCAAGTTTGGGTTTTGGAAACCCCAAAGTCACTTGGTGACCAGGTGGACGAATGAGCTGGGTGCTGCTGTTTTGGGTTAACAGCCAAGTATGACCATGAAGTCATTACTGCCGCTTTGTGGAGGTATTCCAGACATGGTGTGGGCAGTTCACAGCAGCCTGGAGATAAGTGTGGAATCCTCACCTTGGGAGGTCTGTCCATTTATTCCAGGCCGTGTAGAGAATGACCTCCTAGAGTCACGGTTTTGTTCGCAGCCAAGCTCAGGAACTGCCTCTTGGAGGAAGCCTCACCTGCTTTCCCCTGTGTTTTCACTGACAGCTAAATAGGAAATTACCTTCTACCTCAATTAGGCTGGGAGCTCCATTTGCCCAGGCTTAGCACCATGCACAGCACACAGTAGGGCTTCATAAATACCTGGTGATGGACTTCGTGTGTTTTGTGTTTTATTTTGTTTTCATTGGCTGCTGCACCCTATGCCACGTTGCCTCTCTGTAGATGTGTGGATTGGGCAGATGAGGCTTATGGGGGCCTTCCTTCAATGTGACCCTTCCACTGGCAGGGAAGATGCAGGGCCATCTCTCTGGAGCTCATCCTTAGATGGCCAAGCTTGGCTAGTCTGAGTGCCTGCTGGGCGGTATCAAGCTCTTGGCTCAGCCTGGGAACACTCCCTGACCTTCACCTGATGGGTTTACAATTAAAGCTCTTTCAGAACAACATTGGCCAAGCACTTTGAGAAGAAAAAAGAAACCCCGAGACGGTCCCTGAATGGTGATCTCATGCCCCCACCGATGTTCTGCCTTGTTAATGCATCCCATTCCTAGGACATTGAGAGTTCTTCCAAGGGACAAGGTGTCCCTTGGTAAATGTTATTCATTACAATCTGGATCAGATCTATTGGGTTCATGCATGGTTTTTGCCAACAATGCCCGTTCTCCCTCACTGGTCCTGCTGTGCTTCTCATGATGCCTGTGGCCTTTGGGGTGAACCCTTTGCTGCTGTTCAGTCATTTCGGTCGTGTCCAACTGTTTGGGAACCCATTTGGGGTTTTCTTGGCAAAGATACTGGAGTGGTTTGCCATTTCTTTCTCTAGCGCATTTTGTAGATGTGCCTAGGGTCACACAACTAGTAAGTGTTTGAGGCTGAATTTGAACTTAGGTCTTGATGATTCCAGGCCCAACACTGTATCCACTGTACTGCTGGCTGCTCAGGGGTGGATCCTTGGCCTTTTTGAATTATGGAGCATCTTGTGAGATTTATGCATCACTGAGCTCGTTTTCCCTTTTTCCTGGGAGATGGGTGAGCTTCTTCAGGTTTTGTTTTTGTCCTGTTGAAGGTACGACTGATCGAAGCTGGCTTCATTTGGACTGAACCTCATTCCAAGCGGCTTAAAGTCAAGCTGACAATCCAGAAAGAGGTAAGTTAGAGAAGCCGACCAACCAGGGAAGCAGAAGTCCTGTTGCATTGAATATGGTTCAGAGATTCATTTATTGAAGAAAATGCTAATTCCATCATTATTAATCCTCTGCTTGTTTTGAGGTCACTGTCCACCTGGCTGGGCCCTCAGGGAAAACAGACACACACGGACTGGGTAGAATGTAGGCTTAGATTAGCTTTTGACTAAAATAAAAATACCACCTAAGAGACCCTTTTGTTTCTTTTGAAGGTTGCTCTTTCCACCTCCCTCAATTTCCACAGTTGAATTATATATAGCTCATCCTTCTTCAAAGGAAAAATTCCCAAGTGAAACTACTTTAATTTAAGAATATTTCATAGCCTTTGAAATGTTAATGGAAGACATCCTGGGGCTTAATCACGATATCTTTTTACTTTTTTGATCAAACAGTCTTCCATTTTCTGCGTATAGGATGTTAATTTTGGGTAGTTTATCCTTAATTAATATAAAATACATTCTGAAGGCACTTATGTGAACAGATTTTTGATTATGGAAATGAGATGCTGTGGCTTTATGGGCCTTTCAGGTACTAGCTGTGCTGTCATAGAAAGTCTTGGAGCCACAGGGAAGGAGACTTCAGATTTTGAAATGGAAGTGACTTACCCTGGGAATAAATGGGCAAAATTGTTGCTTTTTTTAACCCAGGTGTTGAATGGTGCCATCCTTCAGCAAGTGTTTGTGGTGGAGTACGTGGTTCAGTCACAGATGTGTGATGCTTGCCATAGGGTGGAAGCCAAGGATTTCTGGAAGGCCGTGGTTCAAGTCAGGCAAAAGGTAAAAATCCTGAGATGAGGGATAATGGGTGCACACCCTTCTATGATCCTTCTGTCGGCTTGTCTCCCGGAGTTACTGGGGCTGGGAGATCCAAGTGGAGGCTGAGCCCTTTCTCCCAAGACTTGGGTGCGCATAGGGGACTTCAGTCCCTGCTGTTTTTTGAGATGGGAGGATTGATGAGTCACTAGTATTTTTTTCATAGCACAGATTTACAGAGGTGTCTCTGCTCTCTTTCTTGTTTGTAGCCCGTATTACGTGAATGTGCTATTTACAGTCAATTTTGTTTGTTTGTTGCTCTTTCACCCCCCCCCCCAAGTTTGTTTTGGCTTTAATCATCTAGCCTTATTTTTGGATTTAAATTTAGACCTTACACAAAAAAACTTTCTACTATCTGGAGCAGCTGATCTTGAAACACAGAGCACATCAGAACACCCTGCGGATCAAGGAGATTCATGGTGAGTCCCAGATTAACTCGAATTTAAAAAGCTTGAAATTATATTTTAATCTTCACCCCAAATTTCCCCTTCCAAATCCAGCTTTTTCCCATATGGAACATCACACACTTATTTGTTATTTGCAAAGGGCTGGGAAGGAGGTGGCAGCAAAGTAAAAGAACTCTCCCTGTGGCTTCTTTGCCGGGTTGTTGATACGGTTCTGGGTGCCTCGAGCGTTTTGGCTGGACACAGCCGGGCACAGGCATAAACAAGCCACAGACTTAGGTTTGCCATCATTCCAATGGCCTGCAAGCATTTCTGAGGTGATTGGTTTATTGTGTGTCTTTTAAAAAGTCATTTAAAAGAAACAATAAGCAAGAGTATGCAAGTACTAATTAACCATCTTTCCTCCTTGTTGATGGTAAAGGCATCATTAAAAGAGGCCATTTAAATTTTTCACTTGACTTGATTCATGCCCACGTGGGGCTCTCTGTGTCATAGTTCTATGGGATAGAAAGCATCACAAGTGGCTTTTCTCTTGTTTGGAATGGTCGGCTAGCTTGTTAAGGTGAGTGTTTACTGGAGTTGCTGTTTTTGGTTTGTTTTCTTTGAAAGACATAAGTAGAAGGAACATGTTCAGGGATAATTATGGGGAAATATGGGCTCAGAGAATTGACAGATGAGGAAACTCAGGCTGATCAGGGCCTTCCCTTCAATACTCCACAGTTGACTACCTGAATCTTCAGTCCCATTAGCACTCAGACCAGACTATTAAAGACAAGTCCAGAAGCGATTGATTGTGGGCCTTCTCCTGGTTGGGGCTGGTGGCCAACAAGCACAGGGAGAAGTGTTGGCCCCCAGCCCCATCTGGGAGTACGTGGAGACCGAGAAAGCCCTGTTGTCTTCTGGGGCATCACACTATTACTCATGACGAGAAATCTTGGCGTAATGCATTAGTACAAACTCAGTGGGAGACCTTGAGGTTGAAAAAGTGTGACTTTTGTTGTCTGATCTGGAGGGAGTGTTGGTGGCATTAAGCAAAGATGGATGGACTTGCTGATTGGGTGACCCAGCGCAAGTCACCTGCCCTCCTCACTTGCCTCATCTGTAAATTAGGAATGATCACCCTCCCTGCATCGTGAGGTTGTTGTAGGCAGAGCCCTTAAATATTACATGAAGGCTATAGAAATGGAAAGGCTTTTAACATTAGGAGTCTATTGAAACGTTCATGTTTCTTGGAAAATCCTTTCATGGCCACCTTCCTTTTCCTTTAAGATGGCTTGGATTTCTATTATGCCCAGAAGCAGCATGCCCAGAAGATGGTGGACTTCCTCCAGTGTACAGTCCCTTCCAGGTACGTGGGAGTGGGAGGGGCTGCATGTGCTAGCTGCTGGGAGGGAGGGTGACTTGGCACGCACTTTGTCTAGGAGACTTTTCTCTCTCTGTAGCATAGGAGGGCATAAACATCTGAAGTGGTGAGTGTTGATATCACTTCGTTAGAAATGCATGTTTCTTAAAGTATTTCTTGTGTGTAGAGCAGCCCCCTACATACTTTGGAGCCCATGCGGGGTAGGGAAAGGTCTTTGTGTGAGCAAGAGTCTACAATAGAGTGGGGAGGACGGGACTGACAGACCAGAAACATTTCTTAACTGCCTCCCTTGTGCCAGGTACTGAGCTGGGCTTCGGGAACACAAAGAGAAAATCACACAGGTGGGGCACACGAGGAGCTTAGATTGTAGACCTAGGTAAAGATAATAGAAGGTAGGGAGTGGTGGAGACAGACAAGGTGCTCTTTGAATATTCGTGGATGGAGAGAGCACTTTGTGATCAGGGAAGTCCACATTAAGGAGAAGTAAAGGTGTTGAGCCTTGAAGGATAAAGATTCTGAAAAGAATTGTGCCAGTGTGACCTCCTCTTCAGGCTCCTGTCACACCCACTAATCAAGTCTCTGTCCTAGGCCCTCTTCTCTTCCCTCCATGATGTGATATCCTCCCCCTTGATCTCATCATTCCTCATGGGTTCAATGGTCATTTTGATAGTGATGATTCTCAGAAAGAGGGGATGTGTGTGTGTCTGTGTCTGTGTCTAGTTTCTTTTCTGAGCTCCCGTCCCACATTGCCAACTGCCTTTTGGACATCTCAAACTGGATATCCCCAGAGCATCTCAGACTCAGCGTGTCTAAAACAAAACCCATTGTCTTTCCCTCAAAACCTTCTCTTCCTCCTGACTTGTCTATGACTCTTGAGGACACTACCATCCTCCCAGGGCCCAGATTTACAACCCACCAGACCTGGTGTTGTCCTTGACGCCTTGCTCTGACTCCTTCTCATAGTCACTCAGTTGCCAAATCTTGCCGTCCTTTGCTTCTGTGTCCTAGTCACTCATCAGCCACCACCTCTTTCAGACCCTCGTTGCCTCTTGCTTGGATTATCCCAGTAGTCTTTTTAATTTTAAGTGTTTTATTAATGTTTTTATTATCAATTATTTTATTATTAATATTTGTAGAATAGAACTTCACTTTCAAGCCTGGGTGTTTTGAGTGTTGCTGCATACTTTGTGGGTAGAGAGAATGCTGATGGAAGTCTGTGGTCCTGGTGGAAGCTCTGTGCTCTGAGGAGCTCCCCCACTGACTCTGTTCCTCATGCAGGTCAGCAGCATCAGGTCAGCATTCTCTCTACCAGTTGAATTCTGTTTTCCTTGGCAATCACAACAGTGCTCAGGACTCTCAGACTTGGTTGGAAGTCCAGTTACAGTAGTGTACCACAGTCATTTTCCAGTAGCTCATCCCCCACTACAGAGGGCTCTGCTGTGCCGGGGGCAGGTCTGACCGTGTGTGTCCCGCTGTTCACATAAGCCAGGACTGTCCAAAATGTGGCCTGCAATGCAATTTATGCAGCCCACCTACAAGCATAGAAGGAAGCTGAGTTACTGCAGAGCTCTAGCTAAAATGGCAAATCAAAATATATTGTCTGTTGTTTTAATAAAAACCTAAGGTTGGACAGCCCTGACATAAACCATCACTTCTTTACTGAGAGGGAGGGGAGGAGTAGGTTTCATGGTCAGTTCTTTGGAATTGAGATTGGGGATTACGTTTTCTCTGAATTCTGATGGATAGCCATAATGTTTGTTGACCTTCAGCAGCCTTTTAGGTGGACTTGCTGCCTCCAGGCTCTTCTCATTCCAGTCCATCCTTCACACAGCTGTGCAGGTGATCTTTGTAAAGCAAAGGTCTGACCATGTTACATGCATACAAACACATAGACACACACACACACACACACACACACACACACACATATTCACCCATCAGTAAACTCTGGGGCCTCTATGTTACTTCTAGGACTTACCCCTCTATGTGGCTTTTAAGGCTCTATACAGCCTGGACATGTCTCTCTTTCCAGTATGTAACATGTTAACAGCCCTCTTGGCACTCTGTGATGCAGCCATGCTGGCCCTCCTGTTATCTTCAGCTTTCTCACTTGGAATGCGCTGAGTCCCCTGCTTGGAATGTTTTACATCTTCTTCCTCCAATCCCTGGCTTCCTTCAAGATTCAACCCAAATGCCACCTCCTGCACAAGGCCTTTCATGGTCCTCTTGGCCTCTGGTGCCTCCCTTCTCAGGCCGTCTTCTGTCTCTTAGGAACAGGTCTGTGTGTGTGTTATGTCCCTGGAGGGGTGCGTTGGAATCCCCTCTGTGTTTGGGTCTCTAGGGCTCAGCATGGGGCAGGCAGGCTCAGTGATGGATAAAGGCTTGTCTATTGGTTGGTGGCTTAAGATTAATTTCTTTATTTCTTTAATTTCTAGATCCAAATCTTCACAGAGACTGATCTCTCATGATATTCACAGCAATACGTATAATTACAAAAGCACTTTCTCTGTGGAAATTGTTCCCATATGCAAGGTAACTCTTTCTCCAGTTGATTAACAACTATGATTTTGAAATTGGCACCCATTAATGCAAGTTAGAAACTTAGCCTTGTTCTCTTTTAGTTTTAAAATTCCTGCCTGATTCATTTCCTTTGTAGAAGAGTTGGGGGAGAAATGTATGTAAGGTTGTGGTGGAAATGATTCATTCACAGATCTGAGTGCGCCAGGAGGCAGGAGAGCAGGAGCACAGCCTGGTAGCTGTCCTGGTGCTGAAACGTCTGTTCTGTTGAGAAGCAGGCAGAGTGGTTTCCGCTAGGCGATGAGTTTAGAGCAGGCCGTAGTGAAGTCCTGGTGGGGGCTGTGGTTCAGGAAGACATTTATTAAGGGTCTTTAAGCCCTGCTGTGTGATAAATAGTGACAGCAATAATAGTAGTTGGGATTCCCGTGGTGCTTCAGATTGGCACATTCGTGCTTGACACAGGTTGTTTCATCTAATCCTTATAATAATCCATGGGGCTGGTGCTCATCTCATCCCTGTTTTTACAGATGAAGATGAGGGTCTGAGAAGGTGAGTGATTGATCCAGGGTGCCCCAGATCAGTAGGCAGGATTCAAACTCAGGTCCGCCTGCCCACTGCACCCCTGTAGCTTGAGAATGATAAGCTCTTCCATCTTTCCTGGGGAAAGAAAGGGCCAGCTCTTCCTCCTGGAGTCCAAACCTCCCTCGAATGACCTTGGGGCTGCTTTTCAGCCCCATCCCCCACCGCAGCCTAGTGGAAGCTCCTCAGTGGCAAGGGGTCTCTTTTTAAATTTTTATCCTTGAGTCCCCGTTGTCTGGTTCAGTGCTTGCAAATAAGAGGCACTTCGTAAATGCTTCTTGAGTTGCTGACAACATGACTCCCCATAAACAGTGGAGACTCTCCCTTCTTTCCTTATGATGCCTTGGGCTTTACCTCCTCCATGATTTTGGTCCTTTGGTGTCCTCGGCCTGCATGGATGGGCCCCACAGAGCCTGCGTGCATCTGGCTGCCTTTTTGTTGCCTGTATCTCCCCTCCCCCCAATCTCCTCCAAGCCCTCTGTGGCCAAGCTGGTCATCAGTGGCCCTGTTCAGGATCTGCAACCCTGAAGTTTGCAGAGCACTCTCTTTGACCATCCCATGAGGCTGATAGCAGCCATTTTCAGCCAGGGCGACATTGAGGCTTGGGAGGCTGAGGGGCTTCGCCAATATTACAGAGAGTGGATGGACTCCTTGGCTTCTTTCCTTGCCCCTTAGGCTGTGCTGGCAGAGCCAGGTCACGGGGCGAGACTTTGAGACCCTGCATTTCCTCAGTGCCCTCCCTTGTAGCACCATCACTGCCCCATTGAGGTCCCGAGATGGCTCCATTTATGACCAGCAGCAAGACAGTGCAGTGGGCAGATCTCGGGACTTAGAGTCGGGAGGACTGAATTCAAATCCTACTTCAGGAGCTGTCACTTCACTGCTGTCCGCCCTAGTTTTCTCATCTGTAAAATGGAGACATTAACAGCACCTGTCTCACAGGGTTGTTGGGAGGATCAAATGAATTCACTCAAGTGCTTTGCAAAACTTAAAGTGCTCTGTTAATGTTTGCTGTTTATTAGATGTGTATCACCAGAGTCTAGTATAGTGTCTGGTACATAGTAGGTGTTTAGTAAATGCTTGCTGATAGGCTGAAGGTAGGTGTTCATGTATTCATCAGATTGAGGCAAATAGGTGATTTCTGTCACTGTGTTTAAATTAAAGCTTAGGTTCTGACTCCCTTTTAGCTTAGGAATAGTTTAGAGTAAAAAGGGTAGGAAGTTGATGAGAGCCTTGAAATCTCAATGTCTTTTCATTCCTTCACACCACAAATCTTTGTCGACAGCTGGTTATGCTTGCATTCCTGTGAAAGAGAGATTTTCAGAACTGTCCTCGGAGCCTGTAGTTTAGTGTAGGAGATGTGCATCAGGCATGGAAATGAACCTGTCATGTGTTAGGTACCCTGAGAGGGATTCAGACTCAGTAGTACCGGAGCGCAAAGTTATAGAAATTCATTAGATGCTTTATTCTCTTAACAAAGGAGGTGCATCAATCTTGGGATCAGTTTGATTTTTTTTTTAAAATGTAGCTATCAAAGAGGTCCCACCTTGAACCTTCTCCAGGGCTGTAATTCTACATTTATGTATATTGGAGTTTCAATTCCTGATTCTTCAGCTGATATTTATATATAGATGGAGATACAGAAAGATAGATTTTTCAGTGTGAATTGTATTTGAGTAAGGCATTTACATTTGTCTTTACGTATCTATGTATTTGGCAGATCAAGAGATAAAACGTTGCTTTGTTGAATTTTTATCCTTGTAGGTGTTTGTGGAAGTTATGAATTGCCTAAGCTCTGGTACATGCTTGCAAAATAATGTTGAATGGGTGTGTGATATAAAAATGTAATGTCATTAGGGGGCTCTCAGTTCTATATCTGAATAAAGTGGTAATAAAAATTGTAGCAGTGCTGAAAAGAGAAAAGGATCTCTGAGAAGCTGGTTGAGTTCAAAGCAGTTTAGTTTTTAGACTGAGCTCTTTAGTTTGGGTTGGGCTTGTAGACTTTGGAAAGACGCACATTCAGGGCCTGTCATTTGGGGCTCATGTTTCTTGTAAAAATCATCTCTGCTTATTTCTGGTTCCATACAGGACAATGTTGTGTGTCTGTCTCCCAAACTGGCACAAAGCCTTGGAAACATGAGCCAGATTTGTGTTTGTATCCGAGTTACCAGCGCCATCCACCTCATTGATCCAAACACACTACAGAGTAAGGCTTGCTTTTGGTATTTTTTGTATAAAAAAATTGTCTTGAAAGTTGTACTTCTCTCTGGGTGTAGCAGTAAATGGCGTTCTTTATTGTTAAAACTTCATCCTGTGCCCTTAAATTATGTAATTCTAATTCTTGGAAAACCTTGTTTTTAAAAATGAGAATTATAACTGCTGCTGCAAACTTATTTACAAAAGGTGAATGGGAATTGAATTGTGAAGAAAGCATTTGATTAAAAGAGCCCTACAGTATCATTTGATAATGTTTATAGAAATTTATCTCTTCTATTATTCCTTAAAATCTTTTCTTGTATAGATGTTTCACTCCATTAACTTTTACTGAAATTGGATTGTGTTTGTTCTCCAATTTAATTTTTGTGACTGATTTGTTTAAAGTCTCATGGCCACATTTCAGTGTATTTGAAAGCATTCTGAGTTTGGAAAGCAATTTACTTTTCGTGATGGAGTGGAGATGTGGAATGACTCAGATTGTTAGCTAATTCCATCATTATCCCGGAATTTAGATAAAACTCATTTGAAAACTTCCATTCTAGAGGAATGACTTATTAAAGCAATTATTTTTATTCATTTTGACCTGCTTTTATTTTTTAAATGTGTAATTTTATTTAAAAAAAAAACTTAATTTGGATTTTTTCTTTAACACAAAGTTGACAGAAATGAATAGTCTCTAGATAAGAAACAACAAATAATCTTGATAAAATCCATGACACATAGAGCAAAAGTGATGATAGAAAAGGACCCATGGGGCCTCACCTTTTTAGAAAATTAGTTGTTCTTATACACTACCCTCAAGACAGCTGAGGTCATGGCTGTCCAGCTGTATCCTGACCTGCTGGGGCATAGACACAGAATGTGGTGAAACATGTTGAAGACTGGACAAACCCATGGTGATGCTGAGTCCACTCCCCCTCCTCATCTCCTGCATGGAGTGGTTGGCCATCCCTCAGCCTGCTGCTCAGCCTGTTCACATTTGGGGAGTTGGCCAGTATCCGTACCTTGGAGAAAATCAGCCATGAAAACTAGCAGTATTTGTTCAGAAGGCCCTGACAGGTGCCAGAGTTTGAGGGGTGACTTGAGAATGTGTCTGTCCTCACACTTCTGCAGCTTGTCTGGAGCGCCCTGCCTCTCTCTTACTCTCCCTTAATGGCTGTCTTTGTTTCTTCTCTGCAGTTGCTGAGATCGATGGGAATACCTATTGGCGTTACCCGTTCAATAGCTTGTGCCACCCCAAGCAGCTGGAGGAGTTTATTGTGATGGAATGCAGCATCGTTCACAACCAAAAAGCTGTGGCGGGGGCTGGCATGAGATCGAATAAAGTAAGCCTTGCCCACCTTCCCCCAGAGCTCACATCATTTTCTGGGCAGATTTTTATTCATGGGTTTTTCTGAATCTAGGCCACCTTCCTGAAAATAGGCCTTCTGGCAGGAAAATATGTGTAGTCATAAAGTCAAAAAGATTACCCAGAGCTGTGGTCTAAAAGAACCAAAAGAACCATTGACCTATTGGGGAGGAACCTGTAATACGTTGTAAAAGTGTAGACCCTGCCCTTGTTGGCTGAACCCCGCTGTTCCTGCTTTCTGGTCATGTTTACCACCACCCCCTAATCCTGCTCCAAGCATGTGCTCCTGGATCCGTGATCCCCCGTGTGGATTCTCCAGCCTCTAATCATCTCTAGGACATCATCTTCCCCTGTAGGGGCCGGCTGGCACTCAGGTGGGGCTCCTGATGCTGCTGATGACAGCGCAGTGGTGAGGCCTCGGAGCAAGCCAGGCCAGTTGTAGTGCAGACGTGGTTCTGTCATAGCCGGGGGGGCCTTTGGGAGGCCCCTTGGCCGGGAGGTGCCTTGTCTGTCCCACCCCGAGAGTCAGCAGCACCTCCCTCTGCCACCTCAGTGTTTCCTCTCCATCTCCCGGAGTCCTTCCTGCTGCCCTGTGGCGGCTGCCTCCTTACAGCCTGGGAACAAGGCTCTACCTTTTTTTTTTTTTGAGGGGGGAAGGCAGGGCAATTGGGGTTAAGTGACTTGCCCAAGGTCACACAGCTAGTAAGTGTGTCAAGTGTCTGAGGCCAGATTTGAACGCAGGTCCTCCTGACTCCAGGGCCGGTGCTCCACTCACTGTGCCCCCTAGCTGCCTCCAAGGCTGTGCTTTTTGTGGAGTTTGATGGCTCATTCTCACCATGCCCCAGCCCTGACTTTCCACGGCACTCCTAGGATAGCTTATTCAGGTGCAAAGCTTGAAAATCCAGTTATTCTGTGCTATCCTTCCCTCTCTACAGTCAGAAGCGCTGGGTTCAAATCCTGCCTCTGATGGGCACTGAAGTCATGAGCTTCCTGGGTCACACGGTTTGTGTTTATCTATATAATGAGGGGATTGGGTTTAGATGGTCTCAAGTCCCTTCTGGCTCTTGATCTGTGACCTGGGAGCTTCTTCCACTCTCCTGATGGATGGTTATTGGGTTCTATGGAGCTGCCTTTAACTGGGACCAGCAGCCCGCGGGTCATCTGCCTAAAATCATCCAATCAGTCAGTCGGCAAGCATTTATTGACTTCCTACAAGTGCTGGGCACTGGGGAAACGAAGGCAAAAGGGAAGCCATATGTCTCCTCAGTGAGCTCGTGTTCCATCAGGCATCGCACATGTGCACGTGTGCACGTGTGCAAAATAGGCTCTCAGCAGCCGCGTGAGAGGTTCCCGCCAGAGCCTCGGGGCAGGGAGGCTGAGGGTACAGTTATGGGCAGCGCCCACATTTTATGCAGCCCAGATGCTGGGGGCGTGGAATGGTGTGGACAGCAGGGGATGCCCTTCCTCTGGCTTGGAAATTGTGTTTTAAAGGCGTGTGGATTTTTTTAACTGAGAGAAAACATTCTGAGTCACATGTCAGTTAATTGTTAAAAACTTTTGATGGTGAATCTATAGGTGGCCTTCAAAATACTTCCATCAGAGAGTAGAAAATAATTTCCATCAGGAGAAAAATCAGTGCTGTATGTCTGTATTTCAGCAGGAGGTTCACTGAGCTGCGCCCAGGTGACTAAACAGCCCCGTTGTCTTTTTTTGTCCAGCACATGCTTGGGGAAGTCTGGGTGCAGAAGACTTCGGAGATGAATTCGGACAATCAGTATTTCTGCCGGACTCATTTGGGACATCTTCTGAACCCTGGAGATCTGGTGCTGGGGTCGGTAGCATTTTATAGTCTTTTATACTGGTGGCGTTTCTAGACGATGGTAGCACTTGGCCTAACAGGAATTTGCTGCACATGAATTTCATTTGCATTCTTGGTCACTAATTAAAGTTATGGCTTGGGTGCTCTTCCAGGGGCCTCCAGGACTGTGAAGAGGCCTAGGCTTGGAGGCAGGGGAGTTGTGGGTATGAATCTCACCTCTGGCCCTTGTTAGATGAGAGACCATGGACAGATCACTTGACCACTGAGCCTCAGTGAGATATGAATCCTCACAGAAGAATATAAAATTCTCTTTTTGGGTTTAAAAATCAACAGAATGGAGAAAGTCTAGATAGGCACCACTTCCTGTGAAAAAAGATGTGGGAATTTTAATGGACTCAGGCAGTCCTTCCTGATGGGTGGCCAGAGAAGTTGCCCAATCCCTAGTGTGTCTGGAACAAGGGTGAGCAGAGTTCAGTTGTGCCCTGGCCTGGTCAGCGCCCTCCAGAGGCCTTGGCTGTGGCATCCACAGACACAGAGGAGCTGGAGTAAGTCCAGAGAGGGTGAAGGGCAGGGAGAGGATGTCAAAAGATGCTCTGGGGTGGGGGGCAATGCAACTAAATAAAGCAGCCCAAAAGATAAACAGTGGAGGGAGCATGTTAGCCCCCCAGAAGGTGGGGTGGTCTCTGGCTGGCCTGTCCCCAGGGGAAAGTTGGAGATTCTGAGGGAGACCTTGTCTGTCCTTGAACAAGTGGGGAGGGAGCCGTTGGCAGGGACGCTGCCGCAGGGAAGAGGGGCTGCCAGCCTTGGTGGTTGTATCTGAGCAGGCCAGGCTTCCTGGGAAAGTTTGTGAGCCTCAAGGTTGCCAGCAACAGTTGGAAATGGGAAGATTTTGTGCACTTGTAAGTGGGTTGAATAGGGCTGGTAGCTCTCTGTGTACTGGTTTCATCCCTGTATGTTTCCCTAAAACAGCCCATACTTAAACATTGTGAAATTCAGGTCTTTTGATAGTCCTTTATTGTGGCCCCATTTCCAAGTATTTTAATTTTTTAAAAATTTCAGTGTGAGGCCTCTGAATATAAAATGAGCAGGCGTGGTGAAATTTATTATTTAGAGCATATACCTCCGCCTTTTGATCAGCTGTGCTGGGGCTGGTTCTGTTGAGGAGACACTGTCCTCTCTGTAGTGGCTGGTGCCAGCCCATCCAGTCTCAAGCCCAAAGACTAGTACGTGTCTTCTGTGCCCTCAGCAGCTGTGCCTGCTTCCTGTACAGGGGTATTTGCACAAAACAGGGGGGAGAGTGATAAGAACTCCGCAGGAACTGCACTTGTCCCTTGGCCCAGGAAACCCAGAGGCCTGTGGGTCTTTTGTCTGCTGAGCCGCACAGCCTTTTTGGGGAACGGAAGGGCGAATGTCCTAGGGATGACCTTTTCATTTTCTCCTTTTCAGGTTTGACTTGGCCAACTGCAACCTGAATGATGAGTACGCCAACAAAATGAACACCAATCACATTCCCGACGTGGTGAGTAAGGTGCTGGGGTCTTCCCCCACCTGGGTCTTTTTCCTTTGTTCACCTTGGAGTGAAATGTGCTAGCTCCTTTTTAAAAGAATGGGGCTGTTTTAGATCTCTGGAGTGGGAAGTTGAGGTATCAGGAGAGCTTTTCTTTGAAAAGACATCAGTGTTCCTCCTTTTCCTGGAGAGGGTAAATACAAGTTAGAGGGTTTGGTCCCTTTTTTCATCAACCCTTTTCCATCAGACGCGTTAGGATATCTTGGTTTACTCTACCAAACTCCTCTGCCACACCACAGAGCAGAATTAGCCGGGGTGACAGAACCAGGCAGGAATGTTCTGGAAGGATGTATTTTGGACCATCTCTTCACTTGCCTCATTTTTATTCTGCATCGTGCCCAGAGCTCTGGTTAGAAACAAAAGGCATTGCTTCTTGGCAGAGGTGAAGGAGCACCATTGTAACATGAGACTTGATTGATGAGGGGTGGTTCTTGGGGGGAAGGAGGGGGAAGAGGGTTTTGGGAAATGACAGTGATGTCAGAACGAAGTGTCGCTACAGAGGCAATATTCCAACCTGAACACAAGTGGAGTGGACAATAATCTTCAAAGCATTGAGGCCTGATACCTCTTGATGAGTTTATAAAGGGAAAAATAGGAAAAGCAGTAAGTGTGAAATCGGTGTAGAGAGTCTTCCACCCGCCTGCTTGTTTAATGTTGTTAAGCAGGTATTGGCTTTCTTAGCAGAGGGTGGAAGTGAAGTCTTGGTGATCCGTCTACTTTTACCTATCTCTTTTCCTAGACACAGGAGACAGAACCACCGTGTAGGTGTGAGACTGATAGAAATACAGAGGAGATTCAGTGAGTTTCCCTCTGACTTAATATGCTGTAGAATTATGCATCCTGCTGCATTTGTGTGATAGCAGAAAACTGGACCAGCTGCCCTGGTGGGGTGCTGACTGAAGGGGCTGCCCTGTTTGTGGTCCCCGCTGCATTTCTTTGGGCTCGTGGCCTTTTGGCACTCGTTGATTTCTAAATGTAGCTTTAAGATTATTCTTTGGTGTTTTAGGTATTAATCAAAAAGAGTTATGATCGTGCCAAACGTCAGAGTCGCAGGAACTGGAAGCTCAAGGAGCTGGATAGAGACAAAGAAACCATGGATACAGATGATGAAAGGTATGGTTTGGGGTTAGATGTTCTTAATGGATGGCCTCAGAAAGCAAATTCTGAATGGTGACCTTATGATGATGTGAAGTCCTGTGACTGGGAATGTTCTTTCCAGCTCTGAAGCTCTGATTTTATGTCATCAAGCTTTACAGAGTGTAGGAAAATTTGCTTCCGGAGAACAGATGGGCTGAGGTGGTTTGCAGGAGTGTCTTGGTTCTGCTTATGACCACCCTCATGTTCTTAGGGTCACTTCTCTTGACCTTGCATCCCGTGGGCATTGTGGCTGCATCCCCTCCCCCACTTTGGGGCAGCCCTTGTCACTTCTCTGGCCTGGCACCCAGGAGAGAAGCTGCTGCTTGTTTCATATTGGAAGCATGGACAGAAGAGGAGTAGGAGGAGGTGGCTGAAAGACGGTGTGATCTTACATGAACATACAGGCCGTGGGAGGGGTCTCCCAGAAGGGGTTCTTGCCACACATGGGGAGAAAATCTTGTTAGTCCCAGATTTACTGAATTCTGAAGAGGCGAGACTTATGCTGAACTTTCTGTTCATCACATCATTCAGTTTTAATCAGTGAAACCAAATCCTGTAAGTGCAGGCTTATGAACCAGTGCAGGGATCCAGAGAGGTCAGCTAGAGGAGGAGTGAGATGAACTGCAGAGATGGGCTGATCAGGAATATAATAGAGACTTTAAAAAGATGGGTCTAAGGCATTAAATGTGTTAAACATTTTTTCTCTAGAATTGGGTTTTTGTGGTAATCCTAGAGAGTTTTAGGAAAATAAGCAGACTTGCCAGGGATCATTGCTTCGTGCAGGCCCCAGCTCAGATGACGTGTACAGGAAAATGGGATGAGAGACATAGTCAGAAGGAGGATGCCTGGGAGATCCTTCCCCTTACTCTGTAGTAGGGCCACTTATGTAGGGAGGTAACTCTGAAAGCCACATGGATTTTCTCACTACCTCCTGTCACATTTGCTGGAATTACATAATTGGGTTAAGCGCTTAACAAATAAAGTTAGGAAACGTCTGAGATGAGATGGTGGTACTCAAACCATGACCTGGGCTCCTGGTCTAGGCAGCATTTTCTAGTGAGAATGGCTGCCCGGGATTGAGCCCCTCTACCTTCAGCACTTTGTAACCTGCACGATGTTTCATGGACATGAGTTAATTTTATTAATGTTGGTGACCTTAATATTAATATTGGTGAGTTTGTTAACCATGGTAGGCCTCTGTAACTTCTTGGGTTGCTTCATCTGAAAAAGGAATCTCTTTCTTGAACATTTTTGGAGCTGATCAGGACCATTTATTATAATAAATGGAATGGGCGATTGACATAAAAAGTGCTATTATTAAAATCAATGCGTCATTACTCCCACTCATGTATGCCTTCGAGTGTAGAGGGGGACCTTGGGTTCTTGAAGCCTGTGCCTATAGCACACCAGCCCCAGCAAGCTGCAAAGGCCTAGAACACGCACCCAGTGAAGGATTCTGTCATTGGAAGATCAGCCGTGCTAAGCTGAGAAAAGATTGGCCACCAGGTGGTGGACTTTTTCTTGGACCATAGCAAGTCATGAGGATCGTCTACCGAGGCATGGAAGGTTCTGGGGCTGTATCAGCAGAGGGAGTTCCCACACCAGGGAAACCACAGATGATACTGTCTCCCTTGGGTTCAAAAAAAGCATTGTCACTGCTTGAGTAAGATGGTGGGTGAAGCTTAAACCTGGGAAAGAAGTCAGTATTTCAGTGCAGTAGATTGAATCTATTTTGTCTAGGTAACAAACACTTATTCTGCATTTGGTACCTGTGCTGGACTGCTGTAGGTGCTGGAGGAGGGTAGGTAGTTGTTGTATGTGAGATGTGTGCATTACCTTCAAGGAAATTATCTAGTGGGAGTGTTAGGAGGGAAGTACATTAGAAGATGTTAACTTCACAGGTGGGACGTAGAGTGCTAGCTGTGAGGGAGAGCTGAGTTCTAGGGGAGATGGGTAGGGGGTTGGTTCGAGGTCGGTGTCCAGAAGAAGATTGCCCCTTGATCCTGGACCTCGAGTGTTGGATTGGAGGTCAGTAGGAAAGGGCTTGGGGGTAGAGCGGTGGAGAGTGTACTGGAAATAAGGCTAGCACGAGGGCAGAAGTGGGGGTTCAAGCTGAAACTGGCAAAAGGCGGGTTGGAGCTGGCTTGAGGTGGCCCTTGAAGACCAGGACGAGAGGTTGGGAGTGATTCGGAAATGATGGAAGCCAGGGCATTCTGTGCCCAAAAGGGGAAGATAGCTGCTCAGCGCTGTCATCCAGCTATCCTTCCCTCTCCCATTTTCCTTGCTTCCGGTCCCACTTTTGGGGTGAGTCAGCTCTCAGCATAAGGCACGTGACTAGCTCCAGGTGAAGGGAGGAGAAGTGTCTAAATTTGGGTTTTAAAAGCTCTTTTCTCCCAGCTCCTGCTCAAGGATCTTTTTGTGTCTGCAAAAGCCTTAATGTTAAGTCCCACTTTCTTGAAGTACTTGGAAATAATTTGGATACATTGAGAGTTGGCTGTATTATTACTATTGATACAAGTAATGAAAAGCCTAAAAACCTGGATTGTAAAAGTAACTTTGATGGATATGCTCTCTTTAGTATGTAATAAAAAAGGAAACCTCTATGAACAATGAGTAAAAAGTAAAGATATTGGCTAACTGGCAAGAAATAATTAACTTTGCAACAAGTTCATGCTTTTGAACTCCGAGCATTTTAATCTTCAAGCTTTATGTCGTCTAATAAAGGTTGACAGTAAGAAGAATGAAAGGACTTGGATTATGAATAGTTGGGATCTAATTTATTATTTTCACTTTGAAAAATGGAAAAGTGCGATAGATTCTTAAGAAGTCCTAATTCATTTAGAAAGTAGGAGATAACCGTTCTGCCGGTTAGATGTGTTCATGTTAAAAACAGGTCAATCAAAATTAATTAGCCATTTTAAAGAAGAAGTAACTAAATATTATAATAGGAGCAATACTTCATCACTTTGAAGTATCTGGTTTCTTCTCTCTGGATACTCCCTCTACCCACACAGACTGAGCTGCTCTGCACCGTGGTGGGCTGCTCTTCTTGGGGAATGATTTATGGGGAAAAAATCTCAGTGCGGGGTCTGGTGGAAAACCTCTTTAAACCTAGTAGAGTTGATTCCCAGCCCATGGCCAGATTCCCACTCAGTCTCTCCATTTTGATCATCTCCCAGAGCTTGTGATCTGCTGGCATAACCTCGGCAAGCTCAAGGTCACCTCACTACCACCGTAGGTGGCGTTTATGTATCGCTCTAAGCTTTGGGAAGCGCTTTGCATTTATCATCTCATTTCATTGTCACCACAGGTGGGAGGTAGGTGCTGTTATCCCTGTTTTACAGATGAGGCGATAATGAGGCTTCAGCTTCGGACGTCGGTAGAGCAGTGTACCATTAAGAAATGGATCTGCCTTTTCCCTTTGACCCTCTCAGTCTTTTTCCACATATTTATTAGCAATTTGAAAGTGAAAGTAAAACATGGTCCTTTAAAAATGTTGCTTTATGTTTTATTAACTTTTACTTTCAACCTTGAAGTCTTTTCCCCCAAGGTTTCACCATTGCCTACTCCTTGTTTTCAGAATGTCTTCTGTTCTCTGTGCTTAGAATAACTGCAGCTTTGGGCCAAAGTTGGACTGTTCTATTAAGCTGTGCAAATATTCTTCTACAGGCAATACCAGGACTTTCTGGAAGATCTGGAAGAAGATGAGGCAATCAGAAAGAATGTCAATATTTATAAAGGTTAGAATTTAAGTCAATTGAAAAGTTATGTTGTCTCTTTGGAACTAAAGTGGCCTGTTTTTGGCAGTTGATTGGATTGTCACCATTTTGCTAAATTAATTTTTAAAAATTGTCTAGCATTTATTTTTTCTCCCATTTCTCCCCTGCCCCTTCCTAGGGGAAAGTCCCCCCTCTCCTCCAACAACTTTAAAGCATGTATAATCAAGCAAAACGAATTCCCATCTTGGCCATATCCTAAAAGTGTATGTCTCACTCTGCACCTGGAGTGTACCATCTGTCTCTTGAGAGGCTTCATCAGTAGTCCTCTGGAATTATGGCTGATCATTATGGCGATCAGAACTATTTAAGTCTTATACAATTGTTCATTTTTATAATGTTAGTATGACTATAAACCTTGCTGTCTCGGTTGGTTCTGCTCACTTCCCTCAGACCATCCCCTTCCTCATTTCTTACAGTACAAAAGTATTGCGTCACATTCATACGCCATCCTTTATTCATTCATTCCCTAGTTGATAGGCATTCCTTGGGTCTTTACCTTTTAAATTTAGTTACCCCAAAGTATTTCTGGTTAATTCTTGTGTTCCATTAATGTGTTTGAAGAACAGTGGAACTCCCTGAAGGCCTGGTTTGCACATTTGGTGCCATGTAAGTCCTAGCATGTTCCTCCAAACTTCAGACCCCCATTTTGGCAGTTTGAGGAGCATGCTTGGTGCTGGGGTTCTTGATTGTTGTAGATGCTGGTGGTGGCATCCCATAGGCCTCGGGTATAGAACCAGAGTTCTTCAGGTTCTTTTGCTAAGCATTGCCGTTGGGGCTGGGGTGTGAGTAGTGTAGGGGGTAGGGTGTCATGACTCCAAGGAGTCATGGCTGTCCACTCCTGAGGCAGTGGACATGGACAACATTGGGTTGTGGAGTCACAAACTCTTCCACAGTTGTTCCCTGAAGGTTATGTGTGGCTACAGTGCATTTAACAGTGCACAGAGCTGAGGCTGTAATTGTCCTCTTTTTTCTCCTCCTCTCCATTCCTTGCCTCTGCCATGTGGTTTCTCAGCCTCGACAGTCCCTGTGGAGAGTGATACAGATGATGAAGGAGCCCCTCGAATTAGCCTGGCGGAGATGCTCGAGGACCTTCACATCTCTGAAGATGCCACTGGGGGAGAAGGAGCGTCCATGATGTCCTGATGAAATGAGCCGTGTGCTGGACCTCGCTTCCTCATCTGAAAAATGAAGACTTGCACGAGGAGATCTCTGAGAGCCCTTCCTGCCCAGGAATTCTTTGTCTCTATAAAGTATTAGGCCATTTTAAAAAGGAAAAGGTTTGGAACCTGAAAAAACTGAGTAGAAATGAGGGCTTACCTGTGTGTCATAAAGGAAATAAAGCCAATGATGGATTTAAGTTTTTGGGGCAAGTTTCTGTTGGAGACGTGGCAGTCTGGTTACACTGATCACATGTAATTTTGGGGTTGGTAGAGAGATTTCTTTCCAAAGGGGGACATTTTTTTTTAAACTTTATAACTCTCTTTGGGGAAAATGGATACATTTTAGTATCTGCTCTGTTGTTTATATTTCTAAATTTTTACCTTTGAATTTATTTTTTCCCCTCCTGTGTTCTAGTCTTTTCTTTTTCTTGAGCTTGCTTGGATTGTCCTCTGGCCTACTGCCCACAGCCCCCCTCCCTCCCCAGTGGGCTTTGCTTTTTTACTTAGACCATTGGAAGAATCTTGCCACACCAGACCCTGCCCCCTTCAGCTCTTCCCAAATCAAAGCCTCCCCAAACCAATGCTTTAGAAAAGAGGTATTGAAACATGTCCCACAACTTCCCAAGTGTGGCCAGAACCAGATTAAAATGTGATTGGGAAATGTTAAACAGAATAATTAAAAATAAAATCAAACTTAGATAACATCATGTTTTAAAGGTAAGTCAACATGCAGTCTGTAGAGATCCTTCTGTGTGGATTAGGGGCCCTGTTTTTGTTTTGAAAATTGTTTGACATTTTTTAGGGAAGAGCGCTGGTCCTTTTCATTAAAAATGCATTTTTTTATAGTAAGTTTTTTATACCATCTCCTGCATGCTCACATATATAAATGGATCTGGGTCCTCATTGATTTGGGAGCTCCCTCCAGCGATGCTGATTGTATCTGTGACTGCCCACGGACCTCGGTGAATCTTGTCCTTGTCCTTCCCAAAGGTTGCCACAGGGCATTCACCCGACATGCTAAACATAGTAGGTGCTTAATAAATGCTTGCGGACTGGAGGCCTTCCTTATTTTTTCCCAACATCTCCAAGGTTGTAGTAAGAGTATTCTGTCCACCTATCATCTCTCAGTCCAACTGTTCTTCCTCTTAGACAGTTCTTTGGTGGCATCCTGTGTTCCTGTTCTTCCTCATTGGTTAGTGTTGCATCCTGCTCACACCATGAGCCTCTCCACTTCCCTGTGTGTGACACTCATTTTTTGTTTTTCAGTCAGTGGTCCATGTCTTGCCATATAGAAACACTGGTAAAATGTTACTGGTCAGAACTTTTGTACATTAACAAATGATAACTGAACCACGTTAACCAAGTTCAGTTATTAATAGGCAATAACTGAAACAACTGAACTGAACCAAGAATTGAATACCAAGGCATATAACAGGGAGGTGTAGATTTGCTGGGTGGTCTTCACTATTGTGGAGATGTCCTTTGCAAAATTTGGACAGAAGAGATTCCCCATTGGTTCTAACATTCTCCATATAATTCTTTTAATCCGCCATTAAACTGTGTCAGGTCTGAAATCATCCACTAGATTCTCATACCCTCCCTTCTACCTCTCCCTGTGACAGGTCTATCATCTGACCCATGGCATTGTTCCCCTATGGTTGGCGAAACAGGCTGAGGAGATGGGGGGTTGCAGGTGCTACTGGCCGTGTGGCCTTCACTGAGACCTTCTTTTCTTCCTGTTTGGGTAGATTGCTTCAGGAAGTTGTTCTTGGCTGTCAGTGCCCCTCTCTTTGTTCCCTTTGCTTTTCCTTTTAACTCCTGTCTTTTTGTCCTCAGGGGAATCAGGGCGTTTTGCCCAGACTTTTAAAGTTTGTCCTTTTGGTCTGTGTGTGCCCTGATTTTATTTTCAGTGAATGTCTCAGCTACAAACTGCTTTACTCCATTGTTTCCATTTGATAATAGAATTAGATTTATAAGAATTAACTTTTGGTAGTTAATTACCAAAAAAGATAGATTTGGTAGCCAACATACAAGATTAAAGACTCCTCCTTCAACTTAACGATCACACAAGATTCCTTGATACAAATAAAGAGATAACCTTGTTTAATGTTGCTCTGAAGATCAGAATCAATTTCTTACAGCATTTCAGTGATCTCTGTGTGACTGCATTAGTTGATTAGTCCCCTCATAGACACATTAGGACCACTGACTGCTAGATGTTCTTTGGGGATTTATCACTAAAAGCCTAATTGTTCCGTGACCAAGAGGCAGTGAGCTTCTTCAGTCTGGGATTGGGTGCCAGATTGATAGTTGGTCCTTTCCAGCTTGGTGGGACCTACAAAACCTTGAACTGTACTCCTTGGTGAACCAGGGAGACCTCTGCTTGCCAGAGGTGTTCACTCGTGGAGATGTCCTTTGTAAAATTCAAACAGAAGAGGGGTTCCCCATAGATGGTCCTGTGCTCCAGATGACTATTTTCACATGCTATTCAACATTTGCCTTATGCCCTCGGATACAGGGCCTTTTCAGCGAGATCTAAGAAAAGATGGGCATCGCTCTTCATGTATGGGAAAATCAAGTGGATGAAGAGTGGGCTTCATTTGTGGCATGCTAGGAGATGGTAACCTGTTCGAGTAGTCCATCTGTACGTGTGTCTTGGACAGAACAGGTGGACAGTGACCTTGACCTGGAATGACTTGGAGGAAGAAAGCACATTCTCAGAAGAATCAACTGCAGGCATCTCAAAGGTCAATGGAAAGACCCAAGTGGTAGGAAACACCTAAGTAAATGGGTTGCAGGATATTATGACCAATGACAAGTCCAAGAAGTGGCATAAATGTGAATTTGGCAAGGATGTGCACAACTCGAAAATGAGATGAGTTGGTCATGCCTTAAGGACAAGAGAAAACAGTTTGAATAGCTTTAGTATTACTCTGCTTTCCATGATCATGTTAAGTGATTTTAATAACTCCCAGATAAGAATGTGAAAAATACAGAAGAATCACATAGGATGAGAAAGGGAAGGCTGCAGTCTTCACTGGGGAGGGAGTAGCTGATCTGAGTTCCTAGATTTCATGTAAGTATCCAGGTTGAATAAAACGTTCTGGTGAATTATTCCTCAGCGAAACAATTTGGTGGTAGCAATGTTTTATTTTATTTTTTTTTAGTTGACTTCAGTGAGAAGTATCATAAAGATTGCTGAAATGACCTCATAACCCACCCTGGGACTTGTTTGCTTACCTTAAAATAGATACGACTTCTGGTAATTTTAATACTAAAGTGAATCTGATCTCACTGGGGTGTATGTATCCTCTCTAGTAGTACAGATTGTAAACCATCCATGCTTTGTTGACCTGTGCCATTTAAAAAAAATCAATACCCTCTTATAAATTCATAAAGGAGCTATCTAGGGTGCTAGAATCCTGCCTCCAAGTTTTTGTACCTGTTGCTAATAGTGCAACACTCAGTCTGCCTGTTGTGTATTGTTAGAGGTAGTCTAATATAAAAGATAAGAGTGTTGGACCTGGAGTTGGACAGGTCTGGGTTCAAATCTTACCTCTGGACACTTGACTTGGTAACCAAGATTTAAGTCTGAGCCTCTCTGATCTTTTTTTTTTTTTATGAAGTAGATAAAATTAGTACCAGCCTCACAGAGTTGTGAGATTGAGATAAGGTCGTATGTTTATGGTATTATAGAAACATGGGATGGCTCAGCTTGCAAAGAATAAAAAAAGGGTATTATTCAAGGAGCAAAGGAGAGGTGGCACATGGGCAAACCAGCACAGAACAAATAAGGAACCATCGTGAGGAAGTGCAGTAAAGGATTTTGGTAAAGAAATAGGTGATGGGAAGGGGGTGGGCTTGTTAAGTGATGAGGGCAGATAGGTAATGGATAGCCCTTGTGTTCCTCCACTGGTATTGAAATGTCAAGAGAAAGCCAGAAAGGCACCAGGCATATTGGTAAATGTATGAGAAAACATGCATGAGAGTCATACAGGAAGGCAAACATGGATGGGCTGCGATTTCCATTTTTGGAGGGGATATGAGATCACAGGTCCACTTGAAAAGATGGAGAATATAAGTGCTTTCGGTTCCTGGGGACCAGGGAACATTGGCCTTCCATGTTTCAGTGATTATTGAAGGCTTCCAAGTACCAGGGAGATGTTTTGGAGAACAGGAGGGGAAGGTATGAGATTCTGTGGCTTCTCACAGGTAAATTCCCCAGAAATTTGAAAGTGCCAGCTACTCTTCTTTCTATCTGACCGGTAGGAGGCTGTTGAAATTAGATGGAATTTCATAAGCGTTTAGGGGATCAGGGAAACTGAGTTTGAATCCTGGTGCTGCTACTTACTAGCTGGGTGACCTTGGTCAAGTTCCATGGCCTCATTGGGCTAGTTATGGGGGCTGAGGAAGCAGCCTACCTCCGTGCATACAGCACCCAGGTGTCCTCTGACAGTCCAGCTTTTTGCAGTTGGGAGTCCTAGCCACCTCTGGTGAAGGATGATTTCCTTCTTACAGCATAGTGCATACACCCATGGTTGTCTGGAGTGGAGTCCTCGTTAGAGGTGTGTGTGTGGTGGGGATGGACCAGCTGCTACCTTTCCACTTCCACCACATAGCTTGGTAGAGTGCAGCATCCATGCTCCACATCTCTGATGTCCTCAGTAGGGGATAGGTAAGGCTAGTCTGTGTGATCAACAGTAATCAAGTCATCTTCAGTTAGCATGGCTTTTGTCACTGAATAAATTACACTGATGACTTTAGAATGAAAACGTAGTTAGGAATCATGATCTTCATGTGACAGTGTCATGCAAGCCTCCCCCCTTCAGGGCATCTTGAGGTGCTGAGCTAGTTAGGGAAGCTGGTATTTATCTTTTCAGTCCAACAAATATTAATCACCTGCTGTTTACCAGCATAGTGCCATGGTAGATGGGAGGTGTTAATCTTAGATAAGGGAGATGGGGTCCCTGCCCCCATGGGAAGAGTGAGCATTGGATGGGGCATTAGAGCCATCTAATTAGATGGCCCCATTAGATGGGGCATCATCAGGGAAGGGTGAGTCATTAGAATTCATTAGGTCCAACTCTACCAATTTCCAGATGAAGACATTGACATCTGGGTAAGTCAGATAGCTTGCCCAAGGTCACATAAGGAGTGAAGAATGGAGCTGTCCTTTGCCTCCAAATCCACCTGCTGTGTTCCTTTGTACAAGGAGCTGGGTAGTACAGTGGTTAGAACCAGGGCTGAGTTCAAACCTAGCCTCAGACAATATGATTCTGAGTAATTCACTTAACATCAGTCTTCTTATCTGTAAATTGGGGATAATAATGGCACTTACCTCCCAGGGGTATTGTAAGGATCAAATAAGATCATTGTAAAGCCCAGCGCTTGGCACATAGTAGGTGCTATATAAATGGTAGCTATTATTATTAATAGTAGGGGGGAATATGTCACCGACACAAATGACCTCATTATTGGGCAGGTTGGCTTTTAAGGAAGAAGCTGATCTTCCTTCTCCTCCCTGCCCCCAACCACTCCTCACCTGGCTGCCTAGAAATATATTGACAGCTCCATGAAACAGTTGGAATCTGGAAATTGCCTTCTCCAACAGGACTTTACTATGTGAGGATAATCATACATTTAAGAATTAGTTCCATTTTTGAATGTAGGAAGAGCATGATCCAATGGACAGAGCAGCAGGGGACTAGAAATCAGAGGACCTGGGCTTGGCACTTACTGCCTGTTACCTTGAACAAAGGTACCTACCTGGCCTCAGTTTCCTCATTTGTAACATGAGGGGGTTGGACATGATGGCTTCTTTAAGGACACTTCTAGCTCTCAATTGTTGATTCTCTGTGTGGCATGGAAGATGAGCTCCTTGCCACTTCAATTGGTTAGGGCTGTATAGTTAAAAGTTTCTTGACGATTTGCAATGCATGTTTGCTTCCCACATGAATAGGATGTACCTGCTTCTTATCAAAAACCCACTTTCCATAAAAGTCTCCATCATCTTCAACATATCGCCATTGAAAGAAGGAACAGGGAAGAAGATAAATTAGGCAACTGTTTTAGCTGCGGAAGAGAAAAAAAGCCCTGGGAAAAATCTCTAGATCCGAGCCAGCAGCTAATTTCTTTGCTTTTATCCACACACACTGAATGAGGAGGCTGGTCCAGCAGGTACTGGACAGCTGTCTGCTTTTAATCTCAGTTCCAAACTGCTGAGTTGAGAGGAGGAAAAAATGCCCCTGAATTACTCAGGGAACCACGTATCCATTTGCGGCAGCAGAATTTCGGCTGTTCTATTTCTGGGGTTGGGTGGGTCAAAGGACAAAAGATGGTCTTTGATCCTAAAAGATGGGTCCTTGAATTCTGGCCGAGGTCCCCTAGAAAATAAATCACATTCATAGGAAATGTGGCATGGGGTAGTGGCAAGAACACCAGATTTGGTGCCAGAGGGCTTGAGTTTAAATTCCATCTCTGCTACTTCCTTGCTGTATTCCTTTAAGTGAATCACTTCCCCCTCTGAACCTCAGGGTAGGCAGGGGATAGAATTCAAACAAGATATACATACACACACACACAAACACACACACACACACACACACATAAGAAAAATGGGAGATGATATCACAAGGAAGGCATAGCTTTAAGCAGCATCAGGAAAGGCTTTTTGCAGGAGGTGGAATTTTAGCAGGGGCTTGAAGGAAGCCAGGGAAGCCAGGAAGCAGAGATTAAAATGGAGAACATCCCAGGCATGGGGGCAGCCAGTGAAAATGTCTGGAGTTAGGAAGTGGAATATTATGTGCAGGAAGAACACCATTCTTGGGAATGATTGCAAATTGCAAAGTTCTCAGCCTGGGGGAGGGGCAAGATGAGAGCCATGGGAAATTTGAGAAAAAAAACGAAAAGATTTGAAAAATACTCTTGCAGTCAGTGGGATAGTGAATCCACTGCCTTGCTGCCGTGAGGGCCCAGTTGAGATCATGTAACATGAATTTTTAGTGGACCCAGTCAGCAGTTACATGATTTTCTCTAGCTCTGTTCATCAGCGTGGGAGTAAGAGCGAAGGCAGGGTATGGTGGGAGTAATTCAAGGCTGGAGCTTGACAGGGCAAGATCAGTGAGTGATAGGATAAAGGGGCAGGGAGCTCAAGAGAAGAAGATTTTAGTGTAGACTTGAATTGGTTCACCAAGGAGTCAAGATAGTGGAGAGAGGGAAGTGTGACCAGTGTAGGGGTGGCTGGAGGGATGACAGGTCATGGTGAGGATGAACATTAGGATCGGTGCAATGACAAGAATTTTGGAGATCACGAACGTGGATGTGGAGCTCTTGTGATTGATGGCAAGGTCAAGGGTTAGGGTTAGAGTCTATGTGGCTGAGGTGGGGTGGAGGAGGAGGTCATGGGAAAGGAGCAGGCTAAGGCACTGGGAGGTTAGGATGTTTGAGGGAGCATCAACATGTATGTAGAAGTCCCCTAGGATGAGGGTGAGAATTGGGGGAGAGAGAAAGGCTATGAGCCTGGCAGTGGACTCTGAGGAAGGAAGATTGTCTCGGAGATCAGCAGACAACAGTGACCAGAATCTTGTTTGGGTGATAAATATGGATGAAAGGAGCCTCAAACCCATACATGTGTAGGAATTTCCTCTATGGTATCCAGTGGCCATTTGGCCCTTGCTATAAAATCTTCTAGAAGGGAGAGCCTACGGTCCCCCATTTCACTTTTCAAAAGTTCTTGTTGTTAGAAATTTTTTCTTGACGTTGAGTTGAAATTTGCCTGTTCCCAACTTTGTCCCATTGAGGTAACTGCCCCAGTAATAAACATAGGATAAAGTGAATAATTCTGGCTGGTCATCCATGCGTATACTTGAAGGGATCATAGCTTGAGGAAGTGAGGAAGTGTAGGGAGTGGAGGAAGAAGACCTGTAGGAGGAAGAAGTGTAGAGGAAGAAGGGACCTCAGAGGTCATTTAATTCAAATGGCCCATTTTACAGGTAAGGCAACTGAGCACAGGTAGATTTAGTGTCTTGCTTAGCATCACACAGGTCCCAAGCATCAGAAATAGGATAGGCATCCAGTTCCTGACTCCAGAGCCATGCTCTTAATACTGTATCATTCTGCTCCATGTGTCCTGAGAATACCTGATGCCTTATAGAAAAGTTTTCTCCAGAGTTGAACTGTTTAACCCTTCAGATAACTAGGCCATGCAGAATTTCCTAGTAAAAAAACCAGAACCTTTATAATGAATCTTGTCTAGTCATTATTGGTCGTTGTCCTTTGTAGTCAAAGTGGACCAAAATGACATCACTATGTTGGGGTCAATGCACAGTGTGTCCGACTATGGCTAATCAGACTAGTACAATAAGCTTGGAAGGCTTTGTCACAGACTGGGCACAAGTAAATCCATGTGAACATTTGGAGAGGAGATGTCTCTAAATTTGTGCCTCATATTCCTTTTGAGCTGTTGCAATTCTGCTTTGCTGTGGGGATGCCATGGTGTGTGGTCCTTTGACAGCATCTCCCATGTCATGCAATCGATTCCAAAGTTCTTCAGAGAGACCTTGACAGTGTCCTTGTATCACTTCGGACCTCTGCATGAGCACTTGCCTTGCGTGAGTTCTCCATAAAACAGTCTTTTAGGCCAATGAACATTTGGCATTTGATGAGTCATCATTACTCATTGTCAGGGAGTTGGGCCCTCATGAAGAATGTGATGAATTAGCCTGCTTTGCTTTTCAAGATCCAGACAAGCCGTTGGCAGTTGGCTACCTTATGGTGGAGAGAATCATTAAAAGAAGGTGGATGCAGGGGCTGCTGAGTCATCGCTTGCTCTCTGGGTGAAGTAACTTGGCAAACAGATCGCTCGCCAGCCTTTGAGGCAGGATTTCATAGGTTTATGAAACTGAAAGGAAGTTTGGCCAAGTCTGGTGATAGCAGGCCAGTTGGACTGGAAAGTCGAGTTTGTGAACAGGAAGAAGACGAAACAAGAGTGTGAGAGAAGTCAGTTGGTCAATGAATCAAGAAGTGTTTAAATGCTTACTCTTGTGCCAGGCCCTGTCCTAAGGGCTGGGGATATAGACGCAGGCAAAGACACAATCCCTGCCCTCAGGAGCTCATAATCTAATGAGGGAAACCACACACACACACACACACACACACACATAACTTTGTATATTAACAAATGGCCATTTAAATACAGATGCAGGGTAAATGGGAGGAAATCTCCAAGGGAACGTACTAGCAGTTGAGGGCTGGGGGGATGGAATCTCAAAAGACCTCTTGCAGAAGGTGGGATCTGAGATGTGTTCAAGGAAGCCAGAGGTGAGGCAGGGAGATCATTCTAGGTAGCCGGGCTGGATGGTACAAGCAACAGCAAGGGGGCCAGAGTCACTGGAGAATGGAGTGTGTGTGAGTATGTGGAGTACAGTGTGAGGACAGTGGACAGGTAGGAAGGACTTTAGAAGCCAAACGCTACTTCACATTTCTCTCAGATGTAATAGGAAGCCCCTGAGTTTGTTAGATAAGGGGTGGGGAAGTGACTAGGTCACAGCTTCCTTTGGGAAGGTCCTTACTTTGACAGCAGAGTGGAGGGGACGGTGAGGGGATGGTGGAGAGCCAGAATGACCCACCAGTGGGCTGTTGTAATAGTCCAGGTTTGAGGTGATTGGGGCCTGCACCAGGGCAAGGGCTATGAAGGAGAAGGAGGCATTTATGAGAGATGCTATCACGGTAGAAATGACAGATTGGATTTGGGGAGTGAGTAGAGAGGGGAGTTGAGAAGCTTTGGTGACTGGGAGATTATACAGAGAGGATGAAAAGGTAAGTTAGGGCCAAACTGTGATGGACTTTCCATGCCAGGCTAAGGAATGTCTATTTTCTGTTAGAGGTAACAGGTTGAGGTTGAAGATTCTTCAGCAGCAGCATGAGGTGGTCAGACCTGTGCCTCAGGAAAGTTATTTTGATAGATGTTTCAGGAATGGCTAGGACAAAAGAATAACTGGAGGCCAGGAGAGCTGTTGTATTCAGGATGGGGCTGATGTGTGATGAGGATTGAATTAGAAGGAAGGCTACATGAGTGATGGTGAGCTAAGTTAAATCATCTGTCATTCTATTTTCCACACTAGTAAGCTGAGGTACAAGGGGTGACTTGGTTTCTTGAAGGTCAATATCCCAGTGTAGCAATGCCAAGGTCAGGATGAGAAGCTGAAACCCGGGGCCAAGATTGGGTGTACACTCAGTCTGCCCACTTTTAATTATGATTAATGCATTAACTTCCACACCTCTGACTTCTGCTCTTTTATCTTGCTTTATTTCTGAATGTGGTTAATTTATTAGGAGCTTAATTGTATTTCTTTAGACTAACAAGTATTTATTTTCGGCCCAGCCACCTTAGGATGCTGGGGCTCAAAGCCCTAAACAGAGCCAGGAAGACGGATTTGTTTGTTTTTTTCCCTTCCCTTTCCTCGGTTTCTGGATAAACTCTGAAAGAACCAGCCAAATGGGAAGGGAAGGGAGTTGATGCTGTGCCTGCCTCCTGGTGAAATGAGTTAAGTTTTACTTAGCATTTTGAGGAAGTAAGAGCAGGTTTGGCAGCCCTCCCTCCCTCTCTCATGCTTCAGCGTGAGCAGAGATAGCAGCGGGTATGGTTCAGCTGATGGAAGGTCCTTTGGATGGAACCAACTCCACTATGGCCAGCTTCACATTTTATTTTGCATATTATTTATCTACAGATATTTTTACAGATTTTTTTTTCTTTTTGAAAAAACCATCTCAAACATTACAGACTCATGACTCACCTTTACTTATGTTGTTCTGGCTTCTTGCCTCAGCCACTTGTTCTCTTTTTTCACCTAAATTGGCTCAAGGCCCAGACAAAGTCCTTATCTCTTCAGGGAACTTTTTTTTCCTACTTTTCCTATGTTTCCATACTCTATGGAATTCTCCTCCTCTCCTTGAAGTATGGGAGAGTGGGTCTGGGGACCTCTGCACTGGAAGTGAAGACTCCCAGGCTGGCTCTCCAGCCTTAACATAGTTTTGGAGAATACAGAGTTGGGTCGGTGGGGAAGACAGTATGATTGGTTACAGGGTAGACAACATCCTGGGGGTAGGGACAACATGATTGGTTATTTTAAAGAAAGTGGGCTAGCATACCACCCTTTCCAACAGTTAAGGAATGTTAATTGTTTTTATGGGACCCATCAGCATCTCCCACACCTTGCTAGTAGACCTGAGTCAGCAGACTCCTTGGCACTTAGAAGGCTTTGTTAAGGAGGTAAGAGACTCTCCTTAATTGTACAAGGACAGGCAAGGACGAACAATATAACTTTGGGGGATGATAATAAGTTAACTTGTAACTTTAACTTAGAGGAAGAGCTGCATGCCTGAGCTTAACTCAGGGATGGGGAGATAGGGCTTGAGCAATTATACAGAATAGGGTCAATTATTAAATGACACAGAATAATTTGAATCTCCTCATGATACATGTGCTATGTGTGCTATTTCATTAATTATCTTTGGCTTTGAACTAATTTTCTCTTCCCTTTTTTTTCCTTTCAAACTGGATTTCTAACCGTGATTTCATTTTTGGGGACTTCCATCAAGCAGTGCAGAGTGGTACCTATTTGCCTTAGGAAATTAAGAAATAGCCTGGCCATATTGAGAAGTGAAGTGCTTTGCCCAGAGACTCTTAGCCAGCGTACGTCAGAAGCCAGACTAGAACCCCAGTCTCGCTAGGAAACCTGACTACAAAGTCAACTGAGGCCACTTTTTAATCTACTACACTGCCCTGCCACTGGCTTATTAAAACGAAAGGAAGCACATGGGTAGGAGCTCGTGTACTATGGTCTTAAATTGAAATAGACCCACTAAAATACTTTGAATCTACGTACACATTTAATTAATATAGACATCTCTAACTCCGGGGCCATGGCATAACATGGAAGCATACACTTGAATCATCTCATTCTGAACGAATTTGTCTTTGTTTCTGGGAATGCTGCTCTCAGCAGATTACATGAGATTCCTTTTGGGAAGGGCGAGTATCAAGAAGAATCCTCGAGAAAAGGCAAGGTAGCTTCAGAGAACTTCAGCAATTATTCCCCACCCCAAATTATGCCACAGACATAAAACAAGAGGCTTGTGTGAAGTGGACGTTTTGTGTTTGGACTGCTTGTTTCCGGTTACTTGGAAGGAAGCGCGTTGATTCAAACTGACCCAAACTTGACCCTTTTCTTGAAAGTTTCTTCCTTTATTTTTCCTATTTTTTAAAAATTAAATTTGTATTGATAATTGACATTTTGGGGCATCACCTATTTCCTCCCTCATCCTCCCTCATCCTCCAAAAGGAATGTTCCTTATAAAAAAGAATAAAAAAAGAGTGCATCCCCTTCCAAAAAAAAATTCCCTCTAGTTTGGCAAAACTAACCAATTTATTGGAAAACATCGGACCTTTTATGCAGTATCCCACACTCATAATCCCCCACCTTTGCAAAAAAGTAGGAGATGATGCCTTACCATCACTCTTCTTTGGGGCCAAACTTGGTCATCATGATTTTGCAGCCTTTTGCTTGGTTCCATTTATTTCATGTTGTTCGGTTGTTTTCAATCATGTCAGACTCTTTGTGAATCCATTTTTTTTTGTCAAAGATACTGGAGTTGTTTGCCATTTCCTTCTTCACCTTGTTTTACAGATGAAGTAACTGAGGCCCAGGGTCACACAGCTATTAAGTGTCTGAAGCCAGATTTGAACTCAGGAAATGTCTTCCTGACTCCAGGCCTGGCGCTCTATGCACTATAGTGCCGCCTAGCTGCACATTGTACCAGTTCATAAAGACTTTCCATGCTTGTCTCTGTCTTATTCATCATTTCTTGGGGAACACATTAAATATTCCACAATTTGTCTAGGCATTCCTCAATTTCTGGACAGCCACTTTGTTTCCTGCTCTTTGGTCCCACCAAAAGTACTGCTATAAATATTTTGGGCCTTGCGTTTTGTTAATGACCTCCTCGGAAGGTATGTACCTTAATAGTGGAATCTCTGGGTCAAAAGACAGGACCTTTTAGACACTTTCCTAGCTCCACAATCTCTCCAATATGGACTATTCCCGTTTTTCATCACCTCTGTCAAATTCCATCAGGTGAAACCTCAGAGTTCTGACTTTTCTTGTTACTAGTAACTGGAGCATCTTTCATGTGGCTGTTAATAGTTTGTGATCCTTCTCTTGAGAATAGTTTGTCCGTATGTCTTGGTTACTTCTCCATTGGGTTATGGCCACTTATTCACTGTCATGGAGGATGATTTCTCTCTTTCTAGAATAGAAAAGGACATACAGACTGTGTCCAGGTTTTATATCCACCTCCTTTTTATCCAAAGAGCTCAAAAGCAAAAATTGTACAAAAGGTTTTTTTTACTCAGGTAATACACGAGGTATACATTTGCTGTGACTGTGTCTAAAGTTGCTACTAAAGCAACGCTCAAGAATTTTAGCAACAACCTCAAATTGACCTTTAAAAAAAACTAACCCAAACCAGTTTTAGTTCCACAGATACTAGTCTTATTCAGATGCCTCCTACTTCAAGAAGAGTGTGTGTCATAGATTAAAAGCTGGAAGAAGACTTAGGGAGCCTCTAGTTCAATATCTTCATTTTAAAGATGAGGAAACTGAGGCACAGGGTGGTTAGTGGCTGGTCCAAAGCCATAGTGCCATAGATCTAGGGATGGAAGGGACCTCAGAGGCCATCTAGTTAAATCTCCTTATTTTACAGATGGAGAAACTGAGGAAAGGGTAAGGGACTGGCTGAAGGTCACATTCTTAGTAAGTGGCCAGGCTTTCACCTCTAACTCTACTGTCCTCTGAGCCTCAATGTTCCTTTCAGTTCTCAGTTCTGGAATCCCATGGTGCCATTTTAATTGGATGCCTCCCTTCCTGGAGGGTGGTTGGCTGCCCTGCTGCTCCCTGTTTGCCTATTTTATAAGCAACAGGATTGTACCTGCAGGAGCACATTTGATTAAATTTCACAACTAGAAAGAAGTTGGAGAAAAGGTGTGGCGGTGTTGTAATCCACTGGGTTCAGGTCTGATTAGAGGCCTAAGTAAGACTGCAACGATTCAGTATTTCTTTTGGTTGGGATGGCTCTCTTCTCTCTACCTCGCCAATTTCCCAGCAAGCTCTCTGATTCAAAAATGGAAACGAACAGGATACAGTACAAAGTGCTAAAATCACTCAAACGTTTTTTCTCTTTGTCTATTTCTGTCTATCTCTCTCCCTCTCTGTCTCTCTCTGTTTCTGTCTCTGTTTCTCTATTTCTCTCTTATTGTCTCTCTCCACTCCTCCACCCCTTAAATTTCAAAATGCACAGGTTTTTGTAAATAGTTAGGCACTATACACAAATGCTTGTTGAAAGAATCAATGAATTATTTAATAATTAATTAAAACTTCCACCAGATGGCGGTAGTGCCTGATAGTTATCTGTAAATTGAAGGTTTCAATTACGTTTTCAAATATTTGTACCCATCTTCATTTTTATTTTAATAGATGCAACATTAGATTTTTATTGACAACATAATTGTGAAAATATTTTCACTCTCTAGTCTCCATTCTGCTTAAGAATAATATTTTTAGTGACTCATTTTAAGTCATTTAAGATAGTTTAATTCAACAAACATTTATTAAATGCCTAATATATTCCAGCCTCTCTCTCTCTTTCTCTCTGTCTCTCCCTCCCTTTCTCCGTCTATGTCTCTCTCTGTCTCTCTGTCTCTCTCCTCTCTTTCTCTCTCTCTTTCTCTCTGTCTCTCCCTCCCTCTCTTCATCTATGTCTCTCTCTGTCTCTCTGTCTCTCTCCTCTCTTTCTCTCTCTCGCTCCCTTCTTCCCTCCCTCTGTCTCTGTACATGCATATACATATATGTAGAACGTAAGTTCCTTGAGGACAAGAAATTTTTATTTTGTCTTTGTATACCCAGTGCAGGAAACACACACACACACACACACACACACGTGCGCACATATGTATATATACACACATCTACAAATATATATAAAATACATATACAATTATTTATTATATTGAAATATAATAAATGAATATACAAATATATACATAAAATGCATGTATTGCATGAATAGATATACATATTTTATACATGTATGTACATAATTTATATAGTACTTATGGTTTAAAAGGCATTTTGTATATGTTAAATCATTTGATCCTCACACTAACCTTGTGAGATAGGTGATATCATTATCCCCATTTTACAGATGAGGAAACTTAGGCACAGAGAGAGGTTGACTTGCCCAAATAGCAAAATGGATTAGTTGGCTTAATGTATTGGTGTCCCAAAAGTCTTAATGCAGTTTGAAGCTTTAATAGCTATTAAACAAACAGCTACTTTACCATAAAATTGAAGATTGATTTTGATTCTATTTTACTGACTTAATCAAACTAGATTTAATATTCCTAAATTTAATTATTAAAGCTTAATTTAATATCAAATTTTATGGTTCCTTCCTCTTGCAAACTTCACCCACCACCTATATCCCAGAGAAACTTGCCAAAAGGTCAAGATTTTGTCTTGTAATTACCCTCACCTTTGGATAAGCAGCCCTGAAAAGGGCTCCCCACTTTTCATCCAACTCTCACCTGTGGCTCTAAAAAGCTGTAGCATGTAAAATGACAGCACCCCAGTAAAACTATCTTGCAAGACAGGCTAAGTCAGGTGGAGAGTAACTGATAGATCTCAAACCCATCAGCAAGGCAGGGGGATGTGCCCCTTGGAGAAATCTTTATTTTCTTCAAGGGACTCCCAGCTCAGACTGAGGAATCATCAAAAGATGCTCATCGGTGGTGCCCCTTTAGGGAAGTCACAAAGTAAGTCTCAGACCACTCACGGCCATTGGCAGAAGGAGGGAGCTAAATTCTAGACCTCTCATTATAATTAGTGAGTAGGAAGAGTGATACTTCCCATTCAAAAGGGGCTGGGGAAGCACCATTTCATAAGTAGTCATTACTGACAAATGGCACAACCATCAGTCACAAATAACCATAGTTGGCGAGGGGTGGATAAACCAGTAGTGGATTCTTCCTAGCTAAAAGGGTGTAACTAAAGATTAAGGTCAGTGATAAGGTAAGTCTCTCTAGCCATCACCCTTTACCCAGATTAGTCTAAGATACATAGGAATCTTGAAGGGTCCCAGAATTTGACCTAAAAGGGGGACTTTCATTTGTGTACTGATTTTTTTTTAAAGGAACTTTGTTAGCAATGGCTTCTGTCTCTGTCTTGTCATATTATCTGTTTTGTAAGTCAAACTAACATTTTCCTGGGGCCTGGTGAGCTGAAAGCTTTTTATTTAGAAAGAATCTCTTTCTTCTTTCCTGACTTTGGCCAAGTCAGGGAAGCAGACAAGAGAACACAGATAAGAGGGAGAGAGATCTTTTCCCTCATTCTGCAGAATTTTATGGCATCATAAACTAGAGACTAAGATGTAGGTTCTCTATAGTGAATTTTTAAATTATAGTTTGAATGTTTTTATGATAGGGAAACTATAGTAATATAATTGTAGCATGAAATTCCCTGGCTCTGAAGCAGGGGAATAGGAATATGAAGCTGCCATGTGGAGCCTCTCCCATCTCTTGCCCATGGTTAAAACTGAAAAGCTTCACCAACAGGTGAGAAAGTGGGAGCTAGATTGTGAACACAAAAGGAATTGATTTTTTTTTGGTGATTTAAAAGGGAAATAAATGAAAGTTATGGAAAGCTGGGAGTATCTCTACTAATCTTTGAAACTGAGTTCATTAATAACAGTGGGCTTTCAATTTTGAAGTATTGCTGACTAATGGTCTTTGGGAATTTTTTTTTTTGAGATTTTAAGTGTTACTGTTAGTGATTAAAAACACAATTTGATTTGGGTGGAATTTTGTTCTGAAACTAAATAGGATACTTGTGGAACCTAATAAAAACTACATTTACTATTTGGCATCAAGACAATAGTGGCTCAGAAAAAACTAAGTCAAAATCTGGTCTCAGAAAGTTCTTTGTTGTATGATTTTAGGCAAGTAACCTCATGTCTGTTTGCCTCATGGTACTAATCTGTAAAGGGGATAAAAATAGTGCTCCCTTACCAGGATTGTTATGAGAATTACATGATTGTGAAATGCTCAACATAAGACGTGATATATGATAAACACTCTATAAATGTTGATTATTATTTCTTTAATTGAATATAATTACCCCATACTGGGTGATTCTATATTGGGCTTTAAATGCTATTGGCTTAAAATACTAAAGGTGATAAAATGAATGATTTTTCCACGTAAGATAATTTGGAAAGGTATTTGACTGATTTGATTTCTTCTGCTGCGTAATAAGTTTTGTTTCATCTTTTACATTCATAATGTTGTAAATGTTATTTTCTTTCTAAATTTTCTTGTGTTGTAAATTTTAGGAAACCACTGTATAAGAAATGCTATTAAGAAGATAATGCAATTGTGTCATTGAAAAATCTAATTCTTGATTTGGATGGTGTGAAATTATTAAGTTGTTGGAGGCTATCATTGTATTGTTGAAAACAATGGAGTATTTAATTGGGTATATTTTAAAAAGGAAGAATAAATAATTACAGTGTGGGGAAAAAGGAGAAGGAGAAACATTGTAAAATCTTCTTATTGGTAAACTGGCCAAGTGTCTTGGGACTGTCTACTTGAGCGAGGTCATAAAATCTAATCAGCCTTGTGCCAGAAGTTACGGAATATTGTGGAATTTCTAGACAATTATTTGGTTTACTGAGAAACTAGGATCCCCTTTCCCATTCTTTTTAAAAGGAGAAGGGGGAATTTAAAAGCTTGCTTATAGAAAGAGTAAGTTTCCTCTAAGATTTTTTGACTATAACTTATGAAAATTATGAAACTATATCTGTTAATGAATAATATATGTTGAAGTTACATCTTGAGCCAACTTAATCTCAATTGACTTCAGTCTTAATGATTTTTGCCTTAAGGGGTTAATATACAATGCCTTAGGAGATGGATATCTTCATTCTGGAGATTCACAGTAATTGACATTTTTTCTGTGTTTTTTTTCTTTAAGTGAACAATCATATATTCACTATGTGGAATTCCAGAATGTAATTATTTTTTTAATTTCTAATGGTTTTTATACTGGAATGAGTTTAAACTGGAGAAGAAAAGGCAGATAAAATGGATGTTGAGTGATATGTGTGTGTGTGCCTGGAGGACCGGCTGATGCTGTTATAACCATGTCCCTGCTTTTTCCTTTCATAGAAAGTCTTTTTAATCAGGGCAGTTCAAAATATTTTTAAAAGATATAGTGAATCTTGTTGATGCCATACTCTGGGACCTCTGCACCGCTATCATGGGATTCAAGTATGAAAGATCTTACTGTTTACAATCTAAATTTGTAAGCAACTAAGTAAATTAATTCTTGAGCTTATTGCTAATAGTTATATATTGCTGTATGAGATAAGGTCCTTGAAATATATCAGAATGGAATGGGAATTATTAGACAAAGATGAAGGAGATTGTGTTTCAAAGATATAAATCTATTAATTAGTAAGGTTAAAATCAGAAACATCTTCTGTTTTGTTTTAAGGGAAAGAATTTCCATGCAGTATCTTAGAGAAGAATAACTTATGAACGATCTCATATCACCTCAAAAGGAAATACAATTTTACTTAGATTTATTATCTAATTTGGAATTAACACCTGTGTGTAAAGCATGTCCCAAAGTGCAGGCAATTTACATGTAGACAACTCATTGGAGATATATTTATATATCCTATCCCCAGTCTTTTGTTGTTGGTTACAACCGAAGTTAAATAAGGGTCTTTTATGCAAGTCCATTTGTGTAGCCAATGAACCTAGGGATAAAAGTAATCCACTTACAAAGAGTACTGATAACTATGCATTCATGTTTAAGGTTTTCTTAAATATTTCATCCTCCTAAGGGAAGAATTAGCTGGAATAGGAAATTTTGGGAAAGCAACAAGACCAGACAATTATACATGTCAAATATAAATGATTCTAGTGGGATATACAGGCCTTGGACATGTTCTAATAATAAGTTCTAAAAATTAGGTTCAGGACTTTATATATAAAATTGTCTTGTTCACCTTCCACATAAACCAGGAATTTTTTTTCCACTTAGTTTAAAAGGTTTCAGAATTCTGTCTTCTGTGGCACTTTAAAGTGTTTAGTTTTTGATTTCTCAGTTGTTATTTGAATTTTTAAAATATATCAGTGTGACAATTTGTGACCTTATATCACCAGTGAGTTATAAGTAGTAAAACTGAAGTTTTCCCCTTTATGAAGCTTAAATCCAAAAAAGAATGAAATAAAATGAACTCCAGTCTTAAAAAATTAAATGATAATAGAGTCAATGCCAACTTAGGAATGCATTCTATGTCAACTTACATGCCAACTTTTTGGTAAATATTAAATCTGTAACCGGAAGGGCTCGTTTTACAAGTAATATCCTCACAGATTCTTTTTAAGATTCTTCTTTCAGCCTGCTGTTGGTGGTGTATGTATTACGTTCGGGTTTAGATGAAGATAGAAACAGTAAGGGGTATGTAAAAACTTTATTCTCTGAAGTTTCACGTGAACTATGGGTTCCTAATTTGATGTTCTCTTTATTGCTCTGTTGTTAATTGAATAACCATAGGGTTTGAACTGGTTTTTGCCACATGAACGAGTTATTGGAAAAGCAAAATCTAAATTGTGTTATGTCTTGTAACTGGCAGATTTTAGCAGAATTATCTCAGAATCTCTATGAGTAACCTGAACCAGAGAAGCAGATCTTCTAGGAGAAGCCCCTCCCTTAAGAGCTGTTTTGAAAACAGGCTCATTCCAGAATGCCCAAGAGGAGATGTTTTCAGAAACCAGATGACTGCATGAGACATCTGGGCTCCAAGACAGGATGTGCTGAAGAAATGGACTTTGGGAATGGGTTACTAAGAAAGAGACTCAATGTTTGCCCTTACCTTTCATTCATTCCCCATATGCTGCTGTCTCTGTAAGGCCTTCTTACTTAAGGGGACTGCCCTGATGGGGTTTGTCAGTATATCAGTCAAGGGTGGTCTCAAAGACCAAGGGTTTAATTGCTGTAGGATTAAGCCTGTTGGTTTTGGGGTCACCCCTTCTCAAGTCACTCCTATTAAAGTAGAATATCTGGGATAAAATTTCTTTAGTCCGTGTTCCCATATATTGGGAATTAGAACAGTATTAGAACAAGCAGAAATATTAACCCCCTTTTCACAGTGTTTTTTGCTTCTGTGATTATTGCCTTAGCTTTATTAAACATTATGGGGTGATAAAATAAAACATTTTTATTATACCTTAATTATACCTTAAATAAATTATACCTAGATTTGAAACTCTAATCAGGCTAACTCTAATTAGGCTAAGTATGGCCTCCCAAGAATCAAAGGGAGGAACTGTAAAATTGAAAATTGATTTTAATTCTATTGTTAAGACTTAGTCAATCTGGATTTGATATTCCCTTTTATTGTTCCTTCTTTTTATAAATTTCATCCACTACCCACATCACAGAGAAACTAGCTAAAAGGTCAAACTTTTGTCTTGTACTTACCTCCACCTTTGTAACCTCACCCATTGCCCACTTTCCAGAGAAACTTGATTCACCTAAAAGGTCAAATCTCATCAGTTTACACTATTGTTACAACTCCTATGCTTGTAAACCTTTGTCTGGTGGCATGGCTTGGCTGTGATTAAAGGGATTTCAGAAGGGGAGGCTCAAATAATGTAACCTCAATCCTGACAATGTTGTGGATAGCCAACCAGAAGAAGACATACCTATGTTGCTTGGGATTTTGCTCTATGGTCTTGCTAATTGTTATAAAAGACCATATCAGGTCTCTGGTCATTGAGAAGGCCATTGACTCAATTTATTGGCTATTGCTAGGCTAACTAATAAATTGATTTTGTTTAGAATTTTGTGCCTCAGTTTTTTGTACTTAATTTGTACTGTAACATTACAATTCAGAAAGCTGAGGCATAAAGCGGGGAGTTATCTAAAGCCTCAAAGTCAGTAAGTGATAGAGGCTGGATTTGAACCCAGGATCTCTCGTTTCAGAGTCACTGTTTTTTCTAGTGTTTTAATAGCTATCAAAGGGACTAAGATTTTTGGGACACATTGTGTAACAGTGCTAGTATAGTTTGGACATTATGGAGTCAGACTCATATAGAAACTGGGTCCACTAAACCATACATAACTATCCCTGAAGGTTGCGTAGTGACTTAGAAAACCACATACAAACATTATCTATGTTCTGTTACATTTGTATTTTGTTAAATATTTTGATTTTAATTTGATTCTAGGGGCAACAATTGCAGATCCCAGCTGTGTGTTTGACACTTCTTTGGTACATCACAGTAGATAGGGGGTTGTCATCAGAGGGAGCAAGACCTAGACTCATACCCCGCCTTTAACATCCTGGCTGTGTGACCCTGGGCAAGTCACTTCCAGTGCCAAAGGTAACTCTCTAAGGCTTTATGTTGCAGAATAGGTGCTTGATATTTTTCTAACGTGGTATCTTCTTTCTACATTAGCAATAATAATGATGATGATAATAATAAGTATTTCTATAATGCTCTAAGGTTTGCAAAGTATTTGACATAGTTTTATCCTCACGACGACCCTGGGAGGTAGGTGCTATTATTATCCTCACTTTATAGTTGAGGACACTGACAAACACAAGTGACTTGTCCAGGGTCATACAGCTCCTAAGTATCTGAGATCAGATTCAAATTCAGTTCTTCCTGACTCCAAGTTCATCAGTCTAGCTGCTGTGACACCTAGCTGATGGAATTTCCTCAATAAGTGTGTTCTACGCTGATAACATCGCAAGACCTTTTGTGATCCTTATAAAATTTTGCCAAGTAGCCAGGTGGTGTAGTGGCTAGAACACTGGACCTGGAGGCACAAAGACCTGAGTTCAAATCCTGTCTCAGACACTTTCTTAGCTATGTGACCCTGGGCAAGTAACTTACCCTCTCTGAGCCTTATTCTCTTCCTCGGCAAAAATAAGTGGGTGGGGTCCTCTCAGTAGCCTCTGAGGTCCTTTTGGACTCTATAATCTGAAGAGCTGATTCTCTATTTCTGGTGATGCAAAGTAGGATTGGGTCTGGGGGAACATTCCCAATCCCAAATAATTCAATCTTGTTTGTCCTAATTTAGGTGAGACCCTGGGGATCCTGAGAGGAAGAGCAGGGCATTCCTACCCAAAATCCTGAGGGTGGCTGCCCAGTTGCCAACTAATTCCATTCCTCTTAATTTTCTTCTCTCTGCTTCCTGCTTTTTGTCTCTAGCCTCCTTCTCGTAAGTGAGCAGGTGAAAGGGAAGGAAGTGAAATTGGCCACCGGCTCTTGGCTCTGGTACAATATTTGGCCAGGGTGGAGGTCAAGAATAGTGGCTGAAATCAAGTGTGTGGCTCTCACTTGACCCTCATGCCCCATTATCAGGGAGGGACACACATCTCCCTCCTTGTTCTTGTGAGTTTGTGTTCAGGATTCGTGGAATGTACTTCTGATGGCCCAGAAAAAAGGTGCTCTGTGAGGAATGCCCTACTTACTGTGTAAGAGAAGATACATAACTTGCAAGATCCCCAAACTAAAGCAAATATAGTCTAGTGCTTGGCACAGTGCCTGGCACATAGCAGGGCATTTAATAAAGGCCTCTTGACTTGACTTGAGTCACATATGGAATATAGTAAAGTGGATGCAGTATTCTGAGAAAGAGTGGGCTGCATTTTGAGTCAGAGAGCCTGGCTCTGACATTTCCTAGCTGTGTGACCATGGTCAGGTCACTGTCCCTCTCTGGGCCTCCATTTCCTTATCTATAAAATGAGGGGTTTGGATTTCACCAATGATCTGAAATAAGTTATGTGGCTTTCTATGGGGTGAGCACTGGTGAATACTTTCCAGCTTGGCCTGCCCGTAGGGATATTTTGAGGAACTCCAAATAGGCCACATTGCTTCGATTTTTTCCCCCACCCAGGCACCACAGTACCTGAAATTCTAGCATTCAGAAAATTTGTTCCTTTTGTTTTCCTTTCACTTGGCTCTCTCTCAACCAGACTTCTGGGTGGGCCAGCATTAAGCTAATTCACACTAAGTTAATAGTGACTTAGTAGATTGTTGTCTTTCTAACAAGAGGACCATTGTGGAAAGAACACATATTTTGGAGTCAGAGGACCTGGGTTCAGATTCTATCTCTGTGATCTTGGGCAAGTCTGTGACCCCTCAGGGCTTCATTTTCTCTTTAGTAAAGTGAAGGAGGTGGCCAGCCCCTTACAATCCCTTTCAGATTTGAATCTGTGATTCCATGAAAAGTAAATCATACAGAGGATGGGAAGAGGGCCTGCTTGTAACTATGGGCAAATAATAGATGGTATTTATATACTTAACTACTCTTGAATTAGCCTTGCCCTCTTGGCATAAATCCCACCTGGTCATGGTGTATGATCGTTGCGATAGAGTGTTGTAATCTCCCTGCTAGTATTTATTTAAAATGTTTGCATCGACATTCATCAGAGAAATTGGTCTATATGTATATATAGTTTTCTTTTTCTGCTTTTGCTTTTCCTGGTTTAGATATCAGCACCATTTTTGTGTCATAAAAGAAATTTTGCAAGAACTCCTTCTTTACTTGTTTTTTTTTCCAAATAGCTTATGTAGTATTGGCATTAATTTTTCTTTAAATGTTTCGCAGAATTTGTTTCTAAATCCATATGGTCCTGGGGAATTTTTCTTTGGGAGCTCATTTATGGCTTGTTCAATTTTTTTCTAAAATAGGGTTATTTAAGGATTCTATTTATTCTTCTTCTGTTAATCTGGACACTTTATATTTTTGTAAACATAATACATTTTTATCTATTTCACTTAGATAATCAGTTTTAGTTGCATATAATCAGGCAAAATAATTCCTAATAATTGATTTAATTTCATCTTCATTTCATCTTTTCATTTTTGTTACTGGAAATTTAGTTTTCTTTTTTCTTTTTTAAAAAATAAAATTAACTACAGTTTATCTATTTTGCTGTTTCTTCCCCCCAAAAAACCAACTTCTAGTTTTAGCTGTGAGTTTAATGGTCTTTAAACTTTTAATTTTATTAGTCTCTCTGTTGATTTTCAGGATTTCTATTTTGGTATTTAATTGGAGATTCTAAATTTCTTCTTTTTCTAATTTTTAAATTGCACACCCAATTCATTGTTCTACTCTTTCTCTTTTTTATTGATGTAAGCATTTAGAGATATAAATTTTCTCTTAAGCCCTGCTTTGGCTGCATCCCACAAATTTTGGTACGTTGTCTCATTGTTGTCATTATCCTTAATGAAATTATTGATGGTTTTTATGATTTTGTCTTTGACCCATTCATCTTTTAGGAGTAGCCTCTTTGGTTTCCAGTTAATTTTTAATCTATATTTACAAGACCCTTTATTGAATGTAATTTTTATTGCATTATGGTCTGAAAAGAATGAATTTAATACTTCTGCTTTTCTGCATTTGTTTGTGAAGTTTTTATGCCCCAATACATGTCAAGTTTTGTAAAGATTCTATGTACAGTTGAGAAAAAGGTGTACTTCTTTCTATTCCCATTTAATTTTCTCCAATTTTCTTTACCATACCTAACTTTTCTAAAATTCTATTCATTGCTTAACTTCTTTCTTATTTATTTTATGGTTAGATTTATCTAATTCTGATAGGGGAAAATTGCAGTCTCCCACTATTTCCTCTGTGACTAATTTAACTTTTCCTTTAAGAATTTGTATTCTCTGCCATTTGGTGCCTATATGTTTTGCCTATGGTATGTTTTAGCAAAATATAGTTTCTTTGATTATCTCTTTTAATTAGGTGTATTTTTGCTTTTCCTCATGATTGCTACCTTTGCCTTTTGTTTTTTAACCTCAGCTCAAGCACAATAGATTCTACTCCAGCCCCTTACTTTGAACTCGGTGTGTCTTTCTGTTTCAGGTGTGTTTCTTGTAAACAACTTATTGTTAGATTCCGATTTCTAATCCATTCTGCTATCCACTTCCATTTTATATTACCACCACTTATGTTCCAGGCTAGCTCCCACTCCAGCATCGCAGACTTCTCCTTCTGACCTCCTGTGTTGTCTTGGACAGGAAAAATGTCTCACCCTGAGCTTTTGTTGGATCTGCCACTCCAAAATTAGATTTGACTCATTATTTTAAAGTTGTTTGGAGGGGAATGTTGGAAGAGTTCACTTGGCTTGCTGTGTCTACTTTTCCATCTTGACTCTACCTCCTATATAATGCTTTAAAGTTGGCAAAGTGATTAATACACATTCTATTATTTGAGCCTCACACCAGCCCTGTAAGGCAGATACTACAGGTATCATGCCCATTTTGCTGATAAGGCGGTGGAGGTTAAGCAAAGTGTCCCCTGGTCACATAGCCAGTAAATACCAGAGCTAGGATTTAGCACGGGTCTCTCCTGACTCCAAGTCCTGTATGTGATCCCCTAAATAAGGTAGAGTGATATGAGCAGCAAATTTCTGCTAAAAAGTGACAAAATAGCATTATTTTTTGGCCTGATATACAGTTTTCATTAACATACATGGCCCAATTTCTATTCAGCCTCTTGTGATATCTGTTAGTGTTTTAATTGACTTTTCAAGACTGGACTCAACAGGAAGTAGAAGAAATAGAAGTAGCCATCGGCAATGGAAGTATATTGATGGTGCTAAAGTAGACGAGCTTGGGGGAGTGAGGAGGTGAAAGTATTAGTGAACAGAGGGGAGACATGCCAGGAATAGTCCTTGGAGCAGCTTGTCCTTTCTCTGCTGAGCAGAAACACCGAGGGCTTATGTTGCTATAGCTGTCAAGTGGCAATCTGTTCCACCAACTCAATTCACCAACTAAAAAAAGCCAGGAAGCAGGATCAAAATAGATTTGGATGGCACTTCCTGGTTGGCTGTTCATGCTTCTCAGGTAGGAAATGGCTTTAATTTTCTGGTGTAGTGGAGAGAGAGAGCCAGATCTGGAGTAAGAGAATCTGGGATAAAACCCTGGTTCTGAAACTTGCATGACCTTGGGCATATCACCTATCTTCTTGGGGTCTTGGGTCCTTCTTCTGTAAAATGACAGAGATTGGTTGGGCCAGAAGCCTTGTGAGACCCCTCCTACCTCTGGATCTCTGCTCTGGGCTTTCCTGAGTCCATGAACTTGGAGGAATTAAAAAGTCTGATATAATAATAATTCATGGTAATGATATTATTAATAACTCACATTTATATAGCAGTTTCCATTCTTTAATTGTTCTCTTCTCACACTAAAAGTGTAAAAGAAGGAATAAAGCTGAAAGCTTTATTTGATCTATTAGCTTTCAACACTTCCAGCAAGTGTTCCATAAAAATCCTTAGTAGGCATTGAGACAGAGCCGGTGAATGTTAATAGGATGAGCTAAAAATGCCCAGAAGGTGAAATCAGAAGATTATTAAATGGATTAGAAGTGACACAACACTTTTATTCCTGAGTGTCCCCCCTCCCCAACTACCTGCTATGCTTATGGTGGGAACTCACATGAAAATGCTTTCCTCAGGGTCTATGCTATGTGACCGTCTCATTCATATGATCATCTTATAATATGGTTCTTTTGCTCAGTTAGTAATTAAACCTTCTTGGATGGGATCGAAGATGGATGAGGTCTATAACAAATTATGCTGTATCTGTATCATCATCACCATCACCACCACCATTATCATCACCATCACCCACCATCACCATCATCACCATCATCATCATCATGAAGAATTCTTTTACAGACAAGAAAACAGGGACTTAGAAAGGTTAAGGCATTTGCCCAATGTCACAAAGTGAGAAAATGCCAGAACTGGGATCTCAGCCCAGTTTTTTGGACTCCAAACTTGCTCTTCTTTTCCACTGGATCCCAATGAAGTTCTGGATGGCCTTGTGAATTATATTTCAAGGAAGGACCTTTTGTTCAGATTAGCCAATTTTTACTGAAATGACAGAGACTATTACTGAAGAGGTGACAACAATGATGAGTTTGTCTCTTAAGAAATTAAAAGAAATCCATGATTTTAAAAAATAAAGATACCAAGGAATGTTTCAAACTTTAATATTGCACAGAATAACATGCTCCTTCCCTGCTTTGGTGTCATGGAAAGAACACAGGTTTTACAGTCTGAGGATCTGAGTTCAAGTCCTACATCTAATGCTTCCCACCTGTGTGAACTTGGGCAAATCACAACCTCACTGGGCCTTAGTTTCCTCATCTGTAAAAGGAGGGGGTTGGACTCAGTGGTTTGAGGACCTATCCCAGCCTAGCTCTATGGTCCTATGATGTTAATTAGTATCTGTTCTGCCAGAAGGGACTTTTCAGAACAAAGTTTCACCTCTTTGTTTAGGAGATTGGGGAAACTGCACCCTGAGAGGTGAATTCACTTGCCCAAGACCACCCAGCAGGGGCAGGATTAGAACTTTGGCCACCGAGCTCTTGGGATGGCTTTCTTGTATAATCAAACACCAAGCTGTGCTATAGACCATGAGTATTTCAGGAAGTCAGAGGAGAGACAGAATAATGTTGGCTGGAGCTGCTGGAGGACCCAGAAGGAGAGGGAGCTTTGGGGTGGGCAGAGAAGAAAGTGAGGGGCATCCTAGACATGGACAACATCATGGGCAGATGTCTTTGTTCAAGCATCTTCAAAGTGACTTGCCCAGGGTTGCACAGCTAGTAGGTGTCTGAGGCTGGATTTGAACTCAGAGCTTCCTGACTCCAGATCCACTACTCCATACACTATGCTACCTAGATCATAGCCTTAGAGCTAGATGTGGCATTAGAGGTAATCTGTCTTTTATACCATACTGTCTTAGAAGTCATCTAGCCAAACTGTTTTATCTTATGAATGAGGGTGTCAAGTCTGAAATGAAATGACAGATTGATGGTCCCAAAGGCAGGACTTGAACCCAGGCTCTCCCACTTCAAATACAGTGCCCATTTCCACTTTGCCTTACTGCTGTGCTTTGGGAGGAATCCAGAGCAGATGCCTTTCACCAGCAGAATCAGATTCCAGGTACAGAAGCACCCTGTGTTCTGAAATAGAACGGAGTTGGCCCACACCCAGATGAGCCATGTGGCAGTTCCAGGTCATTTTCCTACATTTGAATGAATGAAACCAATTTGCTTTGAGGATGGGTGGGGGTGGGGGGCTCCTGGAAGCAAATGTTCAGCAGGCACAGTCAGTGGTGGCTCTTTGGGTGCATTGTTCTTTGAGACTGTCCTTTCCATATTTGAAGATGACCTTTGAAGGCTCTCTGCCCAAACAGGTGCCTTTTAATACTCGCTAAGAAAGAAGAAAACCATTTTTATGAGACTTCTCCACAAAGGGAGAGAAAAGAATAAAGCCATTTGCCTTTGCCCAAGTTGGTCAGCTGGGAGTTTGAACCATCTTCAAGGGGATCTCTGGGTTTTTGTTTCCTCTGGGGCATTAGATGATGTGGTGGGTCAGTTACAGACTTTCTCTTTCCAGCTTTCTTGCAAGGAGATATCGGGGTGATAAAACCTGTGGTTTAGGGGAAGCCAGATCCATGATGAAGTGACAGGGGATGTCTGCTGCTGGTAATGTTTAGTCCCCACTGGTTGTCATTGTTGTGGAATCATTTCAGTTGTGCCTGCCTCTTCATGACCCCATTTGGAGTTTTCTTGGTGGAGATAATGGAGTGATTTGCCATTTCCTTCTCCAGCTCATTTTACAGATGAGGAAACTGAGGCAAACACAGTTAAGTGATTTGCCCAGGGTCACACAGTTGGTGAGTGTCTGAGGTCAGGCCCCACTAGGCAGCCTGAAACTATCACCTACAATGAGCATCTCTTGATCTTCCTACCTCATATTTCATATTTATTCTGAATATATCTGGATATGTATGTGTTGTCTGATCTCATTAAGCTCCTTTTGAGTAGGGATTTTTTATTCTTTGTATTTATATCTTCCAATTCTCAGTACAGTTGCTTGGTATACAGTAGGCACTTAAGAAATTCTATCTGTAATTGCTTAATTACTTTCTGATTCTTCAGCTCTGGGCCAAGGACTCTACAGAAGGACAAAAAAAATCACTGTGGTAAGTGGAAAGACTTCTGGATTTTGAGTCAGAGGACCTGAGTTGGAGTCTCAGTTCTTCTGCTTACTCTCTGTGTGAGTCTGGGCAATCTCTAAACCTCTCTGGTCTAATTTCCTTTCTGTAAAATGAGGGGGTTAAATTCAATGGCCTCTAAGAGCCCTTTGAGCCCTAAAGCTGTGAGGGCTCAGCTGAATCAGCTTCTTGAATCTTTTCCAAGGTCTTACCATAAGGTAGAGGGCAGTCAAATGTTTGAAGATGACTGGGACAGAAGGCACATCGAGGGAACGTTGCTCATAGCTATGGCCAAAGTGTAGTAGGAAGTTCTCATTTTTGCAAATAACTGCTTCTGAGCTATGCTTGGTGGCCCACAAAGGAACTCAACCGTATTTGGCACTTTGTCCTAAGCTTAGAGCCCGGAGCCTCTAGGACCTGGAACAAGATACCTTCAGTCCAGCCCAGCCTTCTGTGAAAGAAGTCTGACAATAGACAGATAGACTGATGGACAGACAGACAGACTGATACAGACACAGATATAGAGAAAGATGTATTTGCCACTTGTCAGGCACTGTGCTCATTGCTGAGGACACAAACAACAGCCAGCAAGGTAATCCCTGCCTTCAAGGAGCTTACATTCTGATGGATGAAACCCAGAAAAGGTTACTGGAAAGTATCAGAGGTGAATTGGTGAGGAGACCACTGGGAAGAGGTGTGGAAGCCTGAACTCTGGCAAGATAAGGCAAAGCTCACCTGTTAGAGCTGGGAGACTCATGAGTGGGATGGAGATAGTCTATGGTGAGGAGATCAGGGGAAAGTGGGCAGGTATAGACTTGCCAAAGTCTTCCTTGACCCCATAATTTCCTTTAGTCTCCACTTATCTCCTTTAAAAACTTCTTTTTAAAAACAAGTTTCACCCTTAATGTTAGGTGTTAAGGAATAAAGTCTAGGGATTGTGATTTCATTTATCACAGGAACTCCCCCTATCAGTGCAAGTTGGCACATTCTTTATAACTCATTGTCTTTGAGTTACCTAGGGCACTGACAAGCTAACTGATTTGCTCAGGGTCACATAGCCAATGCCTGTCAGAGGCAGGACTTAAATCCAGATTTTTCTGGCTTTAGGTTGGCTCTATACCTACTACTCTTAATGTGAGGGGTTAAAAAAAGCATAATTCTTTTACTTTGTCTCATTTGAGAGGCTAAGCCTCCCATCTCCTCTGGTCTCCATGAATTTCATTTGCCTCCAGAAACACTAGGGGAGCACCTCCCCAAGGTCTATAGTCACTTAAAACAAGTTGGTTTAGTAATCCATGTAAGAAAAACCAAGCAGATGAATAATAAATATTATTGAGATTACAGAATGCAATTGGATGAAGAACTTACTGCGTTAGTTCAGTAGTATATCTCTCTCAGACAAGGACTGAAATCAAACAACAAACTGGGCCAATGGGTCAGGGATTTTTAACCCTTTTTGTATCATGGACCCCTTTGGCAGGGTGGTGAAGCCTATAGACCCTTTCTGAGAATAACATTTTTAGATGCACAAAATAAAATACATAGGATTACAAAATATATAGGATTATAAAGGAAAGCAATTATATTCAAATACAGTTATAAAAATATTTTTTAAAAAAGTTCAAGGATTCTGGGTTAAAAACCCTCAGAACAGGAGGAAGAAAGACAAAGGACTGAGACTGCAGGTGATCCAAAAACCATGGTGGGTATAGGCAAGAGGCAACATTTTGATTTTGTTTGTTTTGAGACTGGATCTACCTAGCCTGCCCATCTTGGAAGTGCAGTGGTTACTCGTGAGTCTGATCCCACTATCAGTCAGAATGGGAGCTTTGATGCACTATTTCTGACCTGGACCAATTCTCCAAGAGATAAATATGGACAACCCAAATGGGCATTAAATATTTCAAGTCTCAGAGTAGGACCTCCAGAATATTGGGTGAATCTTCCTTGGGAAAATATGGACAATCATGGGTGCATTGTGACCTGTCCAGAAGCTGAGAGGAACCCCAGGGCTGAAGTATTAAAGTAATTATCACATGGCTCGGCTCCTTGCATAGTGTTGTGCTGTAGCATGTGCTTAATAAATATTGATCGATCCTTATCTAAAAAGATTTGAACAACGGATTTGATGAGACTTGGCAGAACCTTTAACATTTCAGCTTCCTATCTGGTGTGTGCTTCTCAGAATCGGGAGCCCAAAACACTGGGGGCATTGATACCTCCAATATAGATGACAACAGATGGAAAGTGACTCTACTGATTGATGGGGGAGGTTCAGGGAATGTTTTGAAGGGCTGGCATGTTGAAGAGGGGTTATACTTGCCCTTTTTGGCCCCAGAGGGCAGAACTAAGAGCGTTGGTGGCTATCGGGAAAAACTCAACAATTAGAATGATGCTAAGGTGAAACGAGCTACTTTGGAAGGTCATGGGTTCCCCCCTCATGGGAGGTCTTTGAGTGAAGGCCAGCTGTCACCCATTGGGGGTGTTGTAGTGGGGATTATTTTTCTAATCTGAGTTGGAAAATAGGTCAACTAGGTCCTTTCCCACTCTACAATTCAGGGAGATAATAATACCAGGGTGAGGGTGGGAAGAGAATGAGCATTTATATGCTTATTACTGTATGCCAAGTATGGGCTAAGCACTTTTACAAATATTATGTCATTTCATTCTCACAATAACTCTGTAAGGTAGATGATGGTATTATCCCCATTTTACAACTGAGGAGACTGAGGCAAACTGACTTACCCAGCTAGTAAGTGTCTGAGGCTGGATTTGAACTCAGGTCTTTACCATACTACCTAGCTGCCTGTAGTCTGGAGAGCATTTAGAGGAGGGCAAACCTAGATGCAGAAGGGCCTTGATTACATGCCAAGTGAGCATTGGTTGATGGGAGAGGAGATTCTGAGCCTGGAGAAGCCTCAAGAGATGAGTGTGGAAGAGGGATTATATCTGTCCTGCTTGCCCTGGGGGCCAGGACCAGAAGAAATGAGTAGGAGCTGCAGAGAGGAAAATTCAAGGGAAACCGTTCCCAGTTAGGGCTTCCAAGAGTGGAATGGACTCCCTTGGGAGGATTCCCCTCACTGGAGGTCTCAAGCAAAGAATGACTGGCTTTGTTTTGGGGGTATGTTCTTGGTCATGGGGTAGACCAATAGCCTCTGAAGTTCCTTCTGACTCTAGAATTCTGGGATTCTAAAATAGAAAACTTGGCACATTGGCCAGAGTTTGGTCAAAAGCCAACTCACTTAATACTTTTTAATCTGATTTCCTGCTCCCCCATTCCTTTTCCTCCTTCCTTCCCTGGCATTTGTGGACCCGAATGGGTTATTTAAGGGTGCATATGTGTCTGAAGTGGGAAAAGGAAGAAATTTATTTTCTCAGTGCTGGCGCTATCATCTCCACGGTGAATTGCTAAGTCCTCAGGCCATTTTAATTTTTCAAGCTTTGCTCTGTTTCAGTTTTCAGCCAGGAGAGAATGATGGGAACTAGAAGACACAGCAGTGGCATCAATGGATACTCCAGAGAGGTAGGTAAACTTGGCAGACCATAAAGTTGTCTGGCTTCTCCTACAATGCCACTCACTATTCCTTCCTGGCACTGAAGGAAGACTGAGGGTTATAAGGAAGCTCCAGCAGCTCAGGTAGGTGGGGCACAGCAGTTGGAGATAAGAGTCCTAGACAGCTTCTGTCTTTAATGAGTAGGACAACTCCACAGTGGGATCTCTAGGGATGGAAGTGTGGCTGTGCTAGTTCTGAAACAAGAATACTTTTTTTCCTTCTTCTTGTTCTTCTAATTATCCTTTCTTTTCCCTTCTCTGCCTTCTTTTTTCAGTGCTCAGCACAATGCCTGGCACATAGTAGATGTATAATACATGTTTGTTGATTGATTGATTGGAAGAAGGCTGTTCCAGTAACAGGACCTTTGGGGATGATAGCCTGAGACCAGGTGAGGAGAGGTGAGGCAATCACATTGGGCAACATCAGATTGCCAGATGGAGGATCTCCCTTAGAAAGAAGCTTTGCTTCCATATTGGTGCCCTGGGGCAAAGCCTCTGCCTCCACTTCCTCCCATTGTCCTCAGTTATGGCTCTGGTGAGGATTGAATGAGATCACAGAAGTGAAAGGGTAAAACAAACATAATATAAATGTAATAGCTTTTGATTGCACATGTATAACCTACATCTGATTGCTTACCATCTCAGGGAGGGGAGAGGGGAGGGAGGGATGGAGGGATAGAATTTGTAATTCAAAACTTTAAAAAAAAAGTTAAAAAAGTTTTAATATCTAATTGGTAAAACATAAAATAGGTTAATATAGTATATATGTTATATATAATATATGTATATGTGTATAGACACACATACATATATGTATGTGTGTATCTGTCTATTTATCTATTTATCTATCAAAGCAAATTTGAGGTTATACATGCTGCTTTCCGAAATACGTTTGTAGCCTCACTACTCTGCACATAGTAGGGACTTTGGAAATGCTTAGTGTTTTGGATTGGATTGAACATCTTGAAATTTTGTTTTGTGCCTGATACACTCAGCTAGATGTCATTCTGTGATTCTGGTGTGTGCATAAAACTTCATAGGTAAGTCTTAGTTTCTTGAGGTTAGAAGACATTGAACCATTTGTTTGTGATCACACTGCTATTAACGGTCAAAAGTGGAATGTAAATCCTAGTCTTTTGGACTCCAAGGACAGCCTTCATCCCAATATATAAAACAGTGTCCCTGGCTCCCCTTTAAGCATGGTAATAGGCAAGGGTGTGCTGCTAAATGTTTAACAACCAGCTCTCGAAAAAATATACAGCTTAATCTGAATTGTTAACGTATTCTCCATCACTCTCTTAAGTTTAGAAAATCAACAAAACAATAAATCAAGCCTGGATTTGTAACCTTTCCTGATTTCCAAGGTATAAATGCTCACACTGAAAAGTGAACAATTGTTCTTGAAAGCTGAGTAGACCTGGCTCCAGCACACTCCCAGCTAGGACCACGCCTTCAGAGCCACAAGAGACCTCAGAGGCCATCTAACCTAACCCTTTCATTTTACAGATGAAGATATTGAGGCTTAGAGAAGTTGAGGCACTTGTCTGAGGTCACATAGGGATTAGCTGGGAGAGCAAGGATTCAAACCCAGGTCCTTGGTCTCAAAATCCAGCATTCTTCCCACTTTTGTATGGCTGGTTCTTTACCAGGTCTGTACTTGAGGCCTTTCCAGCTTCATAAAATATATATTTTTTAGCATCATTGTGGTTTATTATTGAATGCCAGTAGATTTCTGAGGGCAATGTAAAAGCCAGTCTTGATAAGCTTCCAATTTAAATTTATTGAACACCTGGGAATTTAGGTGTAGGAAGAGTAAACTAGATGACCTTTGAAAGTTCCACTCAGTCTATGATTCATAAGGAGGCAAGCTTTTGTTTGGGCTGTGCTGGATGTGAACCATCCTTGTTCTCTATGTGCCCAGATGAAGATCCAGATGCTCCCACAGGGGAATTTGTAGAGGCACGTTTAGATGTGATGTGAGAAAGATTTCCTAGCAATTAAAGTTATCTGAAAATAGAACGTTTTTTTGGAAAACAATTTAGAATTATGCCAAAATAAAATTACTAAATGATTTATACCCTTTGACCTATCTCTCCAAATCCTGGGCTACTAGACTCCAAGGGAGATCAATGACAGATTGGAATCCCAGAATAACTTCTAATTGAATTTTGTGGCATGAGATGAAGTTCAGACCCTTGATGAGTTTCTTATCCCCTGAGACATCATTAATATAAATTAAAGACGCTCAATCCAACCCCAAACACCAAGAAATGACAGTGATCCTTATATTCATTGTTGTAGCAATTAGCTGGAAAAAAGTGCCCATCGATTGGGAATGGCTGAACAAACTATGACTTTTATCGACTGGTGCAGATGGAATTAAGCAGAATAAAGGGAATAATTTATTCTCTAACAACATTATAAAAGCAAATGATTATGAAAGACTTGAGAATTCTGATCAACACGATGATCAGTCACGATTCCAGAGAAATCAGTGATGAAGAATCTACATTCCTCCGACAGAAAAGTGATGGCTCCAGATGCAAAGTCGGAAGGGACTTTCTAGTGATAAAATCATGCACAATCAATGCATGAGTAAGATACAAGCAAAGTCCTAAGTGGTATCTGTGGGTAGTTGGGAGATATGGGAGACCATTGACAACTAGGACATCAGAGAAAGCTTCATGGTGGAGGTGGAAGCTGAGCTGGACTTTAAAACATGGGTAAATAAATTCAATAAGTGGAGAAGGTGGGGAGGTCATTCCAGGCAAAGGAATGGAAATAGGAAACCACAAGATGGGTAGCTACAGCTGCTATAAACTCCACTAAGACTTTTGGGACACCTAGTATATACTACTGTAGTGAGGCTGGCCTCCATATGTAGCATGGTATGTTGTGTATATGGTTTGTCTCCAGCATGTCCTCAACTCTTCTCCAAGGGAGACTTTAATTCCTTTTGGGAGGTAAAGTCAGAGGTTTTCCCCTAGGAGGGACCAGAGACTGGCCCCTCTACTCTGTTCTCAGGGAGAGGGATACTGGGCTAGAATTACATCTTTTCCCCTAAATATTATTAGTCTAGGAGGGGATGTAGTTTTCAGGTTCAAGCTATATTCTCCTTTGCTATTCATTAATGGGGAAAAGAGGTCCCCAAGTTCTATGTTGAAGATTTCTCCACCAAACACCAGGTTCACCATGAACACATATAGCAAACAGAAAAGAAACTAATTTATCCAAGTCAATAGTAAAACAGAAATCAGAGAAAGCATACATATGGGGACATACAGATTGAAGGAGTTCTCCCATTGGGAGTATGCTAATTCAGATAAGCCATTAGAGAGAGTCCTAGATCTCATCCAAAGAAAAAATTTCCCCAAAGTCTCTAGTGTAGCAAGCTGAGGATAGGGACATTATGGACACCACCAGATCCTCTCATATTAACGTCTTCCCAGAGTCTCTTTCTCCCTTCAGCAACCTGAAATAGGGCTGGCATTGCTCAACATCTTTCTTCAAGATAGAAGCCAGAAGAGGATCAAGAGACTCAGGAGAATGAATGTCTATTTTCTTCCTTTTTTCCAACTCCACTCCACCCGTCATGTAGGTGCTGAGCATTGATCTCCACCAGTGAGGAAAGAGTCCCACATCGATTGGTTCTGGAACTTGGTTTACACTGTAAGTACATTTATATATACTATAATATACACTTTTCTTTAGACAATGCTACTTATACAACACCGGGTATTCCCAAAGTCTTAGGGCAGTTTAAGTGTAAACATTGGGGATACTCTGTATATGTATATATGTATGTATGTATGTATATGTACATATATTAGATATAATAAAACCACAGATATATAGTTTTGTGTACCTATGTATACTGTAAATACAATTAGAGGCAGTGTCATAATAGACCATGCACTAGATTTAGAATCAGGAAGATCTGGATTCAAATCCTGTAGCCTCTGACAATTGTGAGCTGTATGACCGCAGGTAAGTCACTCAACCTTTCTGAGCCTCAATGTCTCTATCTATTGTCAAACAGGGATAATGGCACCTGGAGGTGTCATGATCACCGCATAGTGTTGTTGTTAGGAACTGTCTCCATCTTTGCCCTAGTCTCTGTAGAGCCTTGCACACAGTAGGTGTTTAATGAATACCTGTTGATTAATGGATTGTTACGCTCAAGTAAAATCCTCTGCAGAAAGAGCCCTATAAATGTCAGTTATTATTACATTTATACCAAAGACACTTATTATTTTTTAGAATTTGACAAACAAAGTCATTCTGGACTGGCAAAATGACATTCCTATTTACAGAGTCCCCATGTGACTATGGCAGAGTCCTATGAACTCTACAAGGCAAATTGTCTGAGAGTCCAGAGAGGATCATGGGATCCCAGCTAAGGAGGTTCAGAAGCTTGACTGAGGTCCCACCCAGCTAGTAGTCATCCAAAGTAGGACTTGAACCCAGATGTTCCTGACTCCCTGACTGGACCTCTATGTAGTATGTCACGCTGCCTCTTTTAGACAGACAGCTTTGATCACTCTTTAAAGGGAACTAGACTTAGGACAAGCAATCCAGGTCTGGAAGAGACCTTAGAGGTTATTTTACAAATGAAGAAACTGAGGTGCAGTAACGTGAATTGACTTAATTTTACCCCAAAGTAAGCACAAACCAGAGGCTGGGTACGAAGGCCCAGGTCCTTTAATTCCAGAGTTAACAGTCTTTTTATTGTACCAGGATGCCTCCCCAACCAGTCTTTGAGCATTTCACTGATACATGACTTTTTCCATGGGGGCACTCCCTCTCAGACCATCGCAACTCCCAACATGCTCTAGTAGTTGATTCTTTGCTAGTCATTGTCACCAAATGACACTGGCCAACCAGCAGCCAGTCCTCTGGGGACAAACCACTTCCAAATGAGCTAGTCTGGGGTTCCTTTGATGTATGCAGTTGGTTGCTTGTCTGATTCTTGAAGCCCTTGCAGCTTGGTTGGATCTGCCTGAGGTTACCTTTCCTCGGCATCACCGTTGAAAACCCAGGGTTGCTTCCATGCCATGATGAGACATCAGAGGAGGATTTTAGTGAAGAAAAACACAACCTTTTAACCCCTCTGCCCCAACCAGTGGATAGAGCCTGGAGTCAGGAAGACCCAAGGTCAAATCCAGGCTCATACACTTACCAGCTTCATGACCCTGTGTAGGTCCTTTGAACTCTATTTGCCTCAGTTTCCTTATCTGTACAATGGAGATAATAACAACATGCACCTCCCAGGGTTGTTGTGAGGGTCAAATAAGATAATAATTGTAACCCACTTAGCACAGTTCCTAGCATGTAGTAAGCTCTATATAAACATTAGTTATAATCATATCACATTATATGATATTATGTACCATCATATTATAATTATTATTCAAAGATTCTTTATCAGTTCAGGGTTAGACTAGAATACTAGATGGTCACTGAGTTGGTCTCTTCCAAATTCAAGAATCAGTGATTAGGGCTAATGCAGGGCTTCATGCGGTTAGCACAGATTTCAGGGCTATTTGGAGAGGCTGAGGTGGAAGAAGCCTCAGAAACATGCTGGGTCTGGGTACACTTGGCACCTCCTTTGGCAAACACCGGAGTCCTGGGTGGGCACACCTGGGTGTGTATGTAAATGTTTAACGGCTGGCTCTCAGGGGGGAAATTTATGCAGTAGAATCTCATCTTTTACAGGAAGTCTTTCCCAAACGCTCTGCATTCTAATGTCTTCCCTCTGTTAATTATTTCCTGTTTATCTTGTGTAGTGGCTTACTTTGTATGCATTTGTTTGTTTTCTACCCCATTAGATAGTGAGCTTCTTGAGGGCAGCGACTGTCTTTTGCCTCTTTTTGTATCCAGGGCTTAGCACAGGGCCTGACACATACTAGGCTCTTGGTGTTTATTGATTTGTTGATGATACTGATATATTTGTTTATTGATCGATTGATGCAGGGAAGACTTTTAAGTTAAATCTGCATTATCAATACTTTCTTTGTTATTTTATCAAGTCTAGACCATGAACAAAATGGTAAATTGGTAAATTGAGCCCTGATCTGTTGCCTTTGCTGACTTCAGGGTGCAAATGCTCACAATGAAGATTTAACCATTTGTTTAAGCCCATTTGAATTGGCTCCAGAACATTCGTGGGCATACCTTTAGAGTATTCTAAAACATACTTAAATCAACTATGAAGGACCTATGAAGGAAGGTGCTAACCACCTCCTGGGAAAGAACTGATGAATAGAAGTATGCATAGTATGGTTTACAAACATCTCTATCTATATTTGTGTCAGATGGTAGCCTCCTCTAGTGTGGGATGGGAAGGAGGGAGGGAGGAGACAGTTTGGAACTTAAGATATAACAAAAAAATAAACAAAATTAAATTAGAGTACTCTAAAGCAGAGGTGTTAAACACCTGGCAATACCAGGAATCAGATTAAAATGTGATTGGGAAATGCTTAACAAAATAAATCAAAATACAGTTTGTTGCTGTTGCTGTTGTTCTGCTGTGACCCCATTTGGGGTTTTCTTGACAAGGATACTGGAGTGGTTTGCCATTTCCTTCTCTAACTCATTTTACAGATGAGGAACTGAGGTAAACAGGGTTAAATAACTTGCCCAGAGTTGCACAGCCAGTAAGTATCTGAGGCCAGGTTTGAACTCAGGAAGATGAGTCTTCTTGGTTTCAGGCCCAGCACCCTAAATATGACAGAACAGAGATAATGTTAATATGTGTTTTTCTAAGTCAATACGATGCCCACAGGAGTTCTCATGTATTGTTCCATCTGCATTTGACACCATTGCTTCAGAGAGTTTTGGCTAAGAAAGACTGGGAAGTCAGTAGGTGTGGGTATATGGATGGGTGTGTGGAGAAAGAATTAGTAGGAAGGTCATTTTGGGAGGAAACTAAAGCTTGTTGACACCCTTGTGCTTTGTGCCCCGCCTGTGTCTAGGTATGCTGTTCCATCGGGTGTGGGCCCTTGTGTGTATTTAATTATTAGAATAGGTTTTTCAAAATTAAACACAGTATATCGAGACAATTGATATTGTATCTTAGATGAAATATCCCTTTAAGAGTGGAACCCTGGCATCTCAGAGCAGAAAACATCTCCCTCTCTTAGAAGACCTTTTGATAAAAACCTGAGTTTTTAGGACTCCACCCCATTTGTTAACATTATTTTGTATTTACTTATATGTGCACATGTTTTCCAATGTAAAATCAATTGGTTAGCATCTACTAAGCATCCTATGTGCCAGGCCTCATGCTAGGTGCAGGAGAGCAGATTGTTAAATTTTCAGTGTGAGCATTTGCACCTTGGGAAGTCATCAGACCCTGCAAATCAGGAATTGATTCATAGTCAAGACTGAAGAAAGTGATAGAAAAAAATGTTAATGATGCAACTTAAAAATCAGAGTGAGCCCAGCTGACATTTCCTCTCATCCGCTTAAAACCGGTTGTTAAACATTTACCAATGCGTCATTGTATTTTCCTGTGGAGGGATTTTTTTTTACACTGAGTCTATAGCCTAAGACTGATCAATCACGACTGAGTCATGCTTTCACCTCACCTAAGGTATCTGGACATCTTATCATTCACTTTAAGTGGGGTGGGGTGACTTGATTGAGTTAATCACCCCACCTTCACACATAGAGATGAACCCAATATGCAAAGGAAATACAAGGCAATTCTGGGGAGAGGCACGAACAGGTGGGAGGATCAGGAAAGAGCCATCCATTCCTTGAAGGGAGGGACTGTTTCACCATTACCTCCATATTCCCTAGTTCCTGGATAATAATAGGCACTTATGAAATACCTGTGAATTGAACTGAGCCCATGACTTGAGCAATATTATTAGAATTACCAACTGGATCATTTTTTGGTCTGAAATCAGCCTAGGGAACTTCAAGTATGGAACGCAGAAAACTTGCGATATTAGATTGGGGTGTGCTGAAGCCAGCTCAAACCGGCTCCTGGGAGCCAACCAAATCTTTGGCAGGAATGTTTATGTCTTAGACTATGGCAAAGGGTTGGGTTTATTGTTGCATTGATTTTCTAGACTGATGGAGAAAGTGGTAATAATGCAATTTGAATTTTTTTTGAGAGCCAGTTGTTAATTATTTACCAGCACAGCACTGGAGAGAGTTGTCTGGGGTCCTGAGAGTCATAGGGTCACACACCCAGCATATGTCAGAGGCAAGACTTGAACCCAGGTGTTCCAGGTGCTGAGGCCAATGACACTAAAGGGAACAGGATCTGGTCTTGAGTCAACAAAAAAGACTGAATTGGATGGATTAATCCTCATTATGAGTATGGCCCTTTGACTCTTTCCAAGTCTGGTGATCAGAAAGGGATTTGAAAGCAAATGAGTGACAGTTCATTGGCAAAGTAGGATTATACACTCCCTGGAGGCAGATTGAAGTTGTTTACAATTTTAACCTTTGTTCTCACTTTGTGTTAGTAGTACAAAACCTCACCCGGGAGGTGGTATGACTGCCACGGTCCTTCTTACACACGAGAGCATGGGAATAAGGATTTACATAATTTAATTTATATAGCTTATATAAACATGCCAGGCACTGTGTTATCCTTATCCTCATTTTTTAGTTGAGGCTGAATTTGAACACAGTCCTTGCTGACTTGAGGTCCAGTGCTCTGTCCACTACACCACCAGGCGCTTAAATCTTTCGAGATTATTTCAGCCAGCAGTATTGCTCAGCGAGAGAGTCCTTCCCCATTGCCTTGCATTGAATGAAGTTGGTGAGTGCAGCTACAGCAAGGCCAGCATTGAATGCTTCTTCCTACCTGCCTCATGATGCCAGACAAGTTACCAAATTTCTCTCTAAGCCACAGCTCCCTCACCTACAAAATGATGATGTCCCCAGTCTGGAATCTTGGCTGAATGGATAGTCCCAAGTCCTGTTTTGTTTTTTGATAGCCGTATAAGGCAGGTGAAGATGTGGACTGTGTTGGATGCATTCTGCATGAAGAGAGGAGCCTTTACCTTTAATGTTAACTTCACCCACACCTAATTTTAATTTCCAGGCACCGATAGTTCCCTAGTTTAGTTGTTGTAGGGCATCCAGGTAGTGCAGTGGATAGAATGGTGGGCCTGAAGTCAGGAAGACTGCTCTTCCTGAGTTCAAATCTGGATTCAGACATTTATTAGTTGTATGATCCTGGGCAAGTCACTTAACCCTGTTGCCTCAGTTTCCTCATCTGTAAAATGAGCTGGAGAAGGAAATGGCAAACCACTCCAGTATCTTTGCCAAGAAAACCCCAAGTGGGGTCATGGAGAGTCAGACACAACTGAAAACCAACAACTAGTTGTTGCAGCTCAGCAACATCCCTAAAGGCTACACATTCCCTTTCACATTTGAACCTAGTTCTCTCTAGACTTCAAGTAGAGAATTCTTTTCATTTTATTAGGTTGCCTATAAAGAGCTTAGCAATTGGAAATACGTTGTAGAGACAAGGCTTACTTAAGGGAAAGAAGAGGTCCCAACAGAAATTCCACCTCTTACAGAAATCCTCTCCCTTAATGCTAGTACTTTCCCTCCAAGGACAGCTCCAATTTCCCCATCTGTGTTCTGTTTGTACAGTTTGTAGGTTGTCTTCCCCATAGGTTTGTGGGCTCATTGAAAAGAGGGAGTGGTTTTAAAAAATTTTTTTTCTATCCTTAGTGTTGTACCAACAGCGAGTAAGACACGCCACAGAGTATAAGTTTTAAATGGAGAATTTATTAGCTGTCGTCCGTTCCGGGGCATTAGCAGCCCAAATCAGAACAGCCATGAATTCGGCTGAAGGAGTCATATTTATACAGAAATCAAGGTGCAGTGGTTAATTATATCTTGAAACTTACATATGTTATTTTAGCAGACCCGGCAAGTCTGTGTTATTTCACTTTTATGGCCATGATACAAGAAGAGGAACTTCCTTAATGGAATAGATTGTAAATACAACAAATTAGATAGTTGTCAAAGTGTCAACTGAAATTACAACCCAGGATCTCTGTGTCCGATTTGCCATTAACATTCCACAACATGGTATATGTTCATAAAATATCAGGATAAGGAAAAGTCACATAATTCAAGATAATGTCTGGGGCTAAGGTTTTCACCCTTAATGGCCATAGACAGACCAAGGGATGCTCCATCTGGGTTTGTTGACATAAGATAGAGACATCTCTGAGACTACTCAGGGAACAAAGAGACTGTTAGGGTTAGGCTTTTCTTAATTAGTTAATTAGTTCAGGCTCTGAGTCTTGAGCAGTCTCGGGGCCCCAGGGACATTTGCTGAATGCCCAATGGCAGGGTCTTAGTCCATCCTTTCTTATGCAGACTAGGGGTTTTATCAGGGGCTGTGGGGCAGGGATCTACAGCAATAACAAGTACCACACTAGTGCCTGGCATGGAGTAGCATATAAATACTTGTTGTGAGAGGAAGAAAAATGACCTAGGAAAAAACTTTGAAACTGAGCAAGAATTTTGCTTTCAGAGATTAATTTCAGTTTTTGTTGTCATCGTTCAGTCATGTCTGACTCTTCGTGAACCCCCAGACCACAGCACACCAGACCCTGCCATCCTCTATTATCTCTTGAAGTCTGTTCAAATTCATGTTCATTGTTTCCTTGACATCATGTGTCCGTCTCATCCTCTGGCATGCCCTTTTCCTTTTGCCTTCAATATTTCTTAACATTACAGTCTTTTCCAATGAGTCCTGTCTTCTCTTTATGTGGCCAACCTATTTAAGCTTCAACTTCAGTAGTTCACCTTCCAGTGAATATTCTGAATTAATTTCTTTAAGTTTTGATTGATTTGATCTCCTGGCTGCCCAAGGAACTCTCAAAAGTCTTCTCCAGCACCACAAGCAGTGCTCAGATTTCCTTATGATTCAACTTTCACAGCCATACATTGCTACTGGAAAAACCATAGCTTTGACTATATGAACCTTTGTTGGTGAGGTGATATCTCTTCTTTTTAGTATGCTGTCCAGATTGGCCATAGCTTTCCTTCCAAAGAGCAAGGGTCTTTTAATTTCATGGCTGCATTAGCTGTCTGCAGTGGTCCTTGAGCCCAAGAATATAAAATCTGACATTGCTTCCATTTCTTCTCCCTCTATTTGCCAGGAAGTGATGGAGCCAGTTACCAAGATTATAGATTTTTTAAAAATCTTAAGCTTCAAGCCATCTTTTCCACTCTCCTCTTTCCTCCTCATCAAGAGGCTTCTTCATTCCTCTTCATTTGCTGCCATTAGAGTGGTTAGAATGCATTATCTCTGAAGACCGACTTAAGTAAGGAGTAAGAACAATTGAAAGAAGGTTAGCTCCGATTTCACCACCTGTGGCTCTGGATTCAGAGGATCTGAGTCTAAATCCTGCTGCTGATGTTAATTACTGGAGTGCCTCCATCAGCCTCAATTTCCTCATGTGTAAAATGAAGGAATTGGACTAGATTGTCTCTAAGGTGCCTTCTTAGACCTATGGTGCTAATGATGGAGAAAGTCATCACCAGTCACCTGGTTGCTTGATGAGGAATTCCTTGGCTGTGGTGTCCCATGAATCACAGAACTACAGAATTTTTGAGGCTCTAAGGAGCCTCACAGTCCATCTTTTTCAACCTTGACTTGAATGGGAATCCCTTCTATAACATGCCCAATAAGTAGGCACCCCAATTTCCGCTTGAAGACCTCCCATGAGAGGGACCCCTCAACCTCTTGCAAGAAGCCAATTCTGCTTCTGGATAGCCCTAACCCTACTGATATTTTTCCTCATGACAAACCTAAACACATCTCCCTGTAGCTTCACTCCTTCTCTTGGCCCTTAGGGATACTCAGAACAAGGCTAATCCCTCTTCCACAGGAGGTTCCTTCAGAGAATTCAAGACAGATCTCATGTCCTTCCTAATGCTTCTCTTCTCCAGGCTAAATACCTCCAGTTTCTCTAATTCATCTTTGCATGGCATGAGTTCAAGGTCCTCTATTTCAGTTACCCTCATCTGGAAGCTCTACATCAATATCTTTGCCAAAATACAGTATTCAGTGTTAAACATAACATTCCAGCTGTGGGCAATATTTACAGATGACCAACTTTTCTGAATTAATGATCAGTGCTCTCCCCTTCGCTTCCACCCTCTGTCCATCTCATCCTTGCTGCACAATGTAGTCATTACAGTTGTATTTTCTCTCTTTAATTGATGAAAATCTGTGGAGATACGCATTTTACTCCAAGTACCACTTTGTCTGCATCCTCAGAATTCTGGTCTGTTGTCTCATTGTTGTCATGATCTAATCACTGCATTGTAGTGGACAGATAGAGAGGCATCCTTGGAGCCAAGAAGATTGGGGTTATATACTTGGCTCTGACACTTACTAACTGTGTGACTCTGGGCAATTCATTTAACCTCTAAGGACCACAAATAATGTTCTAAGACTCTAAGTTGAAGAGAAAGTGCTAAGTTGCATTGGTAGAGGAAGCTGCCTTATTGTGCAATTCTCTATATTGGTGAAATCACAAGACTGGTCCCCCACTTTGAGATCAGCCCTGCCCACATTAGCATTTGATTTCATACTTTTGATATTTTTTAGGTGTTAATCAACAAAACTATTAGCTCTCTTAGGGTAGGGACCATGATTTACACTTTCATTTTTCTCCCAAGGGCCTGCAACAGTGCCAAATTCCTAGTGGATGCTCAGAACGCCCATATTGACAGAAGAGTCTACAGGGTATGTCTGTGACACCTTACTAGGAAAGCTTCTAGAGGACACATACCAGGTGTGGTCGTACTGTGGGGTGTGTATGTGTGTAAAGAAGTGTCAATTATCCGTGAAACTGTGGTCTAGCTCTACCTGGAGACGTAGTGCGGGGTAGTGAAAAGAAGGCATATTTTGATATCAGAAGACCTGGGTTCGAATCCTGACTTTGCTATTGACTAGCTGTGTGACCATGAAGAATTGGATTTCATTCAAAAAGCATTTCTAAAGCAAATACTATGGATATAACCTCTCTGGGTCTTAGTTTTTTCATCTGTAGAAAACAAAGGGACTAAACTAGGCAATTCCCTCCCAGCTCTAAGTCTGGGACCCTCTTGTCCTCAATCCTGCCTCTTAACAGATGATAAACTCCATTGCTGAGCTGTCCTGGAGCCTGTCTAGCCCTTTCATAAGTCATTGTGGATTTTTTATAACAAAGAATTAAAAAAGAGGAAAAAAACCTAGTTCAGCAGAACTAACTGATATCTTAACCAAGTCCAATGTTACATGTACTATTCCATAGCTGGGCCCTCCAACTGGGAGAGAAAGTGCCTTCTCATATCTTGGGAGAAAGCTTAGTCTTTGTAATTTAGTAACTGTTATCTGTAACATCGCATTAAGTATTGTGTCTTTTCAGTGTTACTGTGTCTTTTTGATGCTACTTTTCATTTACATTGTTTCCCTAATTCTGTTTACTTTGTATCAGTTTTTTTTATAATTTTTAAAAAATGCTTTTCTCTCTATCATGTTCATTATTAACACAGTCATTGTCTATTATATTCATATACCATTCTGGCAAAGATAGATATCACTTTTAAGTCCATTTCACAGATGAGGAACTTGAGGTTTACAGAGATTATGCCTCAGTTTCATCATTTGTAAAATAAGCTGGCAAAAGAAATGGCAAACCACACTAAAATCTTTGCCAAGAAAACCTCAAAGGGGTCACGAAGAGTTGGACACAACTGAAACAAATGAACAAATATGGTAAATATCCCTAGCTATAACCCATATAACCAAAAGCTCTTTGAAGGGTCCTCAGTAATTTTTAAGAGTGTGAAAAGGTCCTGAGACCAAGAAATTTGAGAATTGCTGATCTAGGCAATCTCACAGGGAAAAAAATAAGCTGAAAAGAGCAAGGTCACTCAATCCATAAGTCTTAGGTCTTTCCATCACATGGCCTTTAATTGCAGGAAAGTCTGAGCTATTCCAGGCATCAGAGAGAAGAATGTTACTTATAGTTTCAAGAATATTAGGAGGTTTTGGGCCAGCTAGGTGGCGAAGTGAGTAGGGCACTGGTCCTGGAGTCAGGAGGACCTGAGTTCAAATATGACCTCAAACACTTGACACATATACTAGCTGTGTGACCCTGGGCAAGTCACTTAACCCCAACTGCGCTGCCAAACCACTCCCCCCTACCCAAAAAGAAAAAAAAGAATATTAGGAGGTTTAGTAAGACTAGGTGGTAAGTACTTTGAGTTCTTTAGAGAGAAGTAAAATAGCATTAGATACTGTGAGTAGGACTCTGAACACTCAACACACTATAGTTCACTATGGCATTTTCTATTACATCTTAAAATAGTCTTCTAAATATATTTAACTAAAATCGGTCAGGAAATTTATTTTCTGGACACAAGCAAAATGAGTCATCATGAAGTTGAACTGAGAGATCTTGGTTGCCAAATAACTGTCCAAAATGAATGTGACAAAATTAGAAAAGAGAATTTTAAAAAATTTTAATTAAAGCACAAACGCTATTGACTAATTCAATTCTATAGCATATATATATATATATATATATATATATATATATATATTTAACAACTAATTAAGTCATTACAAGAGGCACAAGCTCTTAGGGCCTTAAATAGCCATTGCTTAATTGTATTGTTCTTTCTGTCCCTGCCCAGGGACTAGGACCTTGGGGTATGTCCAACAGGGTTGCATAACACTGGGTGATGTATCTTCAATTTGCAGAGTGGGACATCCCTGGGAAGTTCAAAGGATCATATAATTTAGAGCTGGAAGGGAACGTAGAAACCTTTTAGGCCAATTTCTTTATTTTCAAAATGGAGAAACTGAGTCCCAGGGAAGCAGAGTAGCTTGCCCAAGGTCATACAGGTTTAATGTAGCCAAATATGGATGTCTACCCAGGTATGTTTACTACAAATTCACTGGTCTTTTTGCTATACCACAGTGTCTCCAAGTTCTTGTGAAGCTTAGGTCCCAGACACATTACAAACAAAGTAAAGGTTAAAACCCAGGACAGATTTCACAAAGTTGAAGGCAGAAGGGGTGCCTGGGGTAGAAACAGGCAAAAACCAGATAGACCAAAGTCTCAGGGGACCGCATAGAAGGGTGGCCCCAAATCAAGTGACAGGGAGTGAGTACTAAGCTGGACAACATGATAGAGGCAAATTTGGCAGAGGTTTTTAAATAAGTTACTGTACTCAGTGTTCCGCAGGCATGTGATGTGATGTATGTGTGTGTGGGGGGGATATGAGTGCACGTGAGCACACACACGCATGTGTTCATGTCTGGTTTCACCTGGTTGACCCAGTTCTCTAGGTTCATGGCAATTTCCCCTAGATCAATAGCCATTGTGGCCACTGCCCTCACTATTGTCCAGGGCAATGACCATCTCTAAGTGACAACAGACATGGTGAATGTTTGTTGATGAATTGAATGAAAGGATGGCCTTGGTGTTCACAGATTTCAATTCAACAACTATTCATGAAGCACCTACTATGTGCCAGGCATTGTGTACAAGAGATACAAAGAAAGATAAAAAAAAGTTCCTGCCCTCAAGGAACTTGCAATCTAATGGGAGAGATAATATGCAAACAACTATACATGTAATTGGGGAAAATATTATTAAAAGGCCAAAAAAAATTCAGGAACAACAAAAAACCATGTAAACAACTACGTACAAACAAGCTACAGACAGAATTCATTAGAAATACTATATAAGAAATAATCAACAGAAGGAAGGCACAAATGTTTTTTTAAGTACAACAGAATCCCCTCAAAATGAACACATCACATTTGCAAAATACTTAACACAACATCTCATCACCAGAGTGGCCGCATGGCTCACTTGTGGGCCCCTAGATCTTTGTGTCCATTACATAAGTCAATGGGAAACTGGTGTCAATAATACCATAAAAATATAACAAGGATAATACAAAATAAGTACACAGAACTACCATTAAGACATAGGGTTTTAGCTGGGATTTAAAGGAAGCCAGGAAAGCCAAGAGGTAGAGATGGGGAAGGAGAGCATTCTAGGCATGGGGCACACCAGAGAAGAGGCCTGGGGGTGGGAGCCTTAGCTTTCCAAATACCAAGAGTTCCTTTTAATGCTAAAATGAACTTCCTCCAGTCTCCCATGGCACCACTCTCTGGCTATCTCCAAACCACTGGAACCTTGGACTTCAGTCCTCCTTTCTTCCCTCTCCTTCCACTGGTGTTTGCCTTATTTTGCTGGGAACCAGGTTTCCATGGAGCTTCCTACAGTTTCTTCTCCGTGTCATTGTAACAACAATGTTGTTAGCAGCTGTTGCGGGGGGTGAAAGGCCAACAACACCAGCACACAGAAGGGCTGCTAGAACAGATTCTTTGATCTGCTTTTCTAAGGAAAGCAACTTTAAGGGGTTAACAATCTCACTTTAATTAAACATATGTACATCATTCACTTAGTTCAGGGGGAGAAGCCAGCATCCTGAACTTCAGAGAGAGTACAAACAGAAATTACACACATACATTATACAAATAGAACAAATAAACACAAATCAGTCTGACCAAAACATTACATTCATAGTTATCAGAGAGACAAGCACCAACATCTGGGTTTTCAAAGCAGGCCCACACTCTTTCAATGAGTGTGGCCCCAAAGGCAAAATGCCAACCTCAGAGCTTTTATACCCTGTTCAGGACCCTGAGGGCTCAGAGCCTACTTAGCAAAAAGGTGTGGGCCTGTGGCCTTACACCTAGTTAGTGAAAGGGTGTGGGCCCACCTGAGGTCATTGAGTGAATGGGAAAAGTCTTCAATCCCTGATTGGCATCACAAAGTGTGGGCCCACCCCTAATCAGGCCTCCCTTTGTTGGCCCCACCTGAGGCCTATTCAATGGGTGGGAAACATCTTTCACTTACTGATTGGCCTTACATTGGCCCCAAGATCTTTCACGGCTATTACATAAGCAGCTTGTGTCTAAATAGTTACAAATGTTTTTTTAAGTACAACGGAATCCCCTCAAAATGAACACATCACATTTGCAAAATACTTAACACGTCTCATCACCAGAGTGGCCACATGGCTCACTCGTGGGCCCCTAGATCTTTGTATCCATTACAGAAGTCAACGGGAAACTGGTGTCAATAATATCATAAAAATACGAGGATAATACAAAATAAGTACACAGAACAGTATCATCATTCCCCAAAATACTTGTTGACAATACAAACACCATCCACCCCTAGGTACAGCAAGTTATAATCTCTTTAGTCAATACAGAGTGTCCAAGTAAAGCCCTTCATGAGGGTGTGTCCTTCTCCTCATACTGCTGTTGCAGGCTTCCTCCTGACACCCTCAGGTACCAGTATGCTTTAATTAGCGAAGTCCCAACTCATACAAAAAACTCCAAATAAAGTTCTCTTGGGAGTCTGTTCTCCCCACACTGTTCCAGCCCCCTGCTTCCAACTCCTGAGGGGTAGCTGGGCAACAAAGCCAACAGGGTGGGGGGCCTGAGGGTCCATGGCACGTTGCCCCCCCCCCAACCAAAGACAACTCCACCCTCCCCCGGGTCCCAAACCATCCCAGGAGAAGGCAGCAAAAAAGCACACACAGTGCCTTGCTGCAAAGTTTCCATCTTGCCCTGGGGCTGAACTCTAAGCTCTTGGGATCCTGGTCCTCCAGCAGGAGCCAGTCACTCCTGGCTTCTGTCCAAATCCTGATGTAGGTGGCTCTCCACCTTTGCTCTCACCTCACCAAGGTCGACTCACAAGGCAGTTCTCCTCTCTTGCTGGGTGGGTATGTGAGCAGCTCACCACTCTTTGTCTCACCTCACCAACTGCTCCTGCCAAGTCTCTACAAAGGCAGTTCTCCACTCCTATTTCAAGGCTCCACATATAATACAATCTCAGGATGTTCATCTCTTCAGCATAGTCTAGAGCTGGGTTAATTTACTCAAGTCCTGGCTCTGACCATCCCCACCTTTCACAAGCCTCTGCTTGTTTTTCCCCCCAGCCACTGCTCTGGCCTGTCTCCTCCACAGTGCTAGTGGGAATGGAGGGGGAAGGAGAGGTTATTTCCCAGGGCCCCTGCTCTGGGCTCCTGGGAAACCACTCCTGTCACTGCTACTTACCTGTTCTTCAGGCCTCTGCTGCTCCTGGGGCTCCATAGAACCATAGCCACCACAAGTACAAAGAGCAACCCAATAACTGGGAAACATCCAATCACTATCCCAGTACCCCAAAACCCCATACTTTCCTTTTAATCTGTAGATCCTGCATGCCATTTTATGACAACAATGTGGTTAGCAGTTGTTGTGGGGGTGAAAGACCAACAACACCAGCACACAGAAGGGCTGCTAGAGCAGGTTCTTTGATAAGGAAAGCAACTTTAAGGGGGTTAACAATATCACTTTAATTAAACATACATACACCATTCACTTAGTTCAGGGGGAGAAGCCAGTATCCTGGACTTCAGCAAGAATACAAACAGAAATTACAAGCAAACATTAGATAAACAGAACAAATAAACACAAATCAGTCTGACCAAAACATTACATTTACAGTTATCAGAGAGACAAGCACCAACATCTGGGTTTTCAAAGTGGGGTGGGGGGTTGGCGGGGTTGCTGCTTCAATGGCTTACCCAGAGTCTCATCACCAACACTCTTTCAATGAATGTGCCCCCAAAGGCAAAATGCCAACCTCAGAGCTTTGATACCCTGTTCAGGACCCTGAGAGCTCAGAGCCTACTTAGCACAAAGGTGTGGGCCTGTGGCCTTACACCTAGTTAGTGAAAGGGTGTGAGCCTGCCTCTAATCAGGCCTTCCTTTGTTGGTCCCACCTGAGGCCTATTCAATGGATGGGAAAGATCTTTCACTTACTGATTGGCCTTACAGTCATTGAACAAGTAAGTGGCACCTTCCTCTTTCTCTTTTCCAGCACCTCTTCTGTGCTGTCTTTCCTCATTAGGATGTAAACAGAAACTATCTTATTTATTATGTTTGTATTCTAATTGCCTAGCACAGTGCCTGTCTGTCTACCTGCCTGCCTGTCTGCCTGCTTGCCTGTCTACCTGCCTGTCTACCTGTCTGTCTGTCTGCCTGTCTGTCTGTTTGTCTGCCTGCCTGTCTGTCTGCCTGTCTGTCTGCCTGCTTGCCTGTCTGCCTGTCTATCTGTCTACCTGTCTGTCTGCCTGCCTGTCTGTCTGCTTGTCTGTCTGCCTGTCTGTCTACCTGCCTGCTTGCCTGTCTGCCTGTCTATCTGTCTACCTGTCTGTCTGCCTGCCTGTCTACCTGCCTGTCTGTCTGCCTGTCTGTCTACCTGCCTGTCTGTCTGCCTGCTTGCCTGTCTGCCTGTCTGTCTGTCTGCCTGCCTGTCTGTCTGTTTGTCTGCCTGCCTGTCTACCTGCCTGTCTGCCTGTCTGCCTGCCTGTCTGTCTGTCTGCCTGCCTGTCTACCTGCCTGCCCCTCTGCCTGCCTGTCTGCCTGCTTGCCTGTCTTCCTGCTTGCCTGTCTGCCTGTCTGTCTGACTGTTTGTATGCCGCCTTCTACCTGCCTGCCTGTCTGCCTGCTTGTCTGCCTGCCTGTCTGTCTGCCTGTCTACCTGTCTACCTGCCTGCCCGTCTGCCTGCTTGCCTGTCCACCTGTCTGTTTGACTGTTTGTTTGCCTATCTACCTACCTGCCTGTCTGCCTGCCTGTCTACCTGCCTGCCTGTCTGCCTGCCTGTCTGTCTGCCTGTCTGTCTGCCTGCTTGCCTGTCTGCCTGTCTGTCTGTCTACCTGTCTGCCTGTCTGCCTGTCTGTCTACCTGCCTGTCTGTCTGCCTGCTTGCCTGTCTGCCTGTCTGTCTGCCTACCTGTCTGTCTGCCTGACTGTCTACCTGCCTGTCTGTCTGCCTGCTTGCCTGTCTGCCTGTCTGCCTGTCTACCTGTCTGTCTGCCTGCCTGTCTACCTGCCTGTCTGTCTTCCTGTCTGTCTGCCTGCTTGCCTGTCTGCCTGTCTGTCTGTCTACCTGTCTGCCTGCCTGCCTGCCTGTCTACCTGCCTGCCTGTCTGCCTGTCTGCCTGTCTGCCTGTCTGTCTACCTGCCTGTCTGTCTGCCTGCTTGCCTGTCTGCCTGTCCGTCTGCCTAACTGTCTGTCTGCCTGACTGTCTACCTGCCTGCCTCTCTGCCTGTCTGTCTACCTGCCTGTCTGTCTGCCTGCTTGCCTGTCTGCCTGTCTGTCTGCCTGCCTGTCTACCTGCCTGCCTGTCTGCCTGCTTGTCTGTCTACCTGCCTGTCTGTCTGCCTGTCTGTTTGTCTGCCTGCCTGTCTACCTGCCTGTCTGTCTGTCTGCCTGCCTGTCTACCTGCCTGCCTCTCTGCCTGCTTGCCTGTCTACCTGCCTTCTACCTGCCTGCCTGTCTGCCTGCTTGCCTGTCTGCCTGTCTGTCTGTTTGTCTGCCTGCCTGCCTGTCTACCTGCCTGCCTGTCTGCCTGCTTGCCTGTCTACCTGCCTGTCTGTCTACCTGCCTGCCTGTCTGCCTGTCTGTGTTTGTCTGCCTGCCTGTCTACCTGCCTGCCTGTCTGCCTGTCTGCCTGCCTGTCTGTCTGTCTGCCTGCCTGTCTACCTGCCTGCCTGTCTGCCTGCCTGTCTGCCTGCTTGCCTGTCTGCCTGTCTGCCTGCCTGTCTGTCTGACTGTTTGTATTCCTGCCTTCTACCTGCCTGTCTGTCTGCCTGCTTGCCTGTCTGCCTGTCTACCTGCCTGTCTGTCTGCCTGCCTGTCTACCTGCCTGTCTGTCTGCCTGTCTGTCTACCTGCCTGTCTGTCTGCCTGCCTGTCTGTCTGTTTGTCTCCCTGCCTGTCTACCTGCCTGCTTGTCTGCCTGCCTGTCTGTCTGCCTGTCTACCTGCCTGCCCGTCTGCCTGCTTGCCTGTCTGTCTGCCTGCCTGCCTGTCTGCCTGCTTGCCTGTCTGCCTGTCTGTCTGCCTGCCTGTCTACTTGCCTGCCTGCCTGTCTACTTGCCTGCCTGTCTGCCTGCTTGCCTGTCTACCTGCCTGTCTCTCTACCTGCCTGCCTGTCTGCCTGTCTGTTTGTCTGCCTGCCTGTCTACCTGCCTGTCTGTTTTCCTGCCTGCCTGTCTGTCTGTCTGCTTGCCTGTCTGCCTGTTTGTCTGCCTGCCTGTCTGTCTGTCTGTCTGTTTGACTGTTTGTATGCCTGCCTTCTACCTGCCTGTCTGTCTGCCTGTCTGTCTGTTTGTCTGCCTGCCTGTCTACCTGCCTGCCTGTCTGCCTGCTTGCCTGTCCACCTGTCTGTTTGACTGTTTGTTTGCCTGTCTGCCTACCTGCCTGCCTGCCTGCCTGTCTACCTGCCTGCCTGTCTGCCTGCTTGCCTGTCTGCCTGCCTGCTTGCCTGTCCACCTGTCTGTCTGTTTGTCTGCCTGCCTGTCTACCTGCCTGCCTGTCTGCCTGCTTGCCTGTCTGCCTGCTTGCCTGCCTGTCTGTCTGCTTGCCTGCCTGTCTGTCTGTCTCCCCCTTCCCTTCCCCTCAACTCTAAAACAAGTGGTATGGAGAATGAATTTTCTTCATGTTAAGATAAGGGGGTAAATACTGAGGGAGGGGGATATCAGGGAAGGCTTTATAGATCAGGTAGAATTTGTGCAATCTGAGCTGTCTTGAAGGATGCGCAGAAATATTCATTCAGTAGACCAAGGTTGGTGGAGATAGAACTGAAACTAAGACTGAGTGACCAGAGCTTTGCTTCAGACTGTTGAATGTATAGGGTGCAAACTGCACTGTGCATCCTCTGGCAGCACAGAAACAAGAAAGTTTCTGAGGCAGCTAGGTGGCACAGTGGATGGAGCACTGGCCCTGGAGTCAGGAAAACCTGAGTTCAAATCTGGCCTCAGACCTTGGGCAAGTCACTTGCCTCTTAAAAAAGAAAGAAAGGAGGGAAGGAAGAAAGGGAGATTAACACCTAGTTAACAAGACAAATTAGTTAAAATAGGGAACTGCTAGGTTTGCCCTGGTCCCCTCTTGCCCTGAAGATCCAAATCTTCTTATACTTGTACCTCAGAGACTCACCTGTGGGTGCTGCACATGACATTTACCTCCCTTTCCCAGGGGGCTCACTTTCTCCATAGTCTTCACATGCTCAGGGCAGACATCCCCCTAACTCACTGATGGGTTTGAGGCCCATCTGTTACCTTTGACCTGGTTTAGCCCAACTGATAAGACAGTCCTGTCAGGGTGTGGCCACTGCAAATGGCTACAGCTTCCTGGAAGCACAGGTGAGAGTTGAGTGCCAGGTGGGTGCCAAAGGTGGCTGGGCTGCCCTCACACCAGAGGTGCTGCTCCTCCCGGAACACACCGTATGCCTCTCAACTGTAAATGGGGATGACAATCTACCTACTGGGGCTGTGAGGATGAAATAAAATGAAATAATATTTGTAAGGCGCTTAGCACAGTGCCTAGCACACATTAGGTGCTATATAAATGCTATGATTAATAACGATAATAGTGTTATCCTTGTCAGCTGTCTCATGATAGATTCTGGAGTCCATGTTTCCCCACCACAGGATGCTATTACCTTTTCTACCCCTCTTCAGGCCTCTCAGTCTAGCGTCTGGTTCATTAATTTGTCTTACCAGCTAGATGCTAAGCTCTGTTGTTTCCGTGCTGGCTACTGGACTCATATCTACTAATCCTACAAGGCTCAGCTTGAATTCTTCCACAGTGCCTTTCCTGACCAACCTTGTAGTCATCACCTTCTCTGAACACCCATAACAACTTTAAGTGCAATTGAATCTAATTCAACAAACATTTAATAAATTTCTACTCAATGCAATACTAAGACAAAAGTGCCCCATAATTCTTACCCTTGAAGATTTACATTTTATTGTGTGTAGGGAAGTTGAGGGGGGCAGGGAAAGATATAACAGGAAGATTGGCCCATTGCTAAGCCCTGGATGACAGAAATGACTCCATGTTTGACCACTAATTCACCTGTCTATGTGCCCAACAGTTGGCTGAAGCCAGCTTCCCTGTGGCTTATTGCAGCAATGTAAGCAAAACTCTCCTGATTGTAATCAGTTCATCAAACTTCACTGAATGCAGGCATGTGAAGTATGCCAGGCTCTCCTGATCATAATCAGGTGAGCAAACTTTCCAATTCACAATGCCCTAGTGGTTAATGGGGTGGGGTGTCATAGTTGAATTGCTCTCTGATCAACTATCCTGAAGCTCCCCCTTTAACTTGATCCCTATGACTCTGCCCAGCACCAGCAATCAAATATAAGAAGTTCTAGGCTCTAAACAGGTGTACACAATCCACTGTACTCCTGAGCCACTGGCTGTGCTTAACTCTGGGACTGAAGAGCTGGGAGCTGCAAAATTGCATGTCTGTGAGTAATAAACTGTCTGATTTACGATCCTGGAGTTCTCGTCTTCTTTCTTGGTACCTTCCTCATGAGCCTGGAGTGCTCGTCTTCCTTCTGGGTACCTTCCCCGTGAACCTGGAGTGCTTGTCTTCCTTCTCGGTACCTTCCCCATGAGCCGGGAGTGCTTGTCTTCCTTCTGGGTACCTTCCCCATGAGCCTGGAGTGCTTGTCTTCCTTCTCGGTACCTTCCCCATGAGCTCACAATTGGTATGATTTGAGATGAATCTCTCAGCCACAAGAAAGGTATTGGGGTCCTCAAGGTTTGGGGAAAGATGTGGCAGGGCCACTGGGGAAGTACAATTGGGGAGCATGGTGGTCAAGGTGATCAGCACCTTGAACTCCAGAAGATCTTGTTGGCTGAGATCACTGCAAAATCGAAACTAATCTGAAGGAAGTGAAATATTTGCTGCTGTGGCTACTGCTCACTGTTATTGATCAGAGAGGGAAGCCCCTTCTCCCTTTCCCAGAAGAGTCGATCCTTGGCACCAGGGGAAATACTACCACCCTTCAAACAGTAATAACAGAGATTCATGATGAAAGGGGAGGTGGGGGACAGTGAGAGGGAATTGAGGCATTGCCATAGAAGAGACTTAGCTAATAGAAGGCAGAGACATATGTAGAGAGACAGGGAACAAATAGATAAATGGTTACTCTGAGTAGTTAGTGTATGCTCTTGGGTATGTGTGTGTGGGTGTGTGTATATGCATGGGTGTGCCCACCATCTGCATCCAAAGGAACAGAAACTCCACAGGAATTTATGGTTTTATCTGGGAGATTGTCCACATATCTTCTTGTGCTTATTAGAGCAAGGGATTCCCAAGAAGACATAGATGAAATTCCAAACTCCATGTTATGGAAGAAGTACAGGGACATGGCTAAGGACCAAGAACAGAGCAGGAGGATTCTGGGTACTCATGTTTAAACACCAGTCACCAAGATGCTGAAGTGAGTGGGGGGCATGGACTGGGAATCGGAAGGGGCTGATGACTTACCTAGAGGTGCCACAGGTCTCCTTTACTGTACAAAGACCCATATTCAGCTATCCCCTGTGCGTAGCCCCCAGAACCTTCCAAGACAAACCTATAACCTGACCTGAGTCACTTCAAAGATTTGACTTTGTATTTAGGACCAAGGCTTGGCTCCAGGATCTCCTCTGCCTGGAGATCTTCAGCTCTTTTGAAAATTCAGTCTAGAGGAGAGATTCTCTCCTATTAGATTGTAAGTTCCTTGAGGGCAGGTACTTTCTTTTGCCTCTTCTTGTATCATTAGTGCTTAGCACCGTGCCTGGTACCAGTAGGCATTTAATAAATATTGAATGATTAATGGGATTGCTTGCAAATGCATTCTTTTTCAGTATTTTTTTTTCAGAGAGGAGGACAAGGACCAATTTGCATTCACTTGGCAAAGAAGGCAGAATACCTCCATAGTCCTAACCTAAATGTACTTGAACAGTCCCCTAGTTTGTTAGCAATGACCAGGGTGGACAGTATCCAAGACTACCCTCTTCCCTGGCCCATTACATAGAGGACATTTTATGAGTTGTCCAAATGGAACAGGAAATACAGCAAGCTGAGACTGTTCTCCCAAAAACTGTGAAAGGGGGTGGCTGGGATTCTAACCCTGATAAAATTCAGGGACTGGCCAAACAATTACATCTTCAGGGCTCAATGGGCTGGAGATCAGTGGGACATACCGTAAAGGACAAATCTTAGTCAAGGCCTTCCCTAGAAACAGAAAAGGGACCCAATCAATCACTAAACATTTATTAAGCACCCACTATGTGCCAGGCACTGCTAAGCACTGGAAGTGATAAACCCAGGAACTGATTGATAGGACTGCTTGATTATTGGAGGTAACACTTTCCTCACCTTGGCCTTTTGCTCTGACCTTGTATGAGGTGACCTGACATTCATTGCTCTTTTCCTGGGGACCTGAACAGAAACAGATCCAGGAGGAGACTAAACAGGCCCTCCCACTGGGACGTTTGCATGCCTGGGACTACACTGAATTACAGGTCTCAGTTATAGCTGACTGGAGCCTGGGGCAAAAGGACTCTGCAGGCTTATTAAGGCTCCTGGGATTCTGGACTTGAACCCTAAGGGGGGCCGTGACAAACTATACATCTTTTGAAAAGTCGCTTCTAGCTAGCTTTCCTTTGGGCCCTAGTAGAGACTGAGAGGCGTCTCAGAGGGTATGTCTGCAATATTAATGCCCATCCTCCAGTGGGTATTGAATGACTCTAGATCTTATCAAGAAGGGTGAGCACAAGATGCCTCTAATGTCAAATGGAAGTGATACATTTAGTCCCAAGTACAACCAGGACCATGAGGAGTGTCTAATCTACATGAAAAAACAGCCTCTATCCCACATAAGGAGTGTGCAAATAACAACCCTTGTCCCTGCCCCCACCACTGGCAGAATGGGGGCCACAAATGTAAGACCTCCCTGTTGATGCTGAGGGTTGGTATAGTGATGCTGCTGCACAGTTGCAACATGGAAAAAAACCACTGGGCAGCAGCAATAATCTGTATACAAACAAGAGAAGTCCACACCCTTTATGGAGACTCCCCAGAATTGTTTGGAGTTGTTCTTTTGGCCCTAGATACTGCACCATATGGACAGATGTACCTGTTTGTAAACTCTTGTGTAGTAGCCAGCGGACTGGCCCATTAGTCAGGTCTGTGACTGCAAAATGGGTGGAATGTGAAAAACCTCCCAGTATGTGGATCCTAGCTCTGGACCCCAACTACCTCTCATGGCCTCTATAGAAAGATATTTGTAACCTATGTGTCATGCCATAAACTTGGACCCTACCTGATAAAACCTTGTGAAACACCAAGACTGGGAATGCCCACACCAAGGCAATTGAGTTGGTAACCTCTTGAGTATACACCCATCCAATGCATTGTAACCCACTGATCATTATTACCTGGGCAACTGAGAGAGGAATCCATCTAATGCATACAGGCCCAATCAAGGCTGTAGCAATGTCCAATGTGAGTATTGAGGTATAGTCACCAATGTCACTGTATCATCATATGGAAATGGAACTAGTGAACTACCACTAGGTTCAATGTCCATTTGTGATGGGGAAGCATGACCTCAACCTCTTCCTGGTCAAACTTGCTTCCTAAAAGCTGAATTATGACTTTTTTCTAAGCTAGCTCTTGAATACATAGGGTAACAGTGCATAAGATGAGAATGGCCAGTTGGATTTTCTGACAATTGCTCATTTTTCTTCTTTGTTTGTTTTTTCCTCCCAGGAGCCCACTCTGGGAATGATTAGGAATTCATCTTATTCCACAGAAATCATAGTCAAAGAAACAGGCCATGATATCATGAAGAGCAGACTGAGAGCCTTACTTCTTTAGCCCAAATGACGTTAGACCACTGAGACACCCAGACTGCTTGATAGCCACTCAGAGACAGGTAGGTGCATTGGCCAATACCACTGAGGAAGGAAGGGAGGCAACAAGCTGTCGTGGAAAAGATTCTTGTTTAGGTGTGCTTCTGATGACTTGGCCTCTGAGGTCCTGTCCAAATATGGGAGTCTCTACTCTGTGATCTGCCATTGATTTGGGCCATAAGTTTTAGTCAACTTGGATTTTGTTTGGAAGGGCTCCTGCCACCGACTCTCTTGGGGAAAGCCACCTCAAAAACATCAGTACTTAAAAAGGGAAAAAACAATGTTAGAGTGGATACTTACAGATCCACAAATTAAAACCAAAGTAGCAATTATATTTCTCTATCATCCTGCTAACATTACTGTAAAACATTAATATTTCATAGCTGTGTTTATGGCAGTAACTATCTAACTCATAATTTTATTTTCATATACCTTATCTTATCTTCAGGGCACATATAAAATGTTTTGCCCAGGCTCAATAATATATGGACTGACTGTACACTTAGAGTTTCACACTCGTAAAACAAATTGTGATATTTTATTGCATTTAAATGATGTGGCACGAAATGGTCGACATCATTATAATGAACAAAACCCCAGGGGACTCATTAACAATTTAGCTCTTCTATTCCTTATGGAAATGTTCATTACATTTACTGATGAGAAGTACAGAAATAATGCTGGCTAACATTAGGGCCTCTACCTAGAGACATGACTGGGGAGATACAACCAAGCTGATGATCATTTGAAGAGATTCTTAGGGTCTCAGGGGGTTGCAAATTCAATATGTTTCAACACTGTCACAAGATAGTCAAAAAAGCTAATGCTATCCTAGGCTACCTGGAAATAAGCCTAATGGTTAGGACATGAGAGGTGCTAGTCTCACTGTATTCTAGCCTGGTCAGACTCCTAGACACAACATTTTAGGATGAAAGTTGACAAGCAGAAGAGTTTGGAGAGGAAGGTGGCCAGGGTGGAAAGAAGAATGCAGATCATACTTTGGAAGGAACTGAAGACTATGGAGGTATATGACAGCTGTCTATAAGTATTTGAAGGGCTGTCACATGGAAGAGAGATTTGACTTGTTCTTCATGGCCTTAGAAGGCAGAACTAGGATCAAACAGCAAAGAGCCAGATTTAGGTTTGAAGCAAGGGAGACTTCCTAACTATAAAAGCAGTCTAAGGTAGAATGAGCTGCCTTGGAAGATCATGGGTTTTTCACTCAGTGAAGGTCTTCAAAGAATGCATAATTACATTTATGGTGGAAGGTATATTTTTTATTCCAGTACAAGTTGCTTTAGATGGCCTCTGAGGCCTCTTGGAATCCTGAAATTCTGTGATAATGATGAAGAAAATTTTACCAGAAGAGGTAAGGCTTGTTCCCATGTAGGCTGGACATTCTGATCTGAGCAGAATGAGTTGGTCACTAGTCCTCACTAAGTGACTATGATATTGTAAGAATTACAACAATGTGTAAGAGTTACAAGAGGGGCAAGGATCATTTGTTCCAGAGTGTATTGAAATTTCATTGTGTAGAAAAGACAATTTATATACCTACCTCTGGAAATAATTGTGAAATATTAATTGAACAAATATGTATCGAGTGCCTACCTTCAATGAATTATGAAGACATATAAGACAGCTATTTCTGTATGGGAGCTTCTAACTGAGTTAGAGACATAAGAAAGATAAATAATGAAACACAACTAAAGGATTGCTCAGAAGTTCCATTGTAGTGGATAGATACCCAGTGCTATAGGAGGGAGGTAGTGTGGTGGGTGGGTTCAGCACTGGACAACGAATTAGGGGAAATGGATACCAAATGTCTCCACTTTGACCTTAAATGACCTTAAATGAACTACTTCCCATCTCTGAGACTCAGTTCCCTTACCTGTATGATGAGCTCTTTGGACTCTGATTTCTGGGTCCCTTCTATCCTTAATACTTTGTGATTCTATGATTTTGTGGGAAAATATTTTCTGTTTCCTTCGATCAAGAACAGCTTAATGGATAAGGCAGGAGTTGAGCTGTACCTGTAAGGATCAGTCAGATTTCACTGAGGCAGATGCTAGTTTTGGAATTGGAATGGTAGAGAAAATTCCAATACTGGGAAATAGTATAGGCAGAAGCTCAGGAGCAGGAATATGTGAGGGGTGTTTGGGACATGGTGAACAAACCAGTTGCCCAGTCTGTTTAGAGTCCTTCTTCCAATCTCGAGTAAAAATGAAGCATTTTAGCAAATAAAATTGCAACCTTAGCATTGAGAAGGATGTGAAAATGGTAAAATACAGCTTATGTGAAGAAAAAGTGTGCATTTAGATAAACATTATGAATTTGAATGGCAGGGCTTGACAAAAAATAGCAGTATACTTAGGAGTTATGCCTTACTTATATAGACTTTCAAAAAGTTAGGATACTGTTCCTGCCCTCCTTTCCCTTCCCCTCCTTCCCATCCCTTCCCCTCCCCTCCCCTCCTCTCTCTCTCTCAGTCACTACTAGGATGGAGATGGAGGGAGAATTCTTATGTCTCTCTGAATGGGGTTTCATATATTCAATATGGAGTAGAAAGTATTGCCATGAGAAAGCAGATCATGGTGACACTGATGACTCTCCACAGGGACTTGCCATTGGCTGACCATTTTGGAGGTGTTTTTTCCTTCCCTATTAACACTATGGAGGCAGCTGTGGGGGAGGTGAAGCATCTCTTCTGGGACTCTTTATCGGGTAAATATGGAGTTCAAGCTACGGGGGGAGAGAGGCATAGTCCGGTTGCAAGACCTGCTCCCCAAGATTTTTCCGTCTCTACCTAAATATAAGGATCTGAGCTGATTTTATAACATCCTTTAAGGTTTACAAAGTGCTTCTCTTGCAGCAACTTTGGGCTTAATCAATAATAATAATAGCAGCCTAGCATTTATGTTGGGCAGCCGGGTGGTGCAGGGGATAGAATGCTGGGCCTGGAGTCAGGAAGACTCTTCTCTAGCTTGTCACTTACTAGTTATGTGACCCTGGGCAAGCCACTTAACCTTATTGGCCTCAGTTTCCTCATCTGTAAAATGAGCTGGAGAAGGAAATGGCAAGCCACTCTAGTATCTTTGCCACAAAACCCCAAATGGGTCACAAAGAGTTGGAGAGGACTGAGCAACAATAGCAACACTTACATCGCCCTTTAGAGTTTGCAAAGTGCTTTACGTGTTATCTCCTTTGATCCTTGCAATAATGCTGGGAGGTAGGTGCTGTAATTGTTGCCATTCTATAAATGAAGAAACTGAGGCAGAGTTAAAGGATTTGTCCAGTCACATGGCTAGTGTCTGAGGCAAGATTTGAATCAAGGTCATCCTGATTCCAAGTCTCACATTTTATTTGCTGTGCCATCTAGCCACTGTTCTGAGCTGGGAGTATTTCTAACTTCAGCCCTAATTGAGGGCCTTTATTTGTAGCATCCTAGGAGTCCAGAGAATCTCCATACTTCTCTGGCCCTATCCTGTCTTGTGCCAGGCCTTCTCCGCTCTAGCCTTGCCCTCTGTTCTTGGCTGGCATCCTTGGCTTTGGTCCTTTTCTGGAATCCTCCATATTTCCTTGATAGAATCTTTTCTACTGGAAGCTTCTGGCCCTGCACCATACCTCTGAGCACATCCCTGGGGTCCTGCTACTTGTGCTGTCAGAGGCAGAAAAGTGACTTGATGTGGCCAAGGAAGACTTTGCCACTGGCCCTCATTCTCCTGGAAGGGCAGAGGGGTCTGGATATCAGCACTTAGGCATCCCCATGCAAAGTTAGCTCTTGGTGTTATGGGTCCCAAGCTGGGAAGACAGCTTCTCCTAAGATTGTGAATCCCCTGGCTCTTTTACTGTGGCCAGAAAATCACTGCATCTGGTGCCACTCTGTTGAATGATGGATACCCTGGCAGTGTACTTATCTTTAGGGTTTCTGACATCCAGATATATTCTTTGCCTAGAACCTGCTTTGTTTACTCTGCTGTTGTCTTTTCCCCCGACCCAGCCCCTGAGTGTCTTGAGTGAGGCCTCAGATCTTGTGTGTGAATGATGCCCATGATGAAGGTCTGTTACTTTGAACATTCCCAACATGCTTCTGCTGTGGAGCTTGTGGGTTGGACACCTTCACCTCCCCAAAGCAGTTGTGATGGAGCAGGGCAGAGCTTTAATTCTCAATTCAGAGGTAATTTCCCATCTCCCTCATCTTTAGTGTTCCCTCTCTCCTCAAATTATCATGCATTTATGGATCTGTATAAGTGGTATAGTCCTCCAATAAAATATGAGCCTCTTGAAGGCAGGGGACAGTTTTCATTCTCTGTCTCTGTCTCTCAGTATGTAAGTATCAAAAATTCTTAAATTGTTTTGTGAAGCCTATGAACCCTTATTTTGAATAATGCTTTTGAGAGCATAAGGCAAAATACATCGGGTTACAAAGGAAACCAATCACATTGAAATACAATTAACAAAATATAAGGTGCTCCAAAAGAGTTTGTGAAGTTCTAAAATATTAAAGTGTAAAACTACATTAAGACTTTTGTGATGCTTTGTATTAAAAAAACCCATACACCCCAGATTAAGAACCCTCTGTATTCTCTCTGTCTCTCTCTGTTTCTGTCTTTCTGTCTCTCTGTGTCTTTGTTTCAGTCTGTCTCTGTCTCTGTCTTTCTGTCTCTCTGTGTGTCTTTGTTTCTATCTCTGTTTCTCTCTGTCTCTCTGTCTTGCTTTGTCTCTCTGTCTGTCTCCCTCTGTGTCTGTCTTTCTGTCTCTCTCCTGGTCTCTCTCTTTTCCCCTCTCTCCCCTCCCCATATGTGTGTGTGTGTGTGTAAACATATATTTTTGGCTTGGCCCCCACTGTGGATCTCTTCCACGGACATGGATGGCAACTTGCCTGTAACTTGCTCAGAGCCTTAGAGGACTGAAGGGCACTGGGAGGTGAGGTCACTTGCCCAGTGCTGTGCTGTTAGTATATGTCAGAGGCAGGACTTGAACCCAGCTCTTGCCAATTCTGTCACAGTAAGTGCTTAGTAAATGCCTAGGAAGACAGGGCTATTGCCTTAGAGCTGGAGGAGACCTCAGGGACCACTTAGTCCAACCCCTCATTTGATAGCATTACACAGTGAGGACTATTCTCTGGGCTCTGTGCTGGCTCGGAGGGAGGGGGAGCTTTTAAGTCAATTGTCAATTTGTGCTACTCTGGGCTTGGGAGTCGGAGGTCCTGGGTTCAATTTCCATCTCTACTACTGATTATTGGGGTGATCTCGAGCGAGTCATTCCCCATCTCTGGGTCTCAGTTTCCCCATCTGTACAGTGAAGAGTTTGCATTACATCTTCCAGCACTGAATTCTATTAAGAGAAATTTAATGGATTCCAAGTTTCAGGCATAAGAAAGTAAGCCCGAGAGGACCGAATCAGGGAAAACCACACACGCTATACGTTTCTCAAAGCCAAAAGAACAAAATGCAGATCAAGATGGTAATGTGAAAGTAACAACAGCAACAAACAACTAAACTAACTTTTATTTTTCAAAAAACAATCTATCTGTGTTCACATCTGGGTCATCTTCAATACAAGCCCATTTTTTTTGACAAATACAAAAATCCTTCCTTGAACACGAAGCATTTCACTTTCCAGAGCTCTCCCAAATAAATAATTTCTTCCTGATATGTCAGAATTGTCCAAATCTTGTTTGAACACTATTTACATCTGCCTTTCCATCAACACCAGTGCATGTCAGTAAAGGAAAAAAATGGTACAAAGCTTACTCTTTGGCATTCACATTTGAGTCAGCAATACAATTAGAAACTCATGATAAACATTCCAGGATGATTTAATAAATCTTGCTGCTCTGTGGAGGAGCCACTGTATTAAAGCTTTTAGTTGGAGCCGTAGGCTTCCTGCTGTGAGAATATTACTTCCAGTCTATTTATCAGCTTGTCCTCCTATGGCCCCCAACACATGCTTTTCTTGCTCCACTGAGTGATAGCATAACAAGAAAGCAATTTGCTTTTTTTTTTTAAATTACATTTTATTTATTTAGTATCATGCAAGGCAAGACAACTTTGGAAGACATGGTAGCTGAATCGGCTTTGATCAGATTTTGTCTCTTGCACTGACAGTTACTTTGAATGACAATAATTCCATGATTCTGGGAAACCATCATCGTTGACTTTAAACCACCACGACCCCAGCATTGATCATGCTTTTGGGGGAGAAGATTACCCGAGCCATTTTCTATAGTTGCCTCAAACCCTTCTTGTATATTTGAGGGCAAACCATTGGAGGAAATGGGCAGCTTCCCAGAAGAGGTTGCCTTGAGGTACTCCTGTAATTGGGCTCACATCTCTCAAATACTGTCAGACAGAATAGAGAAACCATATCCTGCAGCATTCCTTACAGAAAGATCATTTACTCTTCTCTCTTGGGTACCCAAATGCCACTCTTTCCTATGGTCTTCATAAGTGCCTGGCACTGTTACTATTGCTTACCATACAGACTTAGAAAAGAAATTGTTCTGACAGAAAATAGGCTTGAAATCCTGAATCTGAGGAGCAGACAGTTCTACTGTTTCTTTGTGAGAGAGTGTAGAATGTGAAAAGTATTTTTCTTGCGAGAAATTGTGTTGTGGGTACTTAGTGCATATTGTGATCAGTGAATAATCTTTCCAAACCCAGAAAGGGTAGAGTAGTGCATAGATAAGAGTCAGTTTTTCAGGTCAGATGTTTCAAGAGGGTGCAATATTCACACAAACTAGAAACGCCTAAGCAACAATTTCATTATGTAATAGAACTTCACAGAGTGCAGAGGCCCTTCCCTATCGGTGTTTAGCATTTTCAGTTAGAGACAGAAGCAGTACTTTGGTCTCCAAATATTTCTGAGAAGAACTCCCAAGCCAGGCGTATGTGGATGGGAATAAAGACATAGGCCGTGTATACCACCATTCCCACGATGGTGAGGAAAATGGTGTTGAACATGGATCGCTCCCAGGGCTCCAGGACAGCACAGCAGCTGATGATGGTGTACTGGTAATAGAGCCAGGCAAAGTAATCCTTCACGTACCTTAGATTCATCATGTCAGCCACCGGCAGTCAGTTGGACCTGTGATGGAAGGACACAGCATAGCAGAGTCACAAGTTTGACAACCAAAACAAGAGGTTTCCAGATTGCCAGGCTAGATCTGGTCAAATGAACACCCTAGTTCAGTGCTCCATCAGGTCTGTGATTGCATTTGTGGGGCCATATACACCATAGGCAGTCTTATTCCATGCACTATTTTGGTGCAAAGAATCCACAATGTGCTAGGTTGGAGGCCTTGCTCTGGTTCTTTCAAGATGAGAAAATATGGTATGATTCTGATAAGGAATTCCTTGGTTTGTATTATGCATAGGAATGTGAAAGAAAAAAGGAGAGAGAATGTGAGAATCTTTAAGCATACAAGAAGGTCCTCTATTAATGTCATTTGTAAAATTTTAAGGCTCATTATATTGAATTATGTTAGAAATGAAAGGCTTGCTTGATGTTTAAAGACACACAGACATAGACACACTTGCAGAGAAAGGTGAAAATTAACTTTTCTGTTCCTCAACAGAGGAAATCCTAGTAGAAGATTCACATTCTGTGAATGAGGCTTAGTAGGAAAAATTCAGGGTGAGGCCCATGCCAGAACATTCATGAGCAATAGAAACTAATAGTTTCTTTGGCCTTCTAAGAGATCAACATTTACACTCTTCCAAACATGAAAGAATTTGTCTTGTCTTTTAAAAAATCCTAGTAATCAATTGTCAACCAATGAATTAGTTAACAAGCATTTATTAGACAGCTACTATATATCAGACTCCATGTTTTGTATCCCTGGAGATGTAAGAATGAAATAAGGAGCAATGAATAGAGCCCTGGACCGGGAGTCAGGAGGACCAAGTTCAAATCCAGCCAAAGACATTTGCTGAGCTGTATGACTCCCACAAAAAAATATAAATAATAATAAATAAAAAAATTACTGTCTGCCTCAGTTTCCACATCTATCAAATTGGGATAATAATAAAATCCACACCCCAGGGTTGTTGAGAAGGTAAAATGAGATGTTTGTACAGTGCTTCATAAATCCTGGGGCAGCTCGGTGGTGCTGTAGTGGATAGAATGCCGGGCTTGGAATCAGAAGACTCATTTTCCTGAGTTCAAATCTGGCCTCAGGCACTTGCGAGCTGTCTGACCCTGCAACTTAACCCTGTTTGCATCAGTTTCTTCATCTGTCTAATGAGCCACAAAAGGAAATAGCAAATCACTCCAGAATCCTTGCCAAGAAAACCCCAAATGGGGTCATGAAGAGTCAGACATGACTAAAATGTAATAATAGCAAGTGGAAATCTCGAAGTGCTATGTAAATGCTAGCTATCATAAGGAAAATGAATACGCATATAAAAAGAATAAATAAAAATAAATAAGGTGCAGTTCAATACAAGGTAGTTTGGGAGGAAGGACACTGGTGTTTGGAGGTGGTGCTTGAGCTGTATCTTGAAAAAAAAAAGGGTGACTTTTATGCATTGGAGGTGTTCCAGGTAGGGGACCTGACCAGGGCAAAGGCAGAGAGGGGATATGGAGGTCTATGTGGGCAGGACAGAGAGAAACTGGTTTGGCTGGATCACAGAGTGTGGGTTAGGGAGCAGGGTCTAATGAGGCTGGAGAGTTAGGTTGGGTCCAGATTGTGAAGGGCTTTAAAAGCTAAACAAGAGTTCATATGTTACTATAGAGGTAATAGGGAGCCATTGAAGTTTATGTAGGGCCCTGCCTCTCATATGACCTTGAATTTAACCACCTCATTTTTATTTGTATTTTATTCTCTTTATTTAGAGATCAACAAATCTAAATCCATTATTTTACAGGGGAGGGAATTGAGACTCACAGGGACTGTGACTTGTCCAGGGTCACACAGCTAGTGAGTATCAAAGGAGGACTTGAACCCGGGTCTTTAGGACTCCAGGCCCAGCACTCTGTCCACAGCCTTTCCCAGGTGGAGGAGCGGTAGCTGGCTGCCTTGCCAAGTCAGGTCTTCTCAGGATCCCTTCACCTGCCCCCTTTCAAAGTGGCTCAACTGGAGTGAAGTTTCCATGCCATGCACCCCAGGGGAGGGGAGGGACTTTGTGTCTAGTTGTTCTGGGCCTGGCTCTGTTTGGACTTGATTCAGGCAGGAAGTCAAAAGGCGGTGTTTTGTAGTAAGTAAAGGAGAAAAAAATGTTCCTGATAACACCTCCAGTGAGTCACCAAAGAGGGAGGAGTCCAGGACTTTGAAAATGACTAACCCCCCCCCCCCACCCTTCCCCACCCCCTGCCCCCTGCTCAGAGCCTCCCCAGCCTTCAGTCAGCCTCTTAGCTTCCTGCTCTTCTTCCCAGAAGGACAGGGGCAGCACAGCCTTGAACAATTCCCCTGGGAGACAAGCATCCGAAGGATTTCGGTGGGGCACGATTGTACCTTTTGAAATGTTCCAGAGGGCTAAGCTGTTTTCTCAGGCAAAAGAAGAAAAGAATCCTCCAAATTTCAGGACGCTCCTAACAATGGATTCTACCCTCTGAAACAGACAGATAAAAACATATTTTTTTTTCTTCCCGAGGGAAAAGAAATTGTTTCAATCCAGCCTTTAGGAATCCAGGTGGTCGGTGTCTGTGATGTGTCTGGGCTGGGCACCTCTTCCGACAACAAAAAACCTTTTGACAATCACTTAGCTTTCATGGGCTTCAGATTTACCACATTAAAAAAATATAGAAATGGAAATAGTCACCTGCTTGTGATACAGAGAGGCTGAGTTATCTAAGGAGAGACATCATGTCTGTCATTTTATAGCAGCTTTCTTTGGAGAGTCTGAAATAGAACACTTAGATATGTAACTAGGGTGGGGTCGCGAGGCTTTGAACCATGGTGCTGAATTTGGAGAGCACTGAATTTAGAAGGTACCGAATTTAGAGGGCTGGCAGCTTGGTGGTATAGTGGATAGAATTCTGGGCCTGGAATCAGGAAGACCTGAGTTCCAATCTGACCTCAGACACTTATTAGCTGTGTGACCCTGGGTAAGTCATTTAATTCTGCCTCAATTTCCTCATCTGTAAAATGAACTGGAGAAAGAAATGGCAACTACTAGAGTATCTCTGCCAAGAAAACCCCAAACGGGGTCATGGAGAGTTGGACACGACTGAAAGAACTGAACAACAATGCCAAAATTTAGAGGGCAGTGGTGGTAGCATTTTAAAGGAAGAGCTTAGAACCTAGTTAGCAATGGTGACTTCAGATAAAGTAGGAAGCCATTAGACTGCAGGCTGGGGTTGATGCCTCTCCAGGCCTTCCTGCCTCCCCTTTTCCTCCACCGAGGGCTCACCCTTGGCATGCTTTGGGCTATTTGCTCCAGGTACAGCTGGCAGGGGTTGGGGGGAGTTTTCCAGAGTACCGATTTATTTCTTGTATATTATAGCAATATGGTTCTAGCTCCTGGGGCAATCTCTACTCCCATATTTTCCACTTTCCCAATTTTCCTCTTGATGGTTCAACATCAAATTTCCCCAACATCTTTCTGGTTAACTCAGCCACAGTGATCTCTCTATTCTGTTCTCCCTACAATGAAGGTTGTTTTATGTTTGTGGTACAGAGGAAAGAAGCTGGTTTCAGAGATAGAGGATGAATTCACAGCCCTAACCCCTCCTCAGCCTACTTTCATGACCTTGGAAAAGTCACTTTATTTGTCTGGGCCTCAATTTTCTCATTTGTAAAATGAAAGATTGGGACAGGATCACCTCCAAGGTTTTTTCCAGCCCTAGATGGATGATTCCGTGATATTTGGCCTTCTAAGAGACCAGCATTTACATGATCCCAAACATGAAAAATTTGCCCTGTCTTTGTGCCCCATGGGCCTAGCCTAGTGTAGCCAGAATGGACTTTGTTTTCTTTGAATGACTCAGCTTGCCTCGCTGAGCTTCCCTGGACGCTGGGGCTTGCTCTTCCGGGGCAGGACCAGAGCTTCCTGTGTGATGAGTTGTGGCACTGGCTGAGGGGAGGTGTGTTAACGTGGTCTACGCTAGGGGGAGGGGCCAAGTCAAGAACCAATTGGCCCTGGTCATTCAGGAGGCACTTGATGATGTCAAAAACTCTATAAGAGGGGAGAGGACAGCTTGAAGATCTTCCTTTCCTTTTCCGGTTGGAGCCAGAGACACCTACAGCCGAAGCTGAGCTGCCGGTAGCAGAGCTGACTAGAGGCTAGTGGGTAATCTTCTTACCGTAGAGGGGAAGCATGTATACGATTTTGCCTTATACCATCTCACTTCTCTGTGGCCTCCTGGTTACCCTTGTAAGGCGAACTTATTGGGCCTGGAAGCTTTTGATGAAAATATCAAAATGGGGATGCTGGTTTGTGGGCTTGTTACTGTGGAGTGTAAATACATGCTTTAGTTCTCCTGCCTTCTGCCTAGAGAATTCCTTATATCTTGCGGTTCCGGACCTTTTAGGCACATTTGAGATTCTCTTTGAAATCATAAATTCTGCCTTCCTAATATATTTGGCGATGAGGATGGGATCGCTAGATATAAGATCTCTATTCAGAAGCAGAAGAACTTCAGAGGAAGAGATGAATATCCCAGGGTGGGAGGATCCATTTTATTCCTCCTTAGCAAAGGAATTGGCAAAAAAAAGCCAGACCCTGTGAAAACTGGGAACCAAGGCTACAGAGAGGAGATCCTAAGGATTTGGAAAGGTGTTTACAAGAGGTTGGGATTCAGTCAGGGGCATCGCTATCTAGGCAAAACTGGATAGTGTTATCAGCCTACCAGCTAGTATATGAAAGATTGAGATTAAGTGAAAGAGATGGGGGCACTCCTACCCCACAGCAAGAAGGGGAATCTCAGATAGCAGGAGAACAAATTGCTGCTCAAGAACCCACTGACTCAGATGAGAACTTTTCTATTAATGTGGCTAGGAGCAACAGGAGGCCAAATAAGCCAAGAGTGCATCCCAACTCAGCCCAGACCAAGCCTGACTGCCTGCTTTGTCCTTGCCATGGTGGCAGGGGAAGCGAGTGGGGGGAAAATGAGACAATGTTAGGGGCTGAGACAGAAAACGGTACTAGGGTTCAGGACATCCCTCGCACAGAGAATGGGAGATGGTTAAATACTCAGACAAGCGTTCGTTCTGTAGAGAGGAGGAGGACAGAAACCCGAGGTGGCAATTTAGTTACGAGGGAATTTCAGGAAGATTTCTCACCGCAAGAGGTCACAGATATTTTGAGTAGATTCAGCCAAAGAGTAAGAGAACCATTAATATCTTGGATGGTAAGGCTCAGTGATCAAGGGGCCGGTGGAATATTAGTAGATAAGAGGGACTGTATGAGATTCATAGGTATCAGCCACGATCCTCTAGTTCAGCAAGCTTTTAGGGAACATCATCAGCGAGGAGATGATGCTAGCAGGACTACTCTGTTGGCATTAGCTGCTGCGGGATGCAATAAGAGATATACTAATGATTCTATGTGGCCCACTGAGCACAGACCCTGGTATTCACTTAAAGATTGTATCATGAGACTAAAGGAGGAGGTAATGAAGACTGCTATTATGACAGGAACTGCAGACAAATATTACAATGATCCCATAGGAATCCCTCATAGGAATTTAATAATTAGGACAGTTCCCCCTGCTTATAAACAACTAATTTTGAATCTGTTACTTGGGGAAGTAGGGACCCATCTTACGGAGGTGATAAATAAGATTTTACAGTTACATGACTTAGGAGACTGGGGAAGGGATAGATCTCCTCGAGAGAGAAGGGTGAATAGCCAGCAAACTTGGTGCCAAAATGGAGTGACAAGAAAAGAAATGTTCACTGCTCTATTGAGGGCAGGGGTAGGTTTTGAAATGATAGATGGCCTTCCAACCAATGAATTGTACAGGATGTATTGAGATAAAGGACTCGATAACAGGAGAGATAGGGAAATAAGAACTGCTCCTGCAAATGCTACAGATGTTGAACCTTCATACCCAAGTGAATCACATGCTAGGGAATACTAGGAAACAGGCCAGGCCCCAGCCCAAATTAAGGAAATACGTAAGCTGGATTGCAGACCTCACATTAACTTGACCATATATTGGAAAAATGGGTCAAGTACAGTAACTAAGGCATTAATAGACACTGGGGCCGAGGCCACCCTTATCTATGGGAATCCAGACAAATTCAGCCATGGAACTCCTATTACCATCAGAGGACTAGGAGGGACTGAAATATCAGCCAGACAAGTTAAATTGATGATGAAAATTGGACAGTTGCCCAAGAAAGAATATAGTGTCGTTATTGTGCCTATTCCTGAATACATCATTGGAATAGACATTTTGAAGGGTATGACCTTAAATTTACCTGAAGGGAAATACCAATTTGCTATGAGGAAAATAGGCATTAATGCAGTCTTAGTGGGGAAAATCAAGATGGATCCAATCACTTTGCCCGAACCTTCTGAAGTAATTACTTTGAGGCAATATCGTGTGCCAGGTGGGCAAGATGAAATTGCCAACACTATAAGAGAATGTGTTGAGGCAGGAGTGTTAGTCCTTACAACTACTCAATGGAACAACCCTGTCTGGCCAGTCCGAAAGTCAGATGGGACATGGAGGATGACAGTAGATTATAGACAGCTGAACAAAGTGACTCCTCCCTTGTATGCTGCTGTTCCAGACACGGTTACTTTAATAGAGAGAATACAAAAACATGAAGGGACTTGGTATGCAGTTATTGATTTGGCCAATGCCTTCTTTACGATCCCAATAGGCCCCGAGCAATGGAACCAGTTTGCTTTTACTTGGCAAGGCCGACAGTATACATTTACATGCCTGCCACAAGGATATATTCATAGCCCAACTATTTGCCACAGGATTGTAGCTGAGCATTTGGATGAATTAAAGCTACCTGGTGTACAGCTTACACATTACATAGATGACATCATGATACAGGGAAAGAATATAAAAGAAGTGGAGGAGAGTTTAGCATTATTAATTGACCATATGAAAAGCAAAGGATGGGAAATCAACCCCGCAAAGGTTCAAGGGCCAGCTCAAACTGTAAAATTCTTGGGGATACAGTGGAATAGAGGACTGCGAGAAATTCTCCCACAAGCTTGACAAAAAATTCAGGATTTTCCCACCCCTACTAATAAGAAAGAGGCCCAAAAGTTCATAGGGCTATTTGGTTATTGGAGATACCACATCCCACATTTGGGACAGATTTTAAAACCCTTGTATAAAGTCACCAGAAAGAAATATGAATTCGATTGGGGCCTTGAACAATTAGCTCTGGACTTAGGGCCTATGCAAAATGGGCCAGTGGAGTTACAAGTGACTGTACAAGATGACTATGCAAATTGGAGTCTGTGGCAAAAACAACAGAGCTGAAGTGTACCTCTAGGCTTTTGGTCAAGGAAACTGCCCTTATCTGGAGTGCAGTATACACCTTTTGAGAAGCAGCTGTTAGCTGCATATTGGGCTTTAGTAGAAACTGAGCAACTAACCCTGGGTCATGAAGTGATATTAAGGCCTGGAATTCCAATTATGACTTGGGTAATGAGTACCCCAGCTTCTCACAGAATTGGACATGCACAAGAGGCGAGCATAATCAAGTGGAAGTGGTATATTCAGAATAGGTCCAGAGCAGGCAAAAGTGGAGTTTCTGCTTTACATGAATCGGTGGTGAACATTGGCACTGAGAGAAATGAAAAACCCCTTGAATCTAAGCAACAGATGGTGCCATCCTTAGTGAAATGGAATAATGGGTATGATGGACTAAGTGTAGAACAGAAGAAACATGCTTGGTTTACTGACGGGACAGCAAAATATTCAGGACAGAAGAGACATTGGAAAGCAGTAGCCTATAACCCCTGTACTAGGCGAACTCTGGAAAGTTCTGGGATAGGGGGAAGTAGCCAATATGCTGAACTGATGGCAGTACATCAGGCCATTAGAATGGAGAAGGGAGGACAGTGTCATATATTTACTGATTCATGGGTGGTAGCTAATGGATTAGCCACTTGGATGCCTATATGGAGGAATCAGAATTGGGAGATTCATGGCAAACAAGTTTGGGGTAAAGAGTCATGGGAAAATATATGGGACATGTCTTTGGTTACGGATTTGTCAATTTTTCATGTTGATGCTCACGCGACCCTGACCACACCAGAGCGTGAATACAATGCACACGTGAATCGACTAGCAAAGATTGCCACTGAATGTATTGTCCCTACTCCAACTCCAACTGATGACTCAGCCTTAGCAAGATGGGTCCACCAGACCACTGGCCATTTAGGGGTCCAGGCCACCCACCAATGGGCACAGGATCGAGGTATCAGTATCTCTCATGCGTTGTTAAAACAAATAATAGAGGGGTGTTGTATATGTCAATTAGAAAAAGAACGAACTCTTCCTGGGATAGTAACTGGAGAAATAGCAAGGGGAAAAGTTCCAGCCCAAATTTGGCAGGTAGATTATATTGGCCCACTACCCCAGGATAAAGGATGTAAATATGTATGTATGTGTGTTGACACCTATTCAGGTGTACTAGTGGCTTGTCCTTATAAGGAAGCAACTCAGAAAAACACCTGTAAAACCCTAGATATTGTAAGTTTATACTATGGAACCCCAATGCAGATTCAAAGTGACAATGAGTCACATTTCAAGGGCAAAGAAGTGAAAAGATATTGTGTGTTGAATAATATAGAATGGATATATCGTATTCCATATTACCCACAAGCATCTGGGCTGATTGAAAGAATGAATGGATTGTTGAAAGAACAGCTGAGAAAATTAAGCTCTAATAATTCATATCGACATTGGAAGGATAATTTGTCTATTGCTTTACGTAATTTGAATAATAGGCCCTTAGGGGGGAGTACACCTCTAGCCAGAATGATGACCCCAAATTTGCAGATTAGAGAACAGCAAACACGTGAGATCCAAAATATTGAATTTTGGACTGTGAGGGAAGATGTCCCCCTACCATGTCCAGGAACACCTGGTTCGGCAGGATATGATTTACATTGTATAGAGAATTTTAGGTTGAATAGGAAAGAGATAAGAAAAACCCCTCCTGGAGTATGTATGAGAATCCCCAAGAATCATTTTGGACGGATATTACCTAAACCAGGATTAGCAGCTGAAGGAGTACATGTATTGGCTGGAGTGATAGATTCGAATTATCAAAAAGAAATTGTTGTGACACTCCAGAATTTGGGTGAAAAACCTGTACAATTTGGTAGGAATGATAGGATAGTTCAAGTGATTATTATCCCTTGTGAAAAAATACCCTTTGTGAAAACTGACCCTCCTCCCAAAATAACTACTAGAGGGGCAAAAGGGGCTTGCTCCATTGATAGAATAAAGTTGTGAGCTAAGGTATGGGTAAAACGGAAGCCAGATGATATTCCAAAGGCTGCAGAAGTCATAGCCCATGGGAAGAACAACACTGTAACAGTTGTCTATTCAGGGGAAGATAATTACCAAATCGTGCCCCTGAACCATATATTTTACCATGAATAGGGCTATAATATTAGATTCATGGATCCCACAGGTATGGCTGATGCTGGTAATTGACACAAGCCACTCAGAGGGAAGGTGACTTTGTGTGATTAACGGATGAAAGCTTGTACATCTGGGGAAAGTCTGGGAGGACAATCCTAGTCTATCTAGGATGGGATCCTCCTGGTTTCCCTTGTGCATCTGGGGAAAAGCTGGGAGGACAATCCTAGTCTATCTAGGATGGGATCCTCCTGGTTTCCCTTCTACATCTGGGGAAAGGCTGGGAGGACAATCCTGGTCTCCATCTAGGGTGGGATCTTCTTGGCTTAGTTTCCTCATTGTGTTCCATTTAAAAAGAAACATTTCCCATCTGAGTTTGGCTCTGATATTGGATCTCTGCATAACTGAAATTTGAACTAAACTGGAGATGATTTTATTTGAAGGATAATAGCCCATACTTGCCTACTCTTTTTGTTCTCTGTTTTAGTTAACCTTGTCACTAGTTCTGTCTCCTGCAGGTTTAAGCACCCTGCAGTTTCCGGTGACTGCCTAAGCATGTAGCATTCTTGGAATTCCTGCCAGCTTGCTAAAGAACTGAACTCTGGAATGGGACTCTTTGGGGCAGGGACACCTCTACATCCAATTTCAGCAAGAAGAAGCTATGGAAAATGAGACCTTCACCCATTACCCCAAGATTTTGAGCCCCAATTGTTTGAGGGCGGGAATGATGATAGTGTTCTGTGTACTTATTTTGTGTTATCCTTGCTATATTGTTTTATTGTTATGATATTATTGATCCTATGCAATGGATACGAAGATCTAGGGGTGGACATTTGAATTATTAATAATTATTTTGGGATGATTGATTGAAGAGATTATCTGGCTGGGATCTAGGGGTGGATCACATTTGAATCGTAAACCAATATTTGGGAATGTCACTGAATGATATGTTTTGCTTTATTGTGAATGATATGTTTTAGTTTCCTGCATAATTGGATCACAATGTTCTAGGATATATAATTTAATTTGAATTATGATTGGATTGTGCATCCTAGAACATTGTGAGGGGTGGAATGTAGCCAGAATGGACTTTGTTTTCTTTGAATGACTCAGCTTGCCTCGTTGAGCTTCCCTGGACGCTGGGGCTTGCTCTTCCGGGGCAGGACCAGAGCTTCCTGTGTGATGAGTTGTGGCACTGGCTGAGGGGAGGTGTGTTAACGTGGTCTACGCTAGGGGGAGGGGCCAAGTCAAGAACCAATTGGTCCTGGTCGTTCAGGCGGCACTTGATGATGTCAAAAACTCTATAAGAGGGGAGGGGACAGCTTGAAGATCTTCCTTTCCTTTTCCGGTTGGAGCCAGAGACGCCTACAGCCGAAGCTGAGCTGCCGGTAGCAGAGCTGACTAGAGGCTAGTGGGTAATCTTCTTACCGTAGAGGGGAAGCATGTATACGATTTTGCCTTATACCATCTCACTTCTCTTGGCCTCCTGGTTACCCTTGTAAGGCGGACTTATTGGGCCTGGAAGCTTTTGATGAAAATATCAAAATGGGGACGCTGGTTTGTGGGCTTGTTACTGTGGAGTGTAAATACATGCTTTAGTTCTCCTGCCTTCTGCCTAGAGAATTCCTTATATCTTGCGGTTCCGGACCTTTTAGATGCATATGAGATTCTCTTTGAAATCATAAATTCTGCCTTCCTAATATACCTAGTGTTAGGCACACAAAATGTTTTTTTCACTTTGACCTCCTTATTGACGACTTCATAATTCTCTCTTTAACTTAGCCAGAATCTGCTCTTCATACCTGTCCAGGGAAACTGTAATGACTATACTTAATTATCACAGAAACAAAGAGTTTCAGGAGTAGAAGGAGCTTCCAGCATCATCTATTCCAACCACAACTTGAAGCCTGAATCTTGTCTAGTTTGTCTCTGACAAGTGGCCACCCAGCCTCTGCTGGAAGACCACTAGTGAAGGGAGGTTCTCTGCCTCCCAAGGCATCCCATTCCATTTGTGTATAGCTTTAATTGTTAGGAAATGCTCCTCTTCATTGAACTGGAATTTGCCTGGAGCTACCATGATTGGTCCCTGTTTTGGCCTCTGGATAAGCTTAACCTGTCTTACATAATATTATTCTTGGCTATGTCTGCAATTGTACCAACATAGGTGCTTGTGGAAGGAGAGTGCCTCTAACCCCCTGCAGGGAGGCCCCCTTGCTGTAATTTAGAGTTGTAAGAAGATTCAAAGAGACCTGAGAGGCTGTGACTTGCCGAACCTCACTTGGCCAGGATGGAGGTAGGACAGAAACCGTGGTCTTCCTGACTCCAAGACTGGTTTCCTTTAGTCTATGCACCAGCACCTTCTATAGACTTAAAATGTTTAAAGATGATGATTATTCCTCTCCTGTATCTTTTATTTTCCTGTTCCTTATATAAGACAATTGCTTGTCGCGTCAATGTTCTAATCACTTGTATGATTTGAATTGTCACTGATTCTCTCTAGATCTGTTTTTTCATCTGCAAAATGGAATTTGACTAAATGATTTCCAGCTAGGGTTTCTTCTAGCCCTGAATTATATGATTCTATGATTTGGGCAACTAGATGGCACAGTGGATAGAATGCTAGACCTGGAGTCAGGAAGAGTCTTCTTTCTGAGATCATGATTCTGAATGTCTACAGAAACCCCACAAAAGCTCTATGACATACCAAAAAAGTCAACAATATTTAAGTACTGATTAGCTGTGTGACCCTGGGCAAGTCACCTAACCCTGTTTGCCTCAGTTTCCTCATCTGTAAGATGAGCTGGAGAAGGAAATAGCAAACCAATCCAGTATCTTTGCCAAGAAAACCTCAAATGGGGTCACAAACAATCTGACATGACTGAAATGACTGAACAACAGTAATGATTTGAGAGATAGTGTAGTGTGATGGATAGAGTTCTGGGCTTGGAATCAGGTAGACCTAGGTTTGAATCACATCTCGGATATTTAAAACTAGCTGTGTGACTCAGGAAAATTGACCTCTGGGTCTCAGTTTCCATTATTGTAAGGGATTGGATCCGATGACTTCTTAAGGTACCTTCTGGCTCTAAATCCATGGGCCTAGGAACAGTTTTTGGAGATGCTGTATCATACCAATTCTTATCCTTAACATTAGTCCCGCAGACTGAATATGGTACTCTGTATGTGCTTTGAGACAGACCTCTTTCATTCTGGACACTAGAGTTCTGTTAAGGGAGGCCCAAGCTGGCACTCTCCCTTATGGCTTCCACATCAGATTCTTAAATCATGGATTTTGATGTCCACAAAACCTCCCAGGTTCTTTTCATAATGTGTTCCTTTTGCCTCTCATACCTCATATTTGATCTTTTGAAACCAAGTACAAGACTTTCATCTGTTCTTATTAAAATTCATCGTGTTAGATTTTGATTGTTTCATTTTCTTTAAATCCTTTTGTATCCTAATTTTGTCCATCCATCCATCCAGCCAGCCATCCATCCATCCATCCATCCATCCATTACAACTCTCTGCTGGGTCCTTAGGATATAAAGACAATGAAAAGCAGTCCTTAACTTCAAGAAGGATGCATTCCACTGGGCAGATTTCACTAGTTAATTAGCCAATCAATTAGCTGGCATTTGAAAGTAAAGAGAAAGAAGAAAGAAAACAACCCAAAGGGATAGCTTTAGAATTTATAGTTCAGCAGAATGGCGCCAGTGGTGTGTTAAGAAGTGTTTAACAAACAACTCTCCAAAAATAAAAAAGATATATGCATGATTACACTTTTAAACTTAATTTGCATTATTAACACTTTCTCCATTATTTTCTTAAGTCTAGATAATCAGCAGTGATTTGTAGCCTTTGCTGATTTTTGAAATGTAAATATTCACACTGAAAATTTAACAACTGGCTTTTGGAAAGCCAGAATGAGCAGGCTCCTGTATGGTTGCACAGAAGAGTTTAAGGTGCTCCCAAGAACTAAAGGATAAGAAAGCTATCTTCTTCCCCAAATTAGTCGGACATCCTCATACAGCATCTCAGGGAGGGAGAAGCGGTGCTGTTTTAAGTTAAAACATGTCTGCATTTAGACTAATATGCCACTCACATTGCAGCTGAGGCGCTTGAAGCTGGCTTTATGGTAGTATATTGGGAAGAGACAGCCTGGAGTCATAACTCTGGATTCAAGAAGATCTGGGTTCCGATCCTGCCTCTGACACATATTTTCTCTGTGTGACCATCAACAAGTGACTTAACCTCTCACTGCTGACCTTGTGACCTCGTGAGACCATAAGCTGAAAAACCAAATCCTGGAAATGTGATTGGAATTCTGGAAAAGGAAATAGTAAAAGGGCCCTGGCTTCCATCCAGGTGAGGTTGTTCACCCTGTGACAGAATGGCACATGTTGGTGATATGGAAAAGCAAAGTGTTTGTCAGGATGTCGGGAAAGAGCTTTGTTAGCTCCAGCTCTCGTGAATTCTCATTGGAAACCCACCAAGCCTTTCACTGATGCTGCTATGGAAGGGCTCCTTTGGAGTGAGCTCTCTCTGGGGCCAGTGCCGACTTAGTGAATGATGGGTGCACTGGCCTTTCTGGGTAGAACGTCTGAGATCCGACTTGATGGAAGTGTGAGCAGAACAACAATCATGGGGCTATACGGTTTGGAGGCAGAAGGGACCTGGGCCTGGCACACGGCTTCACGCCTGGCATTTGTTTCACATGTGTCTGGTAAGTGAAACCAGATCCAGTTAATCCCCTCATTTTGTAGGTAAAGAAACTGAGGCCCACAGGGATTTCATGGGTAGTAAGGAGAAGACAAGGATTTGAAGACAGGGCTTCTGATGAAATCCAGCGGACTTTCCACAATAGCTCTGAAGGACGGGACCCACGTTAAAGTACATAATGACATAAAGTAAATAGTGACATTTATGGAATGCTTAAACATTTGGAAAGTGTTATTATCTCGTTTGAGTGTCATCCAATCTTGTAACTTTTATTATCATCTTCATTTTACTGAGTCGGAAACTGAACCTCAGAGAATGCCTGTGACTTATCCAGGGACACACAGCTAGTAAGCATTAGAGGCAGAATTAGGCCCCAGTCCTTCTTCACCCCAAGCCCAGTGATCTGGCCATAATGTTCCATTGCCTCTTTAAAAAATTATTTTATTTTTAATTTGTGGAATAAAACAAGCATTTCCATAACAAAGTATAATAAAAAAGATGAAATTGAAAATCTACTGTGTTAATAACTTGCCATTCCTTTTAAATATATATGAGTTACCATGTAAATTTCTTTTTTTTTTCCTTCCCTTCCCCCTCATCCTAGAGATGGCCTCCATTAGACACAAATAGGGGTGTGTGTGTGTGTGTGTGTGTGTGTGTGTGTGTGTGTGTGTGGTGAATGGCAGGCTTCTCTGGAGCCCTTTGTGTGTGTGTGTGTGTGTGTGTGTGTGTGTGTGTGTGTGTAAAATTGTTCTAGATATACTTCTATTTATCAGTTCTTTCTCTGGATGCAGATAGCATCTTTTTTCATATGTCCTTTATAGTTAATTTGGATATTTATAATAGTCCAAATTATTTATTCCCTCAAAGTCTATTCCATTGCCTCTTAAAAGAAGGCTCCTATCGGAACTTTCCTCACCAAAGGGACAAGCGCAGTGATACGCAGATTTAATGCAAGTAATTTGTATCTTAGAAGGCTGATCTATGTCTCGTTGCTCCATCCCTCTCCCCCTCAACCTTCCCCAGAGTCTTTGCATTTAGTGGTTTAGAAGAAGCCCTCTGACTCTATGTATTTTTGACTATATCAAGAAGGAATGTAAGGGACAGGTTTTCCATGGCGTTGTTGGCTGTTTTTGGCTTTACGGTAAACTTATTTGTTTATGTATGTATTAAAACAATAAAATAACAAAATTACCCCAAAGAAAAGAAAGTGACCTGGTTTTGGGTGACTAACTGATTCTTTCATTATAATGTCCTATTGGCTTGTCAAGTCACGTCCAGCTGTTTTGAGAAACAACAGCCTGGCACCACAGTCTTGGAAAACAGATCTTTGCCTTAGAAGCCATTGTGAATTTAGTCAGGCCTTCAGTGCCAAGGGTGGGTGGGTTGTCTCTCACTGGTATGCAGTGTTACTAGTTCAGAAAAAAATCATTGTGGATGCAGTCTCCAAAACTGAATAACAAACCAAGTGGTAGAGTTCTTCAGGTGGCCACCATGCTGCTTGGGAAAGTGGAGCTTGAGTTAGAGTCTAGTGGGGGAACTTGGAGGGGAGGGGCAGAAACAAAGGGAGGACTTTCTGGTGGAGGAGGGGAGGATTCTGGGGGGAGGGGAAAAGAGGGAGAGAGATAGAGAGGGGCAGAGACAGAGATGGAGAGGTGGACACACACACACAGACATACAGAGACAGAGAGAGAAAGAGAAACAAAGTGATGTAGAGACAGAGTCAGAGAGAGACAGAGAAAAGAGACAGTGAGAAAGACAGAGAGAAGAGAGACAAACAGAAGGAGAGAGAGTCCATGACTCATCCCTTTGGATAAGAGGGCATGGTGCAGTGGAAAGTACTCTGGAATCCATGCAGTGGATCTAAATTCAGGTTCTGAGTTAGCATGGATGGGGATTATAGTAAAGATGAAGAAATGGAGATTGAGAGATAAGTGACTTATCTAAAGTCTTGCTGCTACACTACTCAAGAGCCAGCGCTGGGATTCAAACATGTCTCCTGGTGGCAATCTCAATGTTTTTCTACCACAGCATCATCATGCCTCCCTCTGCCCTTCAGTCTTCTTTCGACTGCTCCAGAGACCACCTACCCTTCAGGGCCAAGCCCTTCCCAAACCATACCATCTCCTCCATCATGCCCGCCATCATCATTGTCTCCCTCCTCTGAACTCCTGACTTTTTTCCTTGTACCATTCACAGCTGGTGCTGAATCACACGCTACCTTGTATTAAAAAAATTCTGACCTTAAGAATCCACACACAAAAAGAGAACAGTTCCATATATAAAGCAGACCAAAAAAGAGGATTTTTATGTGAAAATGTGAATCTTTTATATAAACTTGCTTTTTAAAAAAGAAGTATGTATGTACACATATAAATAAAATAAATTCAATGTTTGTACTTTCAAAGCTATCCTGTTTGTTTGTGTTCCTCTTTGAACTTCTGTTCTTTCAGTGCATTTTAAAGATATTTTAGTGGCCCTCTTTCCCCCCTCCCCCACTTTTTTGGGCAACATTTTGGCCATTTAGAGCTTGAATTTCTTCCTTTGAAAACCGCCTGCCCATACTCTTTGAACATTTTTCTATTGGGAAATGGTTGTCATTCTTATATATTTGTATTCATTTCTTATTTACCTTGGCTTTCATAGCCTTAGCAGAGAAACTTGCTGCAAAGATAATTCCCCCCAGTTACCTGTTTCCCTTCTAATTTTAACTGCATTGGTTTAGTTTCGTTCTGTCTTGCATTTTGATTTATATATTTTATGGGACTCCATACCTAGATAGGGGGAAGCTACATAGAGCAGTGGATGGAGCACCAGACCTGGAAGACCTGAGTCCAAATCCAGTCTCAGACACTTACTAGCTCTGTGATCCTGGGCATGTCACTTAGCCCTGTTTGCCTCAGTTTCCTCATCTGTAAAATGAGCTAGAGAAGGAAATGGCAAACCACTCTAGTATCTTTGCCAAAAAAAAACCACACAAATGGGGTTATGAATTTTTCAGACACCACTGAGCGATAACAACAATACCTTGATGGTGAGTCTCTTAAGGGCTGAAGCTCTAAGCTGATATTATACTTCCTTGGTATTGCCCACAGTGCCTATAGGAAGCAGTGTTGTCTAATGGGTTGAGCTCTGGACTTGAAATTGGAAAAATGTGGGTTGAATCTCATTTCAAGCTAGATGATGCAGTCAATAGGGAGCAAACAAGGACATGGAATCAGGAGGATATGAGTGGGAATACTGTCTCAGATGCAGTGTGACCCTGGGCAAGCCACTTAACCTCTTGGTGTCTCAGTTTTCTTATCTGTAAAATGGGGATAATAATAGCACATACCTTGCAGAGTTGCTGTGAGAATCTAGCGAGTTCACATATTCAAAGACAGAGCACATATTCAAAGACAAAGCTCTCTATGAGTATGAGCTATTATTATCATTAGTAGTAGTAATGGTGGTAGTAGTAGTAGCAGTAGTAGTAGTTATATGACCCTGGACAAGTCACTTAACTTCCCTGAGAACTGGTTTCCTCATTTATAGAATGGGGATAAAAAATGGTACAGGCCTTCCGTAAACATCATATAGGATTCTATGTGTAAAGTTCTTCGAACAACTTAAACCACTTTACAATCAGAGCTAATGCTTTTCTAGCTCTTTGAGGTTTGTGAAGCTCTTTACAGATGCTGTCTCACTTGATAGAGTAGCCCTGTGGCAGAGATGCTAGTATCACCTCCATTTTGCAAATGTGGAAACTGAGGCAGAGAGCGATTGTGACTACTCGCAGATAAAACATGGATAAAAGGTGTCTGAGGTAGGAAAATGTGAATAATATTGATGATAATGATACTAACAATTTAATCCCAGATCAGGTCTTCAGCAAATGCTTAGTAGGTAGGTAAATGAATAGACTCCATTATTAATAATTTAAAAATTTATTTTGATCCTCAAGGGTATTTTTGAGATGCCTAACGTTTCTGAATAGAGTAAGGGAGAGGGTCCTGAATTTGGAGTCGGGGACCTGGATTTGACCCCTACTCTAACACCGTCTGTGTGACCGCTGGGCCTCCACTTTGTTTTGGCTCTCTGTAACACTAGGGGCCTGTATTTGATGAGCCCAGGCTCTAACATCTCCCCAATGCACCGTGAGAATGAACTTCTGACCCTGTGCAAAGAGAGTCTCAGGATCCTGCCAGGACACACATTCTAAGGATGAAGGCTGGTCTTTCCCCTGGTCCCCTCTGAACGTGTGCTACGTGGATAATGGAATGCTTACTGAAAGATACATGACTTTTATCACCAAGGGCAACTCAGGGGAAGATGCCATTCCATTTAAATAAATGATGAAGGGATGCCAAAAGAGAAGCCTCCTAGGATCCAGTTAATCTATAAATAAGACAGTAGCCCTTCTCCTTCCTCCCCTTTCTCTGCTTCCTCTAGGAAGGAATTGCCATTATATTGAATTCCTTCTGCCTCCTCCCACAGTGCCTAGCATGGTGCTGAATACATAGGGGCACTCAGTAAAGACTTTTATTATTATTTAGAGAGCAGCCTGAACTTGTGGCTATTTGCATTTTGAAGATACTAAAACAGATGAGTTTCCACTTGATATCCAGCAAGGTATCAGGACAAATAATTAAACGAATCGTTTGTGGATGCTGAGAAGAGGAGCTACTTATTACTGTAAGGAGCCTAAGAATGAATCCTATTAGACAAACTTTATTTCCTTTTTCTTTTCTAGGAAGACTGAGGGAATGCCATGGACCGTATATCTAGTTTTCTTACAATATCCCTATGGACAATATGGATAAGTGTTGACCAGATGATGCTATAAACATGTGGATTTGTAATTGGATGGGCAATGGTACCAGAGGAATGTCGATTAATGTCACTTGGGAGGGAAGCTTCTAGAGACATGCTGTAAGACTCTGTGCTCAGTCCTGTCCAATATCTGGCCTGTTTAAAAATTTCATTAATGACTGAGATGAAGACAAATAAGACCTTCTTACCGACTTTACAGACACAAAGCTGGGAACAATAGCGAACATGTTGAATCACAGAATAGACATTTTAAAAGATCTTGCTGGGCTACAATAATAGGGACAACAAGGTGAAATTTTTTTTTCGGGGATAAATGTCAGATCCTGCAGTCAGGTTTTAAAAATCAACTGCAGCAGCAGCTACTGTTCATGAGGAAAAAAAAGACCCAGGGAATTTAGTTTACTCTGTAGTAGGACTGCCAAAAATGGTAATGATGTCTTAATTAATGAATGAAATTAATTAACTAATAGAAGTATCATCTAGAATTAGGAAAGTAATAGTCCCGTGGTTAATTCTACCCTGTTCAACTACATTCCTTCATTGGTACTCCCTTTCCCACACTCTGCAATCTGGCCAAACAGGCCTTCTCTCTGGTCCTCAAACACAACCCTCCGCCATGCCTTTCCACTGGCTGGCCTCCATTTAGGGGCAGCTTACCATGGAAAGTGCTGGATCTGTACTCAGAAAGACATGAGTTGAAATTTGGCCTCAGACGCTATCTAGACGTGTGACCCTGTACAAGCCACCTAACCTCTGTCTGGCTCAGTCTCTTTAACTTTAAAATGGGGACGATAAGAACACCCACTGCCCAGGGTGGTTGTGAGGATCAAACAAGACGATATTTGTAAAGCCCCTAGCACAGTATCTGGCACATAGTAGGTGCTTAATAAATGCTTGTTTTTTTCCCTCCTTTCTCATGGATGGAATGTTCTCCTTCCTCATTCCCGCCTCACAGAGCCCCTCTTTTCCTTAAGGTATAGCTCAAGCATTAACTTCTACACGAAGATTTCCTTAATGCTCCAAAGGCTAGAGTCTTCCCTGTCGAACTACCTCGTGGCTAATGACTTGGTATTTAATTGTATTTATTCTCCTTGTCTTTCCCATTATAATGTAAGCTTTTTGTGAGTTGAGTCTAATTCTTTGAATTTGTATTTTCAATGCTTGGCATATAGTAGGTGTTTAATCAATGCTTGTTGATTGATTTGGAGTTAGATAAACATACATACATATACACACATATGTATATATAATACACATGTATATTAATACCTTTGCATAAGCTTTTAAGGGTCCTGTTAATAAGATGGAGGCTATGGAGAAGGAGGCAAGCAGTTAGTGAAGATAACTCCAAACCAGGCTTCCTAAAACCATCCAAGAAAGTGGTCATGTTTATCTTGGAGAAAAGAAGGTTTAGGGGGAACAAGGTGAATTATTTAAAGAGCTATCATATTCAAGGAGGATTGGCTTTATTTTATGTGTTTCATAATGGTTGGTGGTACCATGGAGATGGACTTCAGTTCAATGTAAGATGGACTTTGTAACAATTAGAGATGTCTGTCTGCTCTGAGGCAATGGGCTTCCCATCAGTGGGAATATTCAAGCAGAGTCTAGATGACTAACTGACAAGAGAAATCTTTTCTCTATCAGATAGGGGGTTGGATCAGATACATTCTCACGTAAACACAAAGATTCTATGACAAATTCCCATGGCCTTATGAAGATTTATTTGCTGGTAAAATCAATTTAAAGAACTAAGTACCATAAAAGTAGGACATGACTATGAGCTATTGGGGGAGGTGAGGCTGGTGGATCTCTTGAGCTCTAGAGTTCTGAGCTGTAGCAGGCTATGATGATTGGGAGTCTACACCGAATCTGGCATCAATATGGCGAGGCCCGCAGGAGCAAGGCAGACCATCAGGTTGACTAAAGAAAGCTGAAATAGCCAGACTCAGAAATGGAGCTGGCCACAGCTTCCATCCAGACCCATAATGGGACTGGGTCAGTGGTCGGTTCCTGCACTTCTAGCCTGGGCTAGATGGGGAGACCTAGTCTTAAAACAAACAAGCAAACATAAATTCCCCCAATTTATTTGGTTGTTCATATTTGAAGAGCTATTTCTAGGTGAATCTATGAGCCAAATAAGTCTCTTAGGTTCACGTGTGGATATCAGATGAGGGAAAGTTCAGTCTAATAAAGTTTAGTAGGTCAGGAATGTGTTATCTTTGCCTGAATGTTCTCATTGGTGTTTTCCTAAGCAAAAGGAACCCAAGGAACAGGTATCTTTGTCCTAAATCAGAACCTGAATTTTCTGCCAGTCCAGATCAGAACCAGATGGGCCTGTTTGATTTTATTTTCTTTATTTAAAGTTTGGGGCAATAGAACATTCTCTTAGGAGTGTTAGATGCTGATTTATGGTTAGCTTCATAGGAGGAGCTAAGTTTTGTTCCTGAGCTTCTCGGGGCCAGGCTTTTAGCTTCCTTGCACTTAGTTCATCTATCAGACTGATCTGAACCATGCTCACTCCTTGCTATCAGACACTATTCTATGAGGATGAATGACTTTATAGATATGAAGCATTCTGATATTCTTGAAGGAAGTAGGCATAGAGATCATATTTCCTGAACAAAAATTCTGGATGTGGCCCCAGACAATATGGATTTCTTATTCTTAAGCAACATGACTACAAAAATTTCTTGTGGCTAGGCATCTCAAATAGGTTTAAAAAAAAGCCAGAATTTAATCCCACTTAAGCCTCTCTCAGTTTTCTCATCTGTAAAATGGGTATAATAACAGCATCTACTTCACAATGTTGTTGTAAGAATAAAACGCAGCATTATTTGTAAAGCTCTTAAAGCGCTATAATGCCAGCTATTAAGCATTTATTAAGTGCTTTCTGTGTACCAGGCACTGTGTTAAGAGACAAAGCAATGCAAAAACAGTCGCTGTTGTTAAGGAGTTCTCATTCCAATGGGGAAGACAACATGTAAACCTTGATGTACGCACAAGATACACGCAGGGAGGTTGGAAGGTTGTGCACCAGCAGTAAGGAGGAGGGGGAAAGGGCCCAGGCGAAGGTGGGGTCTGAACTGAGTATTGAAGGAAGCCACACTAGTGAAAGGGTGTCCAGGAGGAGGGAGAGCATTTTGGACATGGGAGGCAGCCAGTCGAGGGCTTCTGGATGGGAGATGGAATGGTATCTTCAAGGTATCAGTGAGCCAACACAGGTGGATCACTGAGTGTGCAGAGGGAGAGCGAGATGCATAAGCAGCCTGGAAAGGCAGAAAGAGGCCAGGTTGTGAAGAACTTTAAATTCCAAGCAGAAGATTGCGTAATTGATTCTGAAGGTAATAGGCAGCCACTGGAGTTCATGGAGTAGGAGGCAAGCTGACACAGCCATCCCTGCTGCCCTCCTTCAGACACATTCAGCAAGTATTTAGTGCAAGTATTTTCATTGGTAACCATGTCTTTCCAGTTTTCTATTTTCATTCTAAACTGATGTTTGGAAAATGGTAGTTTATTATAATGAATGAGATTTGTCCTCTCCATGTTAAATGAGAGTTATTTCACTTTATAGCAAATAGTTCATAAACAATGGTATTCATGTTGTGCTTTTTTTTTGAAGAAGAAATAAATCCCACAAGGCCAGTGTATATAGGGATGCAATGAATCATTTGCTAACATAAAAATAGGTGAATGAGTTAAGGATACTTCAAATGGAAAATAATTTTTTGTTTTATAAAGACTGTAACCAATATCTTTTTAAACAGTATTATGATTCATAAAAGCAAAGTTGGCAAAGCAAGGCTAAATTTGCTGAGACATCTAAAATGTGGATTATTAAGCTATGCTTACTACATGCCTGGCACATAGTAGGTACTTAAATATTGTTGACTTTTTTTGGTGTGTCACAGGCCCCTTTGGGAGTTTCTATAGACTCCCAGAACCATGTTTTTAAGTGCATATAATAAAATACAAAGGGTTACAAAAGAAGCCACTTATATCAAAGTACACTTTGGAAATATATTTGAAAAAAGACAAGTTCATAGACTCCAGGTTAAGAGCCTCTGATCTAAACGGAAGAGCATTGGTCAGCTTTCCATTTGGCTACAGCCCAGGATGGAGCTTAGGTTCCCTTCATAGGAAAATTGTCTAAACTTCCCTTCATGTCACAGCTCTGGGTGCGTATGCTGTGCCAACCAGTTAGGAAATGAAAAATATTTTCTACTAGCCAGATGATAGGCCTATGTGTGGTAAACAGATATTTAAATTGGCTTTATTTCTCTCCTCCTACTTACTGATTGGATTTTGAGATTATTTTAGTATTGTGTCACTGGACAGAGGAGTGACTCCCGGTCCAAACTGTGAGTGCAATGCAACTGTTGGCACTGTGTTGTAATTTTAATCATGACACTATCTAATAGACAAATAGCTAGAATTCCAAATTCTGTGCCACTCCAGGCCTTATGACAAATGTGGTTCTCTTCTCCTGGCTATCAGTCTGAGGGCTAAGATTTATAGGGAGTTTGTATCACAGTCACACTTGGATTAAGAAGTGAACTTCCTGAGCAAAGGCTGGGGGAGGTATGGTCTCCAGGTCATTCCTGTGAAGAAGATCTTGGGGTATTATTGGATAACAAACTCAAAAAGGAATCAACAGTGTGACACACCATCTTAGGCTGCAGGTGAAAGAGGGAGAGTGAGCAGAAGGAGAGAGGGCATAGTTCTCTTGGTTCTGCAGATGGAGGATTTGGAGTATGACATTCAATTCTGGGCACCATGTTTTAGGTAGGTGGTAGATAATCTGCAGTTAGTCCAGAAAGATGGACCAACTGGGATGGTGTAAAGTTTGGAGATTATGCCATAAATGTACTAATTTATAGAGTTGGGAATATTTATCCTGAAAAATGGGAGATTTGGAGGAAGGGGACAAAGAGTTGGGTATGACTGAACAATGAGTGAACAGCAACATATGGAAGAGGGATTGGATTTATTTTATAGCACTCCAGAGATCGAATGAGAAGGAATGGATGGGAGATACAGAAAGACAAATTTAGGCTTGCTACAAGGAAAAATTCCTAACAATTAGAGCTATTCAAGAATGGAAGTGCCTGCTCAAAATGGGATTGACTCTCTTTCACTGAGGGTCTTCAAACAAAGTCTGGGTGGCCATGTATGTGGTATGTTGTAGTGGGTGTGGATTGGACTAGATAGTCTTCGGGGTTCCTTTTAACTCTTAGACTATGTGCACATGGAGTTATAGACAGAGAAACAGAACAAGGCAGAGGAATCAGACTTGGAATCAGATAATCTGGGATCCTTCCACTGACATATGTAACATTGGGGAAGACATGTAATCTCACTGGGCCTCAATTTTCTCATTTGTAAAATGTATTGGTTGGATTCTTAAGAACCCTACTACTCTAAATCTATGATCCTGTGATCTATTAATTTGGGTGTTTCAAATTAGCTTTAAAAATACTTTATCTTCTCTTCTCTGCATAACTGGTATTTCAGCCATTATTATATAAAATTCACAAAATATACAATCTCTGATAGATGACAGTTATCAATTTATGGTTTATAAGACTCTAGTATATAATATCCTTTAGAGGTAGCTAGGTGGATAGGGTATAGAATTTAGAGGACCAGAGTTCAAATACTGCCTTAGACACTTACTAGCTTTGTGACCCTAGTCATGTTACTTAACCACTGTCTGCCTCAGTTTCCTTACACGTAAAATGAGGCTAATGATAGCACCTACTTACCACACAGGCTCATTGCTAACATATACAAAGCACTTCGTAAACCTTAAAGAGATCCCGATTCGTGCCACTAATGAATCTCCCCAAGTGAAGAAGCGAAAGGAGAAGGGTTCGGGCATTTCTATGGCACCTGCTCTGTCCCAGACATTGTGCTAACTAAGCACTTTATAGTTTTCATCTCATTTGGTCCTCCTGAGGTTGGTACTGTTATTACCTCCATTTTATGGTTGATGAAACTGAGGCAAATAGAGCTTAAGTAGTCATTTCATTAGAATTCTTACTGTATATTTCTGCTGCCTAGAATTGATGGCCATATGTTACATAATTATAATTTCAAGTGCTGTGTACAAATGTTAGATGTTACTATTAGTGTTATGACTTGCCCCGTGTGAGATTAATATCTACATGGCTGGACAAGAGTTCCTAGCTCATTCTCTAAGATAAGCAGAGGAGAATGAAGGGAGGCCATAGAAGTTGGCGCCATCATTTGCACCTACGAACAAGCCACCTACACTGTTTTCATTTCCCCCTTACAAATAGAGGTTATTCTGGTGTTGTCTATTTAGATTAAAAGTCTCCTGTTGGTATTACCAACTTTTTAAAGGGCCACTGGGTAATGTTGCATCCTTAGACTCACTTTCTGTCTTCTCCATATCATTTAGATTTGCTTTCCTTTCTCATTATCTGTATATATTTACTCAGGATCTATTGGGTACAAGGCACTGGATAAGACATAATGGGCCTCTCGTTGGACAATTTAGGGCAAAGATGTCTGTGGGTTTGGAGGATGGAGAGGCAGAATTTACCAGAATCAAGAGACCTAGTGATCAGGGATAGAAGGGACAAATAGCATGTCACAAGATGGCAAGTCAGAGGACCTGAGTCCGATGACGATTCTGCAGCATCCTCCTGGTATGACTTTCGTCAAGCCCTCTAATCTTTCCCGACTTCAGCTTTCTCAGCCATAAACCCAGGAGCTTAGATGAGATGTTCTCCAAAGGCAGGACAAATCTGTCTAAATCCCAGGATGCTAATTTTTCCTGCTCACAGTCTTTTGCTCTACCTTTAGAATTCCTTATTCAGTATCTGAGTTCCACTCATTCCTGAATTTCCTTCTTAATTCTCCTTTAGCTGGTGAGCTAGATTTTGATCTGGGATTAGATCTGCATTAGATTAGACTGAATTACAACTGAATTAAGTATTAGACTAGATCTGAATTATGTTAGATTGTAAACTCTTTGAGGGCAGGGACTGTCTTTTCTTTTTGTAATCCCCGGGCTTAGCACAGTTCCTGGCACATAGTAGGTGGTTAATAAAAGCTTACTGATTGATTTTTATTTTGATTGAATGATTTGGAAATCTTAATTTTCTTCCTCTTCTCACTCTTCTAACTCAGAGTAGAAATGATTTGCTGGGACAGGTATCTGGGAACCTGGAGACGAGTATTCCATAGGAGGATTTCCACTGACGGCATTTATATAGTACCAGGCTATGTGCCAGGCAATGCACTTGGTGCTTTTGCAGATATTTTATCACTCAATCGTTTGATCTTCACAACAACCCTGGGAGGCAGGTGCCATTATTTTCTCCATTTTACAGTTGAAGAAACCAAGGCAGATAACTTAAGTGACTTGTCCAAGGTCACACAGCTAGTAAGTGTCTGAAGTGGGACTTGAACTCACATTTTCCTAACTCTGGGCCTAGTGCTCTATCCACTGTGCCAGCTAGTGAAGTGGCATTTGAGCTCTTCAACAAATCTGTGAGGCGGGTACCAGAGGTGAAATAATTTGAATATTGAAGATGACTTACTCTTAATGTCACAGCTGGTGAACTGTCAAAGATGAGTTTCAAACCTAGTTACTATTGAGGGTTCCTCCATCCTGATGCCAAGCTGTCTCTCACTATGATTTCCATATATTCTTGGGCACATATTTTCTTAAGAGACAGTTCTAGGGTGATTCAAGATACTGAAGTGAGAGGATTGATGGGAGCCCTTTTCCTTGTCCCCCTCTCACATTGCCTTTCCTCTTCCTGGCCCATCCCTTCTGGACATGGACAGTCACTGTGGCTTATTTCCATGTGCCTGTATGCTTTAGACCTCAGGAAAGCTCTGATTTTTAACACTATGGGTTCTGGCCACCGCAAACTGGCTCTAACCTGATCCATACCTTAAGGGCTAGTTTCCTGAACTGCTGTGGTCAAAGTAAATGCCTCATCTTTGGCCAACCTTCTGGTGATATGCCTCTTCTGATTTTTCCAGGCTGTTTATGGGCCTTCATTTGAAGTCTTTCCAGTCTGGTGGGACCTCTTTAATTTATTCTCCACTGGCAAAGCCTTTAAAGTCCCACAGTCCCTTTCATTCTACAAGAAAGGTTTGGAATAGGACTTTACTGGAGGATGGACATGTGTGAATATGTTCATATGTATTTGATCCAGACCTGTGATTTCATCCATCTAGGGAACTTTCAGTGCTCATGATATGGAAGCTCTTTCAATAGATGCTATCAACTCTTAGTGGTTAACTGACTTGCTCATGGCTGCATAGTGATCCACAGATGCATGAATTCAAATATATAATTCTCTTTGTTTTATTCCTTAAAATTTTATTTTCTTTTTTTCTCAATTATATATTTGAATACACATAGAATGTGCCAGAATCAGAAATTGAACCCAAATCTTTCTGAATTTAAGACTAGGTTGGCCTTCTAAGACTCTCTCTCTCTCTCTCTCTCTCTCTCTCTCTCTCTCTCTCTCTCTCTCTATTTCTCCCTCCCTCTTCCTTTCTCCCTCTTTCTTCTTCTCTCTTTCCCCATCTCTCTCCCTCTTTTTCTTTCTCTCTTCTTCTCTCTTCCCCTCTCCCTCCATCTCTATTTCCCCCTCTCCCCTACTTCTTTCTTTCCCTCTTCCCCTCTCTCTTTTCTCTCTACCTTTTTCTTCTCTTTTCTCCTCTCTCTTTCCTCCTGCGTCTCACCCTCTTCCTTTTTCCCTTCTGCTGTCTCTCCACTCCACTGTCTCTTTCTCTGTGCCTGTGAGTATCTCTACCTCTTTTCTGTCTGTCTCTCTGTGCCTGTGACTGTCTCTTCATGTATCATCTAATAAGTTATAGACTCATAGTAATCAGAACTGGAAGGACCTTTAGAGGTTTTCTAGTCTAACACGCCATTTTACTGAGGCATAGAAAAGTCATATGAGTTGCCCATAGTCTCTTGGGTTCCAAGTGGCAGAACACAGATTTTACCTGTGGTCCTTTGACTCTAAATCTAACACTCTAGTCTGGTGTCTCACCATGATATACAGTAGACCTGGGATTTGAAGCCTATGCCAATGGCAGGTTCTACTAAGGTACAAACATTTGTTATAGACTTAGAATGACTGTGCGTGTGTTGTTCAAGGACCATCTTCACTAAATTTGGAGCATTTCAGGGTAGAAGGCATAGCAACTCTGGAAGACCAAAGGGACTGCTATTTGCACTGGTGGAGAGAGCGCCCACATCGACAATCTAATGGATCCTTCCTCAAAGAATTGACATGCAAATGTATATATATCTGTATACATTTGTACATATAATGCATACATGCATCTATAATTCTCCAAATATTAAGGACCTACTATGTGCTAGACACTGAGAAAGAAAAAAAGAGAAATAAGATGACTGTCCCCTGCACTACCTCACTGCACCCCCAGCTATGCCAGAGTAAATTTTAGAAATTTGCAAGCATTCCCAAGAATGAAAAAAGGTTGATGAAAGGTACTGCTGCCTAGGCAGCTGGAGGAGCACCTCACACTCCATCTACCACTGACAACTCCTTTCCCTGACTTTTTGCCTCTTCTGCATTCTTTTTTCTACCCTTGCTGGATGAGAGGAATCTCAGGGAGATAATGCCTAGGTCAGAGTGAGGCGGAATAGAGACACTAAGGATCCCAGAATTCTTTCCTGTCAGGCCATATTATTACCATTTTCTTCAAAAACGACCTGCCCAGGATTGTACAGGCTGATAGACCTATGCAAAGCAGAGCTGGGTGTGACCACAGGTCCATTCCTGGCACAGTTTCACTGTTTCAAAAGTCTTGGTGTGGCTCAGGGAAACCACCCATGCTGTAGGTTACACCTTGGCCTTTGTGAGTTCCAAGTTACAGATTCTCTGCCTGTTCGTGACCACCAAATAGACTCTTCTCCCCTCCATCCTAGAGGGTGGGTCTTAATTTTTCAGTGATAAAAGTGGGGCAGGGACTAGGCTTGTGACTTCATTGGTTCCTGGTGAGTGACTCCCTCTGCCAGCACAAGTTGGTATTTTCTCTGCAACTTAGAGTCTTTGAGCCTCGCCTAGAGCACTGAGAAGTGGTGTCCCACAGCCACAGTGGGTCAAAGGCACTTCTTGAACTCAGGTTTCCCTGACTCTCTACTATGCCACACTGCTCTCCAATGAGAAAATACTTAACATTCATATATTGGCCCATATAGGATGGAGACCAATGATTGGAAAATTCTTAGTCAATACAATATAGTCAAGTTAGTCTAATATAGTCAATCCAATTTAACAAACATTTTCTCCTTGCAATACATGGGCAAAGCATGATAGATTTCGAGCTGGAAGGATCATAGATTGTAGACTTAGAGCTGTAAGGGCAGGGATCTTAGAGGTTATGGAGTCCTTCCCCCAATTTATAGATGGGTAAACTGAGGTTCATAAAGGATTAAGTGATTAAGTACCCAAGACCACACAGGTACAAGTAGCAGAGTCTAGATTTGAACCCACCTCCTTTGATTTCAATTAAGGGCTCTTTGGTACTGAGAGAAGTATAAATAAGAATAGTATTTGCCCCAATCCTCATGGAATCTAGTGGGGGGCATAAAAGATGTATATAGATACTAGTTGTGAACCTCTCACATAATCTTTTTCTGCTTCAGGTTCCTCATCTGCAAAATGGGGCAACTGGACTGGCTGGGCCCTTCCAGTTCCAGCTCTATTATCTTATTAGCATGACTGACATCCAAAGACTCTGAGGGCTTTGGGAGGCCATATGAAGGAGGTGACTTTTGAGGGGGCCCTTGAGTATACCAAACCTACCAATGGAAGCTCTATGGCTATTGACTTCCAACTGGAACTGACAGTAACATCTTGTTTATTGACAGTTCAGTTTGATAAGCCAATCTTAATTTGTTGCTGCCAGAGTTCAATAACAGTATTCTGGTTATCCTCGAGGCTGAGAGTTTTATTCTAGTGCCCGTGAAATTTGTGTGTGGAGATATGGATTTCACCATAGAGTACATACTCATGGAGTCATCATGCATATCCAAACATAAAAACCTTAGGTTTATTTCAGAGCATCATGGGAACAATGCAGCTACTGAGCTGAAATTACACAAACCTCTTTAGTTTCTCTGTCTGTCTAGAATTCATGCTCCTTAGAAAAGAAGGATCTTCTGGATTCCTGACTTCCATGTAATTCAAACAATAAAAAAAGCTGCTTGTAGGTCAAATACTTTGTCTGAAACCACCCTCTTTTAACTGTAGGAAGATGTACCTTTGGGGATGGGGGCTAAGATTTCTGCTCTTTCAACTTTTCAAAAACTCACTTGCAAGTTCTTTCTTGCTCCTCTTTTGATAAGATTGGGTTTATAGGGTGGACTCAGTTCATAGGTGGACAGCCCACTTGGTAGCTACTTTAGCATCAGTTCAAATGGTGTTTCGATCCAGTAAGACCCTTGTCATGTTCACAACAAACTTCGACTAAGGTAGAGAAACCGTAAACATCCATGGACATCTTGGGACAATGCGGTCTTGGGGAGATGTGGAAACAGCTCATTGCTGAACTTCCTCAGTTACATTTCCTTGACTACAGGCAGAATACTACTGGCAGTAGCTACCCACCACAAGCTGCCTTATGATGAAAGGGGAGAAGGATGGCTAGGGGAGTAGAAATAAACTGGAGTGTCTGGGTGACCTTTCCTTAATCAGTCAATAATTGTAAACAGACTATAAGTGGACAGGTAGCCAAAGTACGATCCTAGGAATTTTCTCTTCTCTTTGGACAAAGTGTCAATCACTTCAGAGTATAAAGTTTGGTTCCTCTTTGGGAAACAGCCAAGTTTTTTGAAATACTAAGAAACAGAGCAGAAAGCTTATTCTTTCCTTCCCATGAGAGTAAAGTTCAGTCAAATAGAACAAATTGTGTGAAAGTACTTTAAAGCCCAGCCAGGGTCTATGTATTTCCTTATAAAAGTACAGAATTCTATCCCAGGGAAACTAAGTCACGGTCCAAAAAAAAAAAAAAGAAAAGGAAAAAAAGGAAAACCAATAGAAGTGAAAGCTTACCTCTTGTTCCAACTGGATGGCCCTGTGGACTGATGAGCAGTGTGGACACTGGCTTCCTGCGGCTTGGAGTTACCGATGGATTTAACAGCCCCAGGTGTTTCTTCTGACTCACCCTCTGCACTGTTGTTAAACCTCCAGTCTTGCCAGGCTGACTCCAGTGATTAATTATTGACAAAAGGAAAACACTCTGTGGCAAACTTGTGTCCAACTGAACTGCCCTGAACCGTCCTAGGACTCCACAGAGATGATGATGCTATCTTTGTTAGACCCCTCCCCACTTCCTTTATGGTCCGAACTTCCTACAGGCTGACACACACTGTCTCTGCTCTCCCTCTCCCTCTTCCTTATGCAGTCATTATGCTAATCATCGGAAGAATGTAGCTAAACAACTTTTTAAAAATTAGTATTCCTAAGGCTACTTCTCAGCCCTCTGAGAGTCAACCTAGCCTTCAGCGG